>NC_135541.1:46696903-47002903 GCF_045843805.1 Urocitellus parryii | reverse complement strand
TCATGATATGTTAATTTGTTTATGCAATAACCATCTATCCCTTGTCTATTACATGCCAGGGACTGAGAAGTCACAGATCTTTAGTGATTCTTATACAGAATTTCAAGCACTTGAATTTCTGGGGCTTTAGGCATCTGAATATTGACCATGAACTGTCTTGGACTGTCAGAGTTCTCCAGAGAAACAGAACCACATATATGTGTACAGAAAGATATTTATTATAAAGTTGGGCTTACCTGATTATGGAGGCAGATAAACCCCCAAAATCTGCACAGGGCACTGATGCTCAGGAGAGCTGGTGGGGTAGATGCAGTCCAAGCTAGAAGACCTGAGAACTAGGAGGTCAGATGGTATAGTTCCAGTCCAAAGGCCAGAAGGCTCAAGACTCAGAGTTCACATTTTATTTCAAGTCAGAAGACAGGGAAAATCCAATAACCCACTTTGAAGGCTGTTGGGCAGAAAAATTCTCTCTTCCTCTGGGGAGAGCCAGCCTTTTTGTTTTGTTCTATTCAGACCTTTCAACTGATTGGATGAGCCCCACTCATCTGTTTTACTCAGTCTATCAATTTCAATGTAAAGCTCATCCAAAAATAACCCTCACAGAAACACTGTTTTAGTTACCATGACCTCACCATGACCTCACCATGACCAAAAGACCTGAAGTGAACAACTTCCAGAGGAAAAGTTTGTTTTGGCTTAAGATGTCAGCCCATGGTCTGCTGACTCCATAGTTCTGGCCCTGAGAGAAGGCAGAACATCATAGCAGAAGGGCGTGGCAAAGGGAAGCAGCTCCCTTCATGACAGCCAGAAAGCAGAGGGAGAGAGCTCTGCTCCTCAGCGACAAAATATAAATCCCAGTCACGTCCCCAGTGACCTACTTCCTCTAGCCACACCCTCCCTGCCTACAGTCACCACCCAATTAATCCATATAAGTGGATTAATCTACTGATTAGGTTACAACTCTCATGATCTAATCATTTTACCTCTGAAAATTCTTGCATTGCTTCACACATAAGCTTTTGGGGGTCATTTTATATCTAAATCATAACAAACACCCAAAAAAATGTTTGAGAAAATATCTGGACTCCCTGTGGCTCAGTCAAATTGACTCATAAAATTAAACACTACAGCCTCCAAATATGCCCCTCCCAGGTTTAATAGTAAGACCTTTCATTCACAGATTTTATTTTATTTTTATTTTTTTGCTTTTCTTTAAAAATCTGACAATCTACGTGGCAATAATAAGATAAAGTTGGCTTACTTTGCTAGGGGGATTTATTAATCCCTCCAGGTTATTAGGCATACTAACTCATTTACCAACTGAATGTCTGCCTTTTAGGTCCTGATAGGCATTTGACATGATGGTGTCTGCATTTAGGTTAATTCATCTGGTAGTTGGAAAGAGCTGGGACAGAATGAATAGAGTGCATGGTAGAAAGCTCCCTGGTGACTGAGCATCACCTAGCTTTGCAACCTTGAGTAAAACTTTGATGAATATCAATTTCCTTATTCATACATATGCAGGGATTAGAGATAATCTCCAAGTTCTTTTTAGTTCCAACATTCAATTATGGAATTATCATTTCGCAAGTCAAGGGAGTTAAAAAGTGCCCACAAATTGAAATGATGAAAAAGTTTTGGAAATAATGGTGATGGTTGTGCAATATTGCAGAAGCCCTTAGTGCCTCTGAATTGTACACTTAAAATGGTGAAAATATAGAATTTTATGTTATTCAGTTATACATGACTTATGAGGAGGATGCATTGTTTCAATGTGTCATTAAGCAATTTTGTCACTGTGTGAACAATATAAGATGTACTTATGCAAACTAAGATGACTATGATGTCATTATGGGGCCATTATCACATATGCAATTCATCATTATGTGGTACATGACTGTGTGCTTTTCACCACAATAAAAATATTTTTAAAAGATAAGGTCCTGCATAGATTTGGACCCTGTCCTCCAACACTTAGGATCAACTATTTAATCAATTACTTAATGAGTCTTATGGGATGGTGAGGAATGGAGAGAGTAGCCACCAGTTTAGGCTTAAAAGATGGATGGCTCTTAAAAGGTGCTCTGGCCTCCCTAGCTCCCTTAGCCCTCTGGCCTGGAAGCTATTCCATGGTTTGCCCCACGGTCCCTCATGTCAGGGACAGGCTGAATCCCCAGGCTGTCCATGCCATCTACCTCTGACGCTGATGAGGAACCACTGCTATATCTTCAATCGATCTAATGAAGTTGTAACAATATTTTTCTCTCTTTTTGTTTCTTCCAGCTGAGAAAGAATTTAACATTGAAAGGAACCAAGCAATAGTCTGAATTTCAGTTTGCTATAAAACACATATTGTTATAAAGCACATAGCAACAGCTGCTGCTACCAGGAAACATTGATTGATTGCCGTTTAATGACAGGAAAGGTCCTCAATGCTTGGAGTCATTGAATCCTTATATTATCCTCCTGGTCCAGTATTTTACATTGTAAACCTTATGATTAAACTAGCTGAAGGTACTTATTCCTTCTTAGGAGTTCTAGACATCAGCCTGGGAGGGAGGGTAGCCACCCTGCCCCTCTTCCCAATGCCAGAGGTCCCAACCTTCCTGAAATTCCGCATTTGGTATCAGTTGCTATAAAGGAAGGGCTTAATCTGAAAAAGCCATTGCCCTTTGGAGGCCAACCGAGAACTCTAGGTCTGAGGCTGCAGCTTTTTCTTTCAGGCATGTATGCCCATTCCCTTTGTTTCCTTGCCCTTTCCAACTTTTCCATAATTAAAAGGCTGAACTTGGTATCCCTTTCCTATTCATCTACTCTACTTCTCACCTCTGTAAACTGATTCCTGGACACTAAACACACGCTGACTCGTCAGCTCAGCAGGTGACTCACCCAGGCTTCCTCTCCTCTGTCTGGGGGTGGGGCTGGCCTGGAAGCATCAGGAGTCATTCTTCACAAAGCTGAGGCCAGCAGATCACACTGAACAACTTTAACACTCCACTGTCCTGGTTGAACATGTTCCTGTGTGTGGCCATGGCTGCCTGGCCACTCTCAGGTGGAGTCCTGGGTGAATGGCAGATCATTTTATTCTATTCCTGGGTGCATGGAATTAAAGGATGAGCATGTTTGATGGGGAACTGTTAATTTTGCACAAAATGGATTTCTAAAACAGTTTATCACGATAGACACAACACGAGACACTCAATTTTGTTTACTTGTTGAGGTTAAATTTATATATTCAAATGCATGAGTTACATCTGGAGTTATTTATTTTTTTGCAGTGCTGGGATTTACTTAGGTCCTTGTACATGCTAGGCAAGTGCTCTACCGGTGAGCTACACCCCTAGACTCCATAACTGGAAAATTGTAACACATGGTTTCACTCCTGTGACCAGTATCTCTCTTTCTATCTACTGCCACTCACCAGTCAGTCATGCTCACCCTTAGAAGAAACCATAGCTTGGATTTTTTTTTTTTTTTTCACTAGACTAATTTAGCCTGTTCTAGAAGTTCATCTGCCTGGACCTATCTGGAGGGCATTGTATTGTTTCTGGCTTCCATTAGTTACTCTAACATTTGTAGGATTCATTCATGACCATGTATGTATCAGTAATTCATTCTTTATTTTTTCTTTTTTTCAGCACTGAGATTCAAACCCAAGACCTTGTGCATACTAAGCAAGGGTTATACCACTCAACTACAGTCTCAGCCCTTTATTTTTTTCTCAATCCTTTATTTCTATTTATTTATTTTGTGGTATTGGGTTTTGAATCCAGAGATACCCTAGTCCTTTATTATTATTATTATTATTGTTATTTCGAGACAGGGTCTTGCTAAGTTGCTGATGCTGGCCTTGAACTTGTGATCCTCCTGCCTCAGTCTCTTGAATTATTGGGATTATAGTTGTGTACCACCATGCCCAGCAGAGTTCATTTCTTCTTATTGCTAAGTAATAACTTATGACACATTTATTTTTTTATTTAAATTTATTTATTTATTATTATTTTTTCTTTTTTCAATGCTTTATTCACTCAAATCACTCAATACAATTTCACTGTATAGGTTCTTAATCAAGAAAATGATAATCCTTAATGCTGGGCACTGCAATACACATAATCAATTCAAAACTAAAAATTCTAAGTTAAGTCTGAGCACAGCAAACAGACTCATTACAGACATTCCCTCTGCATGCTCAGCTCAAGTGCCAGGTTTAGAGTGTCAAGTCTTAGGGTTGAAAATCAGCGGATGCTCACTCACTCTGACCGCAGTGAGCAGGTCAGGAACCGATGGAGGCTTCTCCTGGACTAGATGTGACAGCTGGTTGAGGAGACAGTCTTTTTTTTTTTTTTTTTTTTTTTTTTTTTTAATTGGTTGTTCAAAACATTACAAAGCTCTTGACATATCATATTTCATACATTAGAGCCAAGTGGGTTATGAACTCCCATTTTTACCCCAAATACAGATTGCAGAATCACATCGGTAACACATCTACATTTTTATATAATGCCTAAATTTATTTTTTAACTGATAAATTAAAACAATAAAAGTTGCACATATTATTGGGTACCATATGATGTCTTACACCTATGTACATTGTATAATGTTGAAATCATTTTACATAAATTTATCCCTTCAAACATTTATCATTTCTGTAAATATTCAAAACCCTTTGGCCTAACTTTTTTTTTTCTAATTTTAACTTTTGCATTAATGGTGATTCAACTCAAGGCCTCAAAAATGCTAGGCAAGTGCTTCTCCACTGAATCACATCCCCAGAATTTTGCCTAGTTTTCTTGAAATGCACAGTGATTTATTGTTATCTATAGTCACCCTAGTGCAATAGCACACCAAAATTTCTTGCTCCTCACTGAAACTTTGCACCATTGACGATCTTCTCTCCACCTTTCCCTACCCCCTCTCTCAACTTCTAGATCAACCTTTTCAGATTTTGCATGAGTGTGAGATCATGTGGTACTTTTCTTTCTGCAGTGTTAAGCATTTAATTTTAAATTTCAAATTATTTTTCACAATATAAACAATATAAATTTACATTTTTTTTCTTGCAAAATTTGAAACATGATAGATAAGAAGTCTAATAGGGCTCTGGTCACTGCTACTCCTTCTTGCTCCTATTCCTAATTATCTGGACATAATTACTGGAAACTGTTGGTGCAGATCTTTATAATATTTCTTTCTCTGCATTCATATACATGTAAATATTTCTTTAGAAAACATGCATATTCCTTCCTTTGTACTCATGGGAGATTGGTTTGTAGACTAAAACCCATGCATACACCCTTAGGTAAAAGGGCATAGACCTGTACACATCCCCCCCCAAACTTTATTTATTTATTTATTTATTTATTTAGGTACTGGGTATTGAACACAGCTACACTTTACTACTGAGCTATATCCTCATCCCTTTTTCTTTTCTTTTCTTTTTATTTTGAGACAGGGTCTCACTATGTTGCCCAAGCTGATCTTGAACTTGTGATCCTCCTGCCTCAGCCTTCTGAGGCACTGGAATTACAGGCATGTACCACTTCACCCAGTCCTCCCATATGTTTAAAATCATATCTAGATAACTTATAATACCTAATACAATGTAAATGCTATGTGAATCATTATTATTCTGTATTGTTTAGGGAATGTCAAGAAAAGAGAAAAAAGTCGCACATATTCAGTATAAAGGTCACTTTTTAAAAAAATATTTTTGATCTAAGGTTTCTTGAACTTATGGAGGCAGAGCCTGTGGACATGAAGCCAACTGTAATTTTGTATCTTTAAATAGTAGGTATCACATTCTATCTATCTCTGGAATTGCTTTTTTTGGGGGGGTGGTACTGGAGATTGAACTCAGGGGCACTAGTCCACTGAGCCACTTCCCCAGCCCTATTTTTTATTTTATTTAGAGACAGGGTCTCACTGAGTTGTTTAGTGCCTTGCTTTTGCTGAGGCTGGCATTGAACTCTGGATACTCCTGCCTCTGCCTCCCAAACTGGTGGGATTATTGCAGGCATGCCCCATAGTGCCTGGCTCTGCAATTGCTTTTTTAACTCAATGTTATGTTTGGTAGATAAAACCATATTTGTGCCTAGAAATCTACTGTGTGTGTGTGTGTGTGTGTGTGTGTGTGTGTGTGTGTTGGTGGTACTGGGTATCGAACCTAGGAATTCTCTATCTCTGAGCTACTTTTAAAATTTTATTTTGGGACAGGTTCTTGCTAAGTTGCTGAGGCTGGCCTCAAATTTGCAATTCTCCTGCCTCAGCCTCCTGAGTAGATGGGATTACAAGCATGCACACTGTCACCTGGCTACTCTATTTTTAAACTGCTGCATAGCACTGCATCATATATTCTCTATTTTTAATCTAGTACTAAGCTGGTTTCCAAGTTTTTCCATTTCAACACATGCTGCAATAAAAATATTTGTCAAGTTTCCTGGTGTACACATGTGTTTCTGTAGGATAGGTGTGGAAAAGTGGAATTTCTGAGTCAGAGTGTACATTTAATTTCAATAGATTTGCCAAAGTATCTACATAAATTTATATACTCCCACCAAGGCTTAGAGTGTCATGAATCTTTGAAGTTTCAGCCAAACTTTGAAAAAAAAATTTTTCCTCATTTTAACTTGTATTCCACTGATTTAAGAAAGATTAAATATTTTTTTCATGTGATTACCAACTATTTGTTTTCTTTCTTTTCACTGAAATCTCAGCCCATTTTTTTTAAGGTGGCAAACAAAAAACCAAAATATTCAAGTTTTATTTATAATAGAACATAAGAACTGGCAAGGCTAACATATTCACAAGAAAAGTAAACATCTCTTGAATTAAAAAAAGGAAATATTTTAATGGAAAAACAGTAAAAGATTGAAGGAAGGGGCTGGAGATGTGGCTTCAGCGGTAACACGCTCACCTGACATGCACAGGGTGCTCTGTTCAATCCTCAGTACCACATAAAATAAAATAAAGATGTTGTGTCCACCGAAAACTGAAAAATAAATATTAAAAAATTCTCTCTCTCTCTCTTCTCTGTCTTTAAAAAAAAAAGATTGAAGGAAGGAGAAATTTTTCTAAACAGCATCCAGTACTTCTGCCATAATACGTGCCTAGAAATATACTTTTTTTTTTTTTTTTTTGTGGTGTTGGTACTGGATATCGAACCTACGAACGCTCTCTGAGCTACATCCCCAGTCCTTTATTTATCTTTTAAAATTTTATTTTAAAATTTTATTATTTGTACAAAAACATCATTAAATAAATACTTTGGGTTGGAGATATAGCTCAGTTGGTAGAGTGCTTGCTTTGTATGCACAAGGCCCCAGGTTCAATCTCCAGTACCACAATAAATAAATAAATAAATACTTTGCTGATATTTACAAAATAGAGGTGAGAGCGTAAAACCTACAGTCTCAGAGTCTCTGATTTGCTGTATCTCTTTCAATCTTCTGAACAATTTACATATCTATTAAAAATGTGATTCTAGTGAACTATGTCAAAAGCTTATCAATCAAGTCATCAATAGTGTCAACAAGAAGTTGAATGTCCGCTTTATCTATGATCACTGTGATTTTGGAGGATGACATTTACATCTTTGCTGACTACTCAGTCAGCAACCTGCATGAATGTATGTCAAGGTATGATGTCATCCTTCATGCCATGGAGCCATCTTGTAGGGCAGTTCACAGGAATCCAACTATGTGACAAGCAATGATATTCTGCTTCCTTAATGGAACTATTGAATGTGATAAAATCCTTTTTCATGGTATTTTGATGGCTTAGACCACACACCTTTTATGTCTACTTCCTTTTTTTACCTCAACAGGAAGCTGATTAAAGTTTATCACTAGACCATCTGAGATTGCAGGTTCACCAATAAGAGCCATGACCTTATCAGGTCATGCAACTGCAGCATGAAGCCTAAGCCATCCACCAAGGCTAGATCCAACTAGTATCTGTGGTCCTACAGCTAATTCATCAATTATGGAAAGAACATCTTCTCTCTGTTTCCTCACTGTGAATTATTCTAATTTACCACCTGAATCTCTAACTCCTGAGTAATCAAATGTTATACATGCATGATCTAGAGATTTGCAAAACTCCTCCATTGCCAATACTTTTGTACCATTCATATTGGAAAGATAGCCAGGGATAAAGGTAATAAAAGATAAATCCTCTTATAAGCTAAAAGGCAAAAGCTTGTAAGTTTGGGGAGGTCTAGTCCATTAAGGGAAGAGACTGATGTCTTCAGTCTGCAAACTGGGAGCCACCAGGGTGCCCTCTAGGGCTTTCATGGATGTAACAAGCTGAGGTCACTGTGTGGACCAAAGGAAACCGCTGCTCAGCCCCAGCTCCAACAGGGTACCCAGGCAGCCATAGCAGTCAAGCCCACACCCACCATCTTCTCAGCTGTCCCTCAGCCCAATTTTTCTATTGGCTCATTTCTCCTTTGCTTAGGGGGTTTATAGGAGTTAGTTTTAATACACATTATTATTCTCAGGGCCAATTCTTCTATTTTTTTGCAAGTAAGATAAACTTCAATTTTGGAGGCTACTTTTGTAGTACAGAAGTTTCAAATTACATACATCTTTTAGTTATCACTTTTGCTTTTTTGGGCCCTTCTAAAGAAAGGCCTAAAAAATCATCCTAAGGGTATAAGCACACAATTTCCTTCTGATATTTCTATAGTATCGGTTGATTTTGATGGGCTTATGGGATATTCTGATAGATGAGGGCCATTCCAATCTCCTCCCGGCTTCAGCAAGCAAACTTACTCCTATCACTTTGAGGATCTTGAGTTTTCTAGGGTGTCTTTCAACCTGTTTCCAGTTCAGTGTGTGTTTGTTTGACTAAATAAACACCATGAGATTATCCCACTTTTGTGGCTTGCGTTCCTTCTTAAATCCATCTTAAATTCTGAAAAGTAAACAAACTTATTCATCCAGCAAATATCTTTATGTGCCTGTTTGAGACAGGCATCAGCACACAGCAAGATGGACAGACAGGTACCCTCTTTTAGGAAGTTTTTTTTTCAATACTGTGACCAAAAGGCTGACAGGAACAATTTTCGAGGAGGAAAAGTTTATTTAGGGCCCAGTTTCAGAAGTCTCAGTCCAGAGACAGCTGACTCTGTGCTCTGGGCTTGAGATGAGGCAGAACTTCATGGCAGAAAGGTGTGGAGGAGCAGAGCAGCTCAAGACATGGCACCAGGAAGCATAGAACAAACCCTAGCTCACCAGGACAAAATATAAATCCCAAAGGCATGGCCCCAGAGACTCACCTCCTGTAGACACACCCTACCTGCCTACAGTTACCACCCAGTAATCCATTCAAGGGGATTAGTGAACGGATTTAGGCTAAGACTCTCATAACCCAATCATTTTACCCTAAACCTTCTTGTTCTGTATCACACCTGAGCTTTTGGGAGATAACTCCTATCTAAACCATAACATGTCCCTAGCTGTGCACCATGTAGAAGCCGGTTGAAAGCAGGAAGAAAGCAAATAGCCATCAATGTGATGAGGGCCAAGGAGATGTATAGCAGAGTGCTGTCAAGTCTCCAAGATGTCTGTTGAGGTCAAAGTGACTTCAGATACTCATATACAATTGGCCTGAACCTTTCCTCCAGGTCCTGCAGGAAGTCCATAACTTTCCCCTGATTCCTGTGAATTCCTTGGGGCTTTATCATCTTGGCCTCTAAGTCTGGCGTCACTCAACTGTTTCACTTGCTTCCTACCCCTGCAGTTGTCCCCTGCTCTGTCCCAGGTTAGTGGACCTTGGCTCGTGCTCCTTGATTTCCCCTCAAGTTGGCCCTTCAAGACTTGCATTTATGAAACCCCCAGTGGAGCTTTGGGGAGCCAGGAGGTATCTGTGTGTCAGCCTGACAAATTCACATCCAACTCCCTGCAGCCTTCCCACGATTGGTGCCTGTTCATCATTTCCCCGGTCAGCATTCTGTGTGCTCCAGGGCCTTTGTGTTTGGTGTCCTTCCTCTGTCTGCCACAAGACTCTTGACACATCTCCCAGGTTCTTGATGCCAGGCCCCTCATCAGCTCAGTTAATCCCAGGTTATTATACAGCTCAGTTTCACTAACCATCATGCCCTTTTGCAGCACAGAAGAACTTGCAGTCAAGCCAGAGTTTTGGTCTCTTTATCCCTCTGCTAGTGGGAGGAGCCAGTTTACAGATGAATCTCCCCTTTGATAAGAAAGATGCTACCCTCTGTTAGTAGACAGAAGCAGCCATACTCAGCTTTGAGTACCTTTCTCCCCCAAGAGAGGGATTAAAGAGTGGACACTAATACAATGTGGGCATTCGTGGAAGAAGTGGCATTGAAGCTGAGATATAAAAAATAAAAATAAAATGAGGCGAGGTTAGAGCTTGGAAAAATATTCCAGATAGAATATGCAGCACATACAAAGGCCCAGAGATGGACCAAGACTGCAGAAACGAAGAGATTGGGTCAGCAGAAGAGAGTGGGGAGGACTTTATCTTAAGGGAAATGACAAAACACTAAAGGGTGTTTAGAAAATAAGTAACAGGCTATAATTTTACATTTAAAAAAAAAAAAAAAGATTACTGTGGACTGGAGGTGTAGCTCGGTGGTAGAGCATGCTCAGCATGTACGAGGCCTTGGGTTCAATCCACAGCCACAACAGCAACAACAAAAAACAATTAAAAAAGATTCCTATGACACATTACTTTACACCTAATGGGATCACTGTGATTTTTTAAAAAAGGAAAATAACAAGTATGGGCAAGAAAGTGGAGAAACTGGAGCCCTTTGACATGACTGCTGGGAATGTGAAATGCTCTAGCCACTCTGGAAGATCTGGCAGGTCCTCAAAATGCTCAGCCTAGAGTTGCCACATAACTGAGCGATTCTACTCCTAGGCATAGACCTCAAAGAATTAAAAACCTGCATTCAAATACCAGTCCACAAATACTCAGGGGATGTTATGTGTTTCACCAAAGGTCCACTGTGTCCCCACAATGGCACTATGGGAGGTGGTGGGACCTTTAGGAGATGGGGCCTTACGGGAGGTCCTTAGGTCACTGGGAGCATGCCTTCAAAGGGGACTGTGGCATCCCACCCAGTAATCTTTTTCTCTTTTGCTTCCTGGTTATTAGGTGGACAATTTGCTCCACAGTTCACTCCCTGCCATTGTTGGGACCAGAGGCCCCAAGCAACAGGTCTGCCTGATCACGGACTGGAACCTCTAGAACTGTGAGTCACATACACGTTTTCTCTTCCAAGTTAACTATCTCAGGTATTTTGTTATATTGACAGAAAGGTGACGAACATAGCAACAGAATGTGGAAAAGTTTTGGAACAGATTTTATAGAGAATGTGCTAGAGAGTAAACTGGTCTGGATGAAGGATTGCCAAGGAACCCTGAAATTTAAGAACACAGCTTTGTAGGGAAGCCAAGCTACTTGTTATGTAATTTTTTTTTTTTTCCAAAAGCACCAGGGCTAAGTCGGAACTAAGGCAGTAATCCTGATGGGTATATTGTTACATAAAACACTAATGAAGCAGTACCCGAAATAGAATGGGAATAGTGTGAAAGAAATACAAGTAGTCTTACGAAAAGTAGGATTTGAAAACCTTCCATATGTAAGCTCCTTTTTCAAAAGAAATGTGATTGAAAGCCATATTGGATAAGTAATTATATGTTAAATTAGCCAGTAGGAATTATTTTTGTACTTAGATGTATGCATGTACCATATAAATTATAATAAGATACAGGCAGCTTTTTAAAAGCCTATCTACTGAAACTATGTTTTTAAAAGTTGTGGAGGATTTTTATGCCAGGGATAACATGAAAATTCTCAAACTTATAAAATTTATAGTAATTGTTAGTGTCATATACTAAAAAAATTGTCATCCTAATTGAATAAGCATGTTTTGGAGAAATCAATTAACTTTATTCCCTACCTTAAGTACTATATACCTATTATAACTTATAAATAATTAATATGGTTGTAGTTGACACTCTAGGAATTAAGCTTTTTCTCTTTTTAAACGTTTTTATAGTTGTAGATGGACACAATACCTTTGTTTTATTTATTTATTTTTATGTGGTGCTAAAGATCAAACCCATTGCCTCACACATGCTAGGCAAGCGCTCTACCACTGAGCTACAGCTCCAGAATTTGGCTTTTTCAATGAACATTAAGGCCCTGCAAGTACAGGGTATAGCAAGTGCTCTACCATTTTGTTGACGAATGCTCTAGATCTTAATACTACAAAGAGGAATAAGAAATAGTCCCTAAATTCAGAAAGTTGAAGCCTCATTGGGACTGTAAAACAGTTTGCTAAACATGAATCTAGCAAGATGAAGTAGAAGCTCATGACTGGTGCAGAATTAAGTTTTAGAAGATCTGAAGGGTCAGATCTCACTTTTTTTCTAGGCAGAGGTGTGGGTAAGTGAGGGTGTTAAGAAACCTGGAGATTTGAACTGAGATTTTTTCTGGGGTGAGAGAAGTGGTTATTTCTTAAGAGAAGAAGATCAAAATACAGAAGCAAACACATACAGTAGAGCAAGAAAGTCAGAGGCGATCTGGTCAGCAGAACAGTTGGCTGGAGCGGAGCAGAGGTGTAAGGGGAGCAGGATGAGGTTTTCAATGGAAGCAGGATACAAGCTGTGGGTCCTTCCCTTAGGGAATAGGAAAGTAAGGAGGCAAGAGTGAAAGCTCTTGTGTGGTATGGCCTGACTCCTACATAAATCATCAGATTCAACAATATTAAATGAATTAGTGCGTGGAAAGACCCCACTACAATGCCACCCCAAGGAAGTGTTCCATTGAGTCACTGTTGTCACTATTATTGGGCTGAGTTGTGCAGGATACCGACAGCTCCAGCCACCTTACACCAGACAGATCAGACCTGGATACTTCATTCCTTACCCTCCTCCTAAAAAGACTGCTCCTGTTCTTGTCTTCCCAGCATAGAAAGCAACACCACCAATGGTGTAATTGTTCCAGACAGGAACCCTTTTCTTCACCACCCTATCACCAACCCAGCCCTGTTGTTTCTGCTTTCAAAATATATTCTCCACCATCCCACTTTCCTCCCTCTTTACAGCCAGTATTTTGCATTATTTAGACCTCTGCAAGGGTTTCCTGTCCACGTTCCTATTTTTACTACTCTGCAATATATTTTCATCTCAGATTAGTCTTTTAAAAATTAGTCTTTTATAATATAGACTAACTTGAAACATCTCTAGAGAAATCACAGTGTATTTAGAAACATCACAAGTGAATGTTATTTTACTCATTCCCAAATATGTGTACCTTTAACATCTGCAAATGTAACATGTAACATCTGGAAAGCAATAAAATTTTCATGGTGAAAAAAATAAAATAAAAATATAGAATAGATAACCTCACCTTACTCTCCCTTCTCAAAAGATTCTCTGGGTTCGTTTCTTTGCCACAGACCACAGGACTCCAATTTCCTACCTCCTCATTCCGACGACATCCCATTTTCTCTTTGTTGACCAGTGCTCTAGATCTGATACTCTTTTCTGGTCTAGGCCCACTGCATGTTCTATTCCCATGTTTGTTTGCCTTTCTCATTCTTAGATAGCAACTTCTATACCACCCTCTCAGAGGTTCCCATGAGCATCAACTCTAAAGTAGATCCCCTCCCTGCTCATACTGTGGGTAGTTTCACCCATCACCTTCCTTGGCCTTTACAGCAGATCTCCCTATTGGAAATACTTGTGTCTTATATCTGTTTGTTTACATGACTAACTGGATATTTTTAAATGCAGATACTAAAAACAAACAACTAAATTTATCTTAAACAACAAGGACTATTTAAAATCACATCCTGCAAATGAACATCCAGAGATAGGATGGGATTCAGAGCTGGTTGAGTCAGAAGCTTATGATATCCCATTATTTTTTTAAATATATATATTTTTAGTTGTAGATGGACACAATAACCTTTATTTTTTTATTTATTTTTATGTGGTGCTGAAGATCGAACCCAGTGCCTCACATGTGCTAGGCAAGTGCTCTACCGCTGAGCCACAACCCCAGCCCTACCCTATTCTTTCATTCTCTCTACTCCACAGAATCAGTATCATCTGGAGGCTGTGAACATTAGTGGAACAAAATGGCAGCCTTTGGGGATAGATGTGACCCACTGACTTTTTCACATTTACTAGAGATGGAAAGTGTCTCCTTGTAACTAGTTCTTTCAGTCACATTGGGCTAAATTAGGTAGGCCCTTCACCCAACTATCATCAGGAAGAAGGCTTTATGCTGGGTATCTTGGGTCTGAGTTTCTGACCAAATAAGTAGGACGGGTTTATTATGTGTTAGTTATAGTTTAGATCTGGAGTGTCTCTCAAAAATTTGTGTTGAAGGATTGGTCTCAAATGCAGCAGTGTTTAGAAGTGGAGCCTTTGGAAGGTGATTGGATCATGCACCTCATTAATGGATTGATTGATTCGATGAATTCACAGCTTAATGGGCTGTTGGGAGGTGGTGGAAACTGTAGGAGATGGGTCCTAGTTGGAGAGACTAGTCAATAGGGGCATGATTTTTAAGAGATATTTTTATCCCACCCTTCTGTGTTTTATAGGTACACTCCTTGCCATGATGTACTGATTCACCCCTGGCCCAGAAACAATGGAAACAAGTGACCAGGAACTTAAATGCCTGAAACTGTGAGGCAAAACAAATCTTTCTTCCTTTAGGCTGATTTTCTCAGGCATTTTGCTACAGCAACAGAAAGCTGACTAGCACAGCTTTTTATAAGACTCATAAGAAATCTAGGAATGAAGTCAACTAATAGAATCACACTCACTACTCCACTGTGAAGCAAAAGTAGGATGACACTGGGGAGTCAAGCTTTTTATTCATTTACATTTCTACATCCAGTAAGAGAAGGGATCATGTCTATTTAATTCATCCTGTGCACTCCTTTCCTAGCACAGTGTCAGACAAGGAAGAACTCATGCATTATTTGTTTAATGATGAATTGGAGGAAGAGAATCAAGGAAGCAGTTTAGAGGCCACTGGTCAGTAAGAAGTATATACAGAAGGCTTGCAAATCAGTCTCTCTCCCTGTCTTTCTGTCTCTCACATACACACACAGAAGGAATGGGTAAATGTGAGTGATATTTAGTCAAAGACTTTGGATTTGTGAAATAAAAGAGGGAGATGAAGAATTCCAAAACAGTTTTGAGCCTGGGATTAGACACACTGGGATGAACTTTCAGTCCTCTTTGCTTTCCATTCAGAGCTCTGTCACTGCAAGCAAGAAGAAAGCATGTGTAGCTCAGAGATGGCAGGGTACCAGAGGGCACTGAGGAAGGGCTGAGTCAGGTTTTGGAGGACAGGCATGCTGGGCAGGGGAGACATCACCCATGGATGGGTAAAAATGGATTCTTGTGGAAGGAAAAGAAATCAGATACTACAAAGGTTTGTACCTCTCCAAAGTGTAACCTTATCCAACAAAATCTCAGGAGGATTTAAATGAAATCAAAATATTCTTCTTAGAGGGAGGGAACGGTAATGAATAAAAAACAAGGAACACCAAATTAAAGGATGAGAGATGGAAGATGAGAGATGAGCAATTTAGAACGGAGGGAAATTGAAAACCAGAAGAAAATCTCCAAAAATCTCATGTACACAGCACAACACACACACACACACACACACACACACACACACACCCTAGTTATTAAGAAGACCATCTTATATAGTTACAAATAACAAATATAGAAATGTTACCTTTCAACTTAAAATTCTTTTAACTGAAAAATAAAAATAATTTTTGAGTATGGTATTCTATCTCAGCCAAGAAAACCAGCACTTTGTCTGTTCAGAAACATACCAGAAAGGACACAGACGAGACGGGACGGGTGTGTTTAAGAATATGATGATTCTACCAGACATGCATTAGAAAATCCTCCCCTCCTGGAGCTGTGCATCGACAGGGAATGAGTTTAAGTGAACTTCCAGGACTTCTTTTCATGTATCATGGTCACTCTGACTGGCAAAATAAACCTGAGTAAGTTTGACAGAGTTTTTCAAATAAAATATCACTAAGGCTTAGTTGAATATTCACATTAAATCAAGAAGTAAAGGGAAAACAATACTACCGCAGTCTCCAAAATTTCTGAAATACATTTATCTGAGAAGCCAATGAACACATACTATGAGGGCAAGTATTTGAACTTTGTTTGGTTTAGGCCGCAAATAGAAAGTTTCCTTTTTTCCTCTCTAAAAAGTGATCTGGAATGTCCTGAGCCCCTGATACTCACCAACACTGATAAGCAAGGTTGGTCACAGGTACCAGGAGGCCTTGGGAAATGAGAAGGCATGAATGATCAGATGTCTCTTCAGCATTCCATTAAAAAACCTTATCCGAGGAGCCAAGGAACCAGTGTTGGTCACCATAATAAAGTTTCTAAAAACATATTTTCTTTTTGTCGTGCTGGGAATCAAACCCAGGACCTTGCTCATGTTAGGCAAGAGCCCCACCACTGAGCCATGTCCCCAGCCCCATATTTTTCATTTTACAAAACAAAACCAAACTGGGCATGGTAGTACATGCCTGTAATCCCAGTCCGCAGGAGGTAGAGGCAGAAGGATCATGAGTTCCAGGCCAGCCTCAGCAATTTGTCAATGCCCTGAGCAACTTGGCAAGATCCTGTCATAAAATAAAGAATAAAAAGAGATGGGGATGTGGCTCAGTGGTTAAGTGCCCCTGGGTTCAATCCCCGGTACAAAAAGCAAAATAACCTCCTCCCACTCTAAAACAAAAAAAAGAAACCAACATGACCACCACCACTACCAAAGTTAAACAACATTACTATGAGAAGCTTGGGGAATATGAGAAGAGGTAACTTGGAAGGTTGAAACTTCAACCCAAACTTCACAAACCTGTATGTCATACTCCACGCAGTGTCTAAAGCTCATTTGTTTTCTTGCTCAGATGTAAGCATCCTATTACTTTCGCCCTGAGTTCGGGACAGGAGAGAGTCTTATTGCAAAGACACAAAATGTGTTTCGTGACTGTGTTTGAGTAGTATATACATATAAAATTTAAGCTCTAAGTTTTGTGATTCCCTTCTAGAAAACACCAGACTTCTACACTTAATTCCTCTCCATCCTCAATAAAGAAGCTAGTTTCATAACAGAGATTTTCACCTTTACAAAAACCAAAAAACTAGCATCCCATGAAAAGAGTTTACTTTTCTGGGAAAACAGGAAACCCATGCATTCCCTTCAGTGTAGAATTGACCATTTAATATTGATGACATAGATTTAGCTGCTTAGGAAAGGGGAACTATGTTCTATACATTTTTAAACGTTTGCTTTGTAGTTTATCTCATTTGATCAGGGATGGAACCCAGGGGAGCTTAACCATTGAGGTATATCCCCAGCCCTTTTTATGCTTTGAGACAGGGTCTTGCTAAGTTGCTTAGGGCATAAGTTGCTAAGGATAGCTCCTGCCTCTGCCTCCTGAGTTACTGGGATTACAGGTGTGTACCACCATGCCTGGCTTATCCCATTTGACCTTTCACTTGCTTTGCTTGTTTGAGATCCTCAGGGGGCCTCAAGTTGACTGTAGTCATTGAAAGGATGCATACTACAGCTTGTCAACAGACCTCCTAGGTTTTGATATGAATGTAACTTGCCTTGAAGCATAAGAAGTGATACATTAAGCAAATCAGTGTAGCCACTCACACTGTCCGTTGAATACAGTTTATTTCACTAGACTGTAATTTTATACACAGTATGAAGGGGTTTCCAGATAGCACATATATAGTTTACTTTCTGTACTGCTGAAGAACCAATTTTTTTTTTACATTATATCATAATACCCTATTCAGTGAATTTTTCCAACTACATATAAACGGAGATTTACCACACACACGGTGCAAGAATGTCTTTATAACATATTTGAATCACAAAACGTGAATCTAAAATACATCACTGTAATTCGAACACTACTTTAAAATTACAATGCCCCATGTCATAGTAGCCAGATTTGATTAATCCCCGTGTAAATCAAAAGCAGTTTGGTGGGTAAGTTCTTGGGTAACTGGCAGCAGCTTTTAACTATGATTTCAAAAGAAATCTTAAGAACCAAAATTTCACAATTTTAAAATGTCTTCCCTTATGTGTTTAATATTCTCAGAGTCAAAAATGGGACATTTTAAAATTTATAGTCTTTTTAAAACAAGGAGAATAAATCCAACCCTCCCTTAGCTGAAGGGCTGGAATGGTAATATTAGATTTCGTAGAAACCTAAGAAAAGTATTGTACAGGGGAGTGGAAATGAATTATAAAGAAACATAAAAATTTCTTTTAAAACAGCTTGGGTTTCTCTGCCCCTTCCCACGTCTGTCAAACACAGAGAGAATACTGCATTACAAATAAAGATGCTTTTCCACAAAATGACGTAAACAAGTCAGAGAGAAGGTTTCTTCATTTTCCCATTTTTTTTTTTTTTGGAGTGGGGCAGTGGGATGATGCTGAGTTAAATAAGAGATATATCTCCTTAATCAAAGAACCACTTCATCACGCACACAACAGCTAGTGACAATCGCTGGAAATTTCTCAATGTGTTTTCCTTTGCTTTCCCCCAAAGTCTGAGAATGTTTGAAAGTTCAATAAATAGTAGAAAAATAATCCTTTACTTAGAAATTCTGAGATGCATCATTTAGAGAGCTTCACTTAAGTTCCATACAACAACCGTGGTATCCAGGTACCGCTAAGAAACAAAGCACGATCTTCAAAGCACACCCTGGTGACGGGAGGTGCCACGTTCCCAGTCTCTGGTTGAGCAGATTTTCCTCTTCCAGTTAAGGAGAGCTGAAAGCTTCTGGCTCCCTGGAACATTCCTCTGGCTCAGCTTCAGTGACACGTTTCGTCTGTGTTTGGAGGTTTGCCGTCTGTTCCATTCCATTAGCATCGTGGCAGGTTCATTAATCAGGCTCTCCCCCTCCGTTTAGGAACCAGCTTTGCGTCCTCACAAAGGTGATTTTGTTGTTGCTTCTCTGTTTTTAAACATGCCGATGGGCAGGCAGTGAGTTGAACCACTCTGGACAAAGCACACACACACACAAAGGGTCTCTGATGGTAGGTTTTATGCTGGCTCTTTTTTTTTTTCTTTCCAGAACATTCTGTATCTCCCAGACCCCGTCTTCTCTTAGAGCTGAGGAGATTGTTAGCATTCTGCATCGACAGTGTGTACGGTCACGGCTGCCTGTAAGTGGTGGCTGTGGTGCAAGGTGGGGTGGTGTGAGCGGTAGTGGTGAAACTTGTGACTTAGTAGGGCTGCAGTCTGGGGCGGCGTGTCCAGGTCTAAGTCCTCGTCGTGGTTCCCCACATCCACCCCGGCTGACAGGGGGTCGTTGTTGCATGGAGGGTTTTCGCTGTCTTCCTGTGGGCTCATGGTGCTATAACCTGGAAAAGGAACAGAGCAAGTTCAGCTGAGAGCTTCCAGACAAAGGAGAGATGCCAGGAGGTACCCCTGTTGTGTGATACACAGGTGCAGACACAGACACTTGCATGCTGCCTGCAGATGTTGAAGGAACTTTTTTTTTTTCCTTGCAAAAGAACTATGAACTTTTTTTTGAATTGGTGCATTATAATTATACACAATACTGGGATTCATTATGCCATATTTATACATGCACGTTACATAATTCAATTCATCTCATTCCCTGGTACATTCCCTTTCCCTCTCCTCCTCCCTCTCCTTGATCTGCTTGCTCTACTCTATAGTCTCCCTTCTATTACTATTGTCATTTCACTTAGTGCATTATAATTATATAACAAGTGACATTCATCATGTTATAGTCATATATGGACAGAGCATAATTTGTTAGATTCAGTCCTCACATGAAGCAACTTATTTTTAAAAAGACCTGGAGTTAACAGTTTTTTTTTTTTTTCCTAAAAATGAGTACATGAAACAAAACCCGAAATCACCCCCCATTCCATTCATTTGGGGAGCTCTCTCTTGAACTCCTTCCAGAGATTAAAAGTTTCTCTCCTATTAAAGAAATCTACAGGGCTGGGGTTGTGGCTCAGTTTGGTAGAGTGCTTGCCTAGCATGTGTGAGGCACTGGGAGTGATTGTCAGCACCACATATAAGTAAATAAATAAAGGTCAATCAACAACCAAAAAAATTTTTAAAAAAATCTACGAAGTAGGCAACAGGTAGCTTCAAGGGAAAGATCTGAACAATACTCAGATCCTTCAGGGGTAGTGGGGCAAGGAGCTTTGAAATGTCCACAGGGATGCCAGTCAGGACAAAGCCAATGTCACCATCACTGTATACCTGCCCCATGGCAGGCACAGTGTCAGGCAATTCTGACATACCCAAGAATCATGCACATTCATATCCAGTTTATAAGGGAGGGAAACGATGATCAGAGAAGTTAAGGAACTTTCCCAAGGTTCTAGCACCTAATCAAATACTCCACATCTACCCATAACCAACTAGAAAAGGAATCAACTATTCTCTGTGTAAGCCGGCTCACTGCATTGAAAGATTCATTTCTTTCATTCATGTTTCAAAAGAAATTGCCCTTGTTGATCAAAGGATTCCATTCCAAGAACCCTGGCATGTTTTTAAATATTGCAAAAATCTCCTTTAAACGTTTTCAGAAGTGGCAGCTCATTAATATCTTCACTGCATCTACAGTTAGCATCAATCAGCACCCACCCATGGGTAGTGCTAGTCACATTTGTGGCTGAAAAATTGATGTGCTTGCAAACAGCCGAGCAGGATGTGTTTGTGATTGAAAATGTATGCTCTGTGAAAACGTGAGAAAGGCAATTCTCTGTCCTCAATGAAATCTTACTCAAATGACAGCACAGACCATCCAATGCAACAAATATTTATTGGGCACCTCTTATGTGCAAGTCACTGGATTGGTCACTGGGGTCGACACACAGATGAAAACCTGTCCCGTAAAGGAAGCTCAAAGCTAGTCTTTAAGAAATAAAACAAGTAAAAATTTACTTGTACAAGTTATTCAATTACTCATACATTGCAGACCATATGGGCTGGAGGGGGAGATGACAAAACATGAATAAGCAATGTCTTCTTTCCTTAATGATTTTAACTGAGATATAATTTAAATGCAGAGGAGAAAATAATTCCAATTTTGGGA
The DNA here is from genome assembly GCF_045843805.1 of Urocitellus parryii. Lineage (NCBI taxonomy): Eukaryota > Metazoa > Chordata > Mammalia > Rodentia > Sciuridae > Urocitellus > Urocitellus parryii. Next base: position 46,981,751 of record NC_135541.1, on the reverse strand, counting down.
AATGAGGAAGCATCACAACTCATTTCAGTTGGGCCAAAGTAGAAAAATGGGAGTTAATAAGTGGAGACGAGTAAAGAAACAGGAGGCAGCTACCAAGAAAGAGAGGCTTGGAAATGTAAGGCCATTCCTATACCATGTAATGTGATGTGCACTTGCAGGTAGCTGGAGGACAGGACAGGTGGAAGGCAAGAACCTTAAGAGGGATAGTAGCAGTACTTGGAAATGAGGGAAGCAGCTGGCTTCAAGGGGATTATTCCAGACTGGATTTGGTGACCCAGTGGATGTGCCTGGTCAAGATGCCAGGTGAGTTGACATTCTTGGATATGGTTTCTAGGTTCCAAGGCCATGGAAACAGAGATGTTTTTACCTATGGTGAAGAGACTGGGAGGCCAGAATAAGAACCTCAGCTTCTCAGCTTTGACTGTGCTAAGTCCACGATGTGACACTGGAAATGAGATTCCAAAACCTCAATAACAAGTATGGGGTACACTCAGACCACCTTATGCTATACATGTAAAGGCTGTGATAGAAAATATAATTTGGGCTGGGGATGTGGCTCAAGTTGTAGCGCTCTCATCTGGCATGCGCAGGGTGCTGGGTTCGATCCAAGGGTGTTGTGTCCACCGAAAATTAAAAAATAAATATTAAAAAATTCTCTCTCTCTTAAAAAAAAAAAAAGAAAATACGATTTATCTCTGCATACTTACAAGCACCCATGGTAATGCTTCATTCATTTTAGCATTCCTGGGTGTTACGGTTTGGATCTGGAATGTTCCCCAAAGGCTTAGGTGTTGAAGGCTTGGTCCCCAATACAGCAGTGTTCAGAGGAGGGTTTTTGGGAGCTGACTGGATCAAGAAGGCTCTAACCTCATCAATGGATTAGTTCACTAATTCATACCTGAGTAGACTATTAGGAAGTGGGGGAAATAGTAAGAGGTAGGACCTAGTTGGAGAAAGTAGAACTTTGGAGGTGTGTCCTTGGGGATGATATTTTATCCCTGACTCCACCTCTCTGTATCTCTATTTCTTTTTGCTCCCTGGCTCTCAATGAGCATGAGTAGTTTTCCTCCACTGTGCCCTTCTGCCATGATGATTCTACTTTGTCACAGGCCTAAAAGGAATGGAGCCAGCTGACCATGTGCTGAAACCATAAGCCAAAAGTAGACCTTTCTTCCTTTAAGTTGATTTTCTCAGGTATTTTGTTATAGCAATAGAAAGCTGACTAGCACATGGGGTCCTTCTGCTTGGCTTGCTCTCCCATCTTCCCTCATCCTGCTGTTGTGCTTCCATATGCACATCTCCTCTGAGAACCCTTCTCAACCAAATCCAAACCCAGTCCTGCCAGCCACAGGACTCTGGTGCTCCTTCTATGAGTTTACACAGCATTCTGTGCATATCTCTTTGCTTTACTGTATTATAAAAAAAACCAGGGCTGTTCATTAGCAAATTTTTTCTTAAATTCCAGAACACAAAGCAGGCACTTAAAAACAAACAACCCCTGCATGCTATATCCCCCAAGCAATGGTATCAATGGGATTTTATTTTTTCTTAATTTGAGACTTTGCCTGGTATGAGATTCACTAGTCTCACGTAATTATGAAGATAGGTGAGAATTCTTTGAATCCTGTCCGGGGCTTCTGACAAAGCCCAGTGATGCTCTGAATCTGGGTGGTCACAGTACCTGGGTTCACTCAGGGTGGTAATAATGGTAGCTGTCTCCATGGCAACTGGAGGTACCTCCAATTCTTCTGTTACTGCTTTCTGATGAGCATCCCAGTAGAGGCCTTTCCAAAGTAAAACCCTCATACTACAGCCATTTCATTTAATGTCCTCATTACAACATAATTGCTCAATCCCTCTGTAACTTCCTCTTACCTGAAAAATTAATGGAAGTCTGAAGGGGGGAGCAAACAGGAGAAAGACAACACAGTTTCTCACTCCACACATTAACTGCTTGCTCAGTGCCAGGCCATTCTGCTGAGCACTGGGAGCAGTGATGAATGAAGGCAGACAGGGCCCCTGACTCTGGAGGAGGAAGCAGTATTTAAACACAAAGGTTGTCAGCTAACACTTTCAAAGGAAACAGTGCTTCCCAAAGGCATATGAAGAGAAGTGTCTGCAAAGACTATCTCAAGTGAGAAAGTGACTTCAGGAACGAGGCCAGGCATCCATAAGGAACACAAGAGCCAAGAAGAGGCTCTTGTGCCTTGGCAATCTGCTTATGTATTTTTGGGGTGGTTCCTAAGAAGCCTCTTGCTTGCAGGGGAATGCTCTGTACTTCTGGGATCTCACGCACCATCTTGTGGCCACAGAGAGTAACTGCAGTAGGATATTTCTGCCTCTTCAGGAAAGGGTCTTGTGTTTTTGACCAGGTTTTCAAAGTTCAGCATTTATTTGCCTTTTATTTGCATTTATTTTATTAATTATCGGCATTTATTTGCATTTTGTAATATATTTTCTTTTGCTTTTTTCTTTTGTTAGTGCATTACAGTTGTACATAATAACTAGGTTGATTCTGACATAATCATACAGATATGGAATTTAATCTACTCCAATTTCACTTCCCGGTTTCTCCCTTTTCCCTCCCCTTAACTCTTCTCCTCTACCTTTCACTCATCTATGGTTAAAAATACACACAGGGTGTAACTCTACTTATAAGTGTAACAGTTTGCTGAAAAACATTCACTGTAGGTATTCTTAGAATACTGACAAAAATGCCTAGTGCCTGATGGCAAGTTCAAGGTCAGCCTCAGCAATCTAGAGAGACCTTGCTCAAAATTCAAAGGTTGGGAATGCAGCTCAGTGGTAAATCCCCATTGGGTTCAATCCCTAGTACTGCAAAAAACAAAAACAAAAGACAAAAATGGAGCTGGGATGTGGCTTGGTTGTAGAGCACCTACCTAGCACCTACCAAACACCAATAACATTGACAAAAATGGCCCTGTTAAAAATATATATTCTTAACTTGAGTAATTCATCTTTTGTGATATAAAATTAAAATTGGATTCCTTTAAAATACAGAAGTTGATTGGTCACATAAATATTTTTTTTTTTCAGTACCAGGGATTGAACCCAGGGGTGCTTAACCACCGAGCCACATGTCTTCCCCTTTTTAAAATTTTATATTTTGAGACAGGATCTTGCTAAGATGCTTAGGGCCTTGTTAAGTTGCTGAGGCTGGCCTTGAACTTGCAATCTTCCTGCTTCAGTTTCTTGAGTTGCTGGGATTATAGGCACATGCCATCACACCCAGCCCACATAAATATTTCTAAATAAAAATGCAGCCTGGGTAACATTTAGTTTTAATTCTAGAAGCATCACTACTCTAAGCCATACTCCAGGGTCTAGTCTGTTCAGCAGCTCTTTATATTTATGTATTTCAAATTTGCTTTTGTGTATCACACCAAAGACTCCTGTGAAAAGAACCCACACTGGGCAGCACAGAACCATGGCACTGTGATCCTGTTTGCTCCACGGCCAGTCCCAGTGCCTCCTCTACAGAAGCTGTCACATACCACCTTTAACCAATCTCAGGAATATGTGCATTCATTTCTGCTTTCTTCCCGGATTGTAATTCCTTCAGGTCAAACAGGTGAGTCCTGAGCGCCAAACCTATCATATGTTATTTGACTTAATCCTCACAACACATTTACGAGGTAGGAATTTTAAATTTTATTTTAAGGTATTAGAAAATTCAGGTCCAAAGGAGCTCACTAACATCTAACAGCTTGTTAAAGGGAGGGAGGGGGGATCCGAAGTGAGCTTGGCTTGACCCTTAACCCTGTCTCCTAAGCTCTCCACTGTACCACCCTGCATTGCAGAAATAACAAGTCTCCCATTTTAACTTACTCTGCAGTGCCTGGCACACAACAGATACCCCACACAGGGGAATGTACAGAGGAGCTAGAGTGTGCCAGCAACTAAACTTCCTTGCTGAATGTGTATTATGCTTACCCTCTAGGCACCACAGGGACATTAACTTGACACCACCACTCTCTGTGACCCATGGTACAAGTTCAGAAATAAGACAACACCCAGTTAATTTTTATTAATTTCATGATGCATTTGGAAATATGTGGAACATCAATGCCCTCCACTTCTGGTATTGCATTCTGTCTGCATGAAAAACTATTTTTTTTTTTTAACCCTTGGGGATAACAGGGATCCAATTACTGTGAAAAATGAAAGAAACCAAGCCCTTAGCTAGATTCCTTGGTTTTCAGATACTGACACTACACCATTCTCTTTATCTAAGCTGTTGCTTCATCTGCCATTTTACTGAGACAATGGGAGGGGCTTGTGGACCACTGGAAACATCACTCAGAATCCCAATTTGGCAGGGATGCAACTAGGGAGAGAGATAGAAAAAGGATTCAGTGCTGAATAAGAAATTATTTCTGTTGAACTTTAGTAGCCGCAAACCTGTTTTATTATTCAGAGGAGAAGGCACAGAACTGTCGAGCAGAAGAAATTTATGCAGGTTCAAAGGGTTTTTTTTTTTTTTGGGAAAAAAGCCAGAAAGTCAAGAAACTGAAAAATTTAAGTTCTGCTTTGGCTCTCCATAGAAACCCTAAGGTTCTATTTAGTTGGTGGAAACAATGTTATTCAGAGTCCAAATGAAGAGTCTCCAATTTACATAGCAGAGTTTCAGCTTCTCCTGTTTTCAAAAGGGAGTTTGAATACCTGGCAGTGGTATAAAAGGTGCCTTGGGTTGCTGGGAGGAAAATGACCCTGCCACTTTAGTATAGGGGGGAGGCAAATAAAGATTTTTTTTTTTTTCTTTTAGGATAGGTGTGGGAAAAGCTAAATAAAAAAGACTTAAATATATTATTTATGCATAAAAAGACTTATTTCTGAGAGAAAAATAAAGATTTCTGGAAAATTAGATAACTATCTTAGAAAATAAAAAGAGATTTTACAAGAGATTTTTTCATCCCTCTTATGTTTTTTTGAAATGGTGGCAGTGATGCTCACAGACCAGGACATATCTACTGTTCTTCATGACAATAAGCAACATGACTTTAGAAGGTGAGAAGCCATGTGGTATGGCCGAGTCTCCAGTGGAGCACATGGCCTTGCTAGTCCTGGGCTCCATTGGCACCTACTCAGCCTAGATTGTCCCTTAGCATCTTACTGGTATGTTGTACATACTAATTACCTCTAATATCCTTGGTTCCTAACTTTCTTTAATAATCCTTCAAGGCTCAGTGCAAATATATCTTTGGCAAAATTTTTGTTCTGAGTTTTCCTAGACAAGGCCAGAGATTGGGGTGGAGAGTGCTAGAGACAGCCCAGATTCTTGTCATGCCCCAACAGAGCCCTTAATGATGTTGTAGTTTGCCCAACAACAACAACGCTGGGTGGTTGAACCTCAACGGGTGTTGGTTGTGCTGAGAACCAAGCTTAGCAGTCGGGTTCCACATAGTCAACAATAATCCTCAGCCTCCTTCCTTTTCTTGTGGTGCTGGGAATTAACCCAGGGCCTTGCATACCAGTTAAGTGCTCTACTGCTGGGCTACACCCCAGCCCTGAATCCTTTGTGGAGAAAAACTTGGAAGCAAACCATATGCCCAGAGGTCATCTGGCTTATGCCTAGAAGTGCTGAGGTACAAGCAAAACTACCCTTGGGCTCCTACAAAAGGGCTTCATGCTGATGTGCATCTTTTGGGGGAAACTATGTCAAAATAACTAACTTTAAGCACAGAGTAGGTGAGAGAGGGAGTAGGTGCGAGCATCATCCCACAGGCAGAGCAGGCTCCTCTGGTCTTCTATGGCAGGAAGCAAGAACTCACCATGATCACTTTCAGTTCCGGACCGGCCCCAGTAACGACGCCTCCTTTCTGGACTGTGCGCGTGTCTCTCAATGACGGCAGCTATGAAGCGGGTGTTGCTGACTGCAGGAAGTCAAGGACAGTGAACGTCACTCTCATGCCAGCACCTTCATCCTCTCAACCCCCTGGCTCTGCGCATGCTCACTTGCATGCCGGGGGAAGGTATTCTTTGGAGAGCTAGAATAAGCAATTTTTGGAAAAAACTCTGAGGATGAGGGGAGGTGACTTAGAACTGAGGCAGGGAGAGGTACTTAATTATCTAGCTTTAACGTGTACCAAGAGGCCATGTTCCAGGTAGCTGAAGGCCAGGGTATCTCAAGGAATGCTCCTTTGATATAGAAAATGTCATTTCCCTTCTGAGTTCTGTGTGTGTGATTGTGTGTGTGTGTGACTAAAAAAATGCATATTGGAACATTCCTTTCCTAAAACAGTTTTTGGGAAAGTAACGAGGGAGAGAAAGAAAGGAAAAGGTGAGCAGCTTCAGGTCAGAGCACCTACTGCAAAGAATAACAACATAGAGTCCTTTGAGATTTTTCTAAAACGAAGCGAGGACCTATACTTATCCCTAATGGAAAAGGAAGGAAAAAAAAAACCACACCCACCATGTCAAAGCTTCTTAAATTTTCATACAAGGCAAAAGGACATAAGAAAGAATATTTGTTTTGGATCAGCCTCCTGCTGACGCCTTCTGCCGCCAGGCCGCTCGGTACTCACTGATGCCTCTGTCCTCATGGCTGTCGTCGTCCCTTTCATCTCTGTCATTCTCCAGGTTGGACATACGCACTGACATTTCTACCCATCATTAAAAAGAGAGAAACATGACTATTTAATCAAACAAAATCACCCGCTTTAATACCCTGCTGAGTGCTCGTTTGATGGCTGGGTGACAGCATTCCATCAAGAATGAATCCTGGGCTGGGGGGGGGTAGCTTAGTGGCAGAGCACTGGCACAGCACATGTGCGCACGCTCACACACACACACACACACACACACACACGCAGAGGCAGTAGAGAGTTTCTATCTTGGATGAAAATGAGCTGAACCCTTCTGTGCTTTTTTTAATGAAAGAAGGAGCAGTAATCAAAAGGAGAACAAGAAGTGAATAAACAAGCCAAGCACAGTGGCACAGGCCTGTGACCCCAGAGACTAGGGAAACTGAGGCAGGAAGGTCTCAAGTTTGAGGCTAGGCTTGGCAACTAAAAATAAAAATATAAGAAGGGCTGGGAGTATAGCCCAGACGTCGAGCAAGCCTGGATTCTATCCCTAGTTCTACACTCAAGCACACAAACACATGTGCTTGCACACACACACACACACACACACACACACACACACACACACTGAGGTTGATTTCTGAAGAAACAGGAGAAAAGAAGCTTATGGAGATCAAATGATCTTTAATCCTCTACTATAGTGACAAAACAGAAGCAACAGGGTCGAAACCAAAGACCTACCATGTTGATAAAATGGAGTTACAAATCCCTATAAAAGACCAGGCACAGGTCACACTGGGATGATGGTCATCCTCAGCCTTGCCAAATCTCACCAAGGGCTGGTGCATTATCATTATCCCTGCTACTAACAGAGATCATGGCCCCTTGGTCCCCTTCAGCTGCAGTCATAGAAAAGCCTTCCAACCTCATTCCATTATTACTGCTGCCAGGGTGAGCTACCTTACCAGTTAACTTTATCTCCATGAGAGTCAGGTTAACACATCCCTGGGGCTTTAGGAGGAATAGGGATGGCCATTAATTGGCTTTGTCGCCTTCAAATGAGTAATACAGCATACTTAAAACTTGATATCTCAGTATCAAGGTCATGATTACAGATTTTTTTTTTCACTTGAATTTGATTACTTTTCCTGTTTTAAGAGATGTGATTATTCCAAGGTGTGCTCCTTCACTTCATATAATAGCAACTGCAATACAACAGATCCATGTTCTTGGCAACAGTGACGTGGGGAATCACCAGTGCATCTGACACAGAAAACTTCACACTCAGCCCCCCAGTTTCCTGGCTGTCTCACTAGAGGCAGGCCATGGTGGGCTTTTGTTGGTAAAAGAGAAGATTCAGGGATTTTTCTAGGGAATCAACATGGGGCTTGCAGGGTTTAGGCATTAAAGAAAACAGGCTTTGGGGACTTTTGAGATGACCCCAAAGAAGCTAAGGATATAGTGCTGTCCTTGCAATTTCTTAAGAGACTTAACCAATTGGTCATTGTCCTTCCAGCCTTGGAACAACCCAAAGGAGGCAGCTGCCTCCTAGGGGAGCACTGGGATTCATTCTGCACTCACCTTGGGCAGCAAGCGGAGACATATGCTGGTGACTCCGGCGATGAATCTGATGGCGGTAGGCGTACACAGCGAGGACCAGCACCATGATGCAGCCCATGATGCCTCCGGCCACAGGACCCACAGGTGCACTCTTAATCATGTTTAAGGTTATCACCTCGTCACCTTCAGCAAATACACAAACACGTGTGTTGGTAGGAGGTGGGGATGGAAGGATGACGATGGATAGGAAGGACAGAGCGGGAAGGGTTCTGATGAACAGTCGTGTGGTACTCTGAATTCTCCAAAAGACCCACCAGAATGTGGGAATAGAAGCTTGCGTTAGCTCCTGGTTCTAAAATGGTTGCAAACTGGAGCAAGAGCACAAAGGCAAGGACTGTTCAAGTGGATGCCAATCACTTAAATAGACAGCACCCAGTGCTGTAAGAGCCCTAGCTCCTAGGAGAGGAGACCGTACTCAGCACAGAGGTAAGGGCAATGTGGGCCTCGCTGGGGGTCATGTCACCCATTCACTGAAACAAGGGACCGAGGCACAATAAATATGTGCTAAACAGACCAAATTTCAGAGCTTATGGGTTCCCTTTAAAGCGCTATTTGCTCTTTGCAGGTAGGAAATTGCAGGTGGACATAGAAAATAATTGCTTGGAGCACATGTGCCTCTACTATACTCCCAACTGGCCCCATGGCAACACATGAGCTCAAAAAATAATGTGGTGGGTAAGTCAAGGTATAGGTGGTCCTCAATCTCCTATGATTCAGCTCAGATTTTTCAACTTGATGATGACACAAAGCAATAACGCATTCAGCAGAAAATGTGCACTGCCTTTTGAATTTCCATCTTTTCCTTGGCTGGTGATATGTGGTAGGATACTCTCCCAGGACGCTGGGCAGCTGCAGTGAGCCCTGGTTCCCAGTCAGCCACATGGACTTGTGGGCAAACAACTGACACACAACCGTGTGCTGTGTTGCTAAGCTATGATGTTCAACAGGTTAGATGTATTAAATCCATCCTCTCTTAGGATAGTTTCGACTTACAGTGGGTTTTTCTGGGATGTAATCCCATCATGAGTTGAGGAGCATCTGTATTAATTATATTTGACTCAACTGTCAGCTAAGAATTAGGATTTGGTGCTAAATCCAGGAAGACTGAAAAAATATCTAATGAGGGAAATAGCGTCGTTGATGGTGTCTTCAAGGTCTTGGAGCCCAACCCCAGAGGCTCTCTTCCCTGTGGTGTTCTGTACCCTACCTGAAGCTACACAGGGGTAGGTTTGGCAACTGCTGACTTGGAGGCCCGAAATACCAACGTGTAGCTTTAAGACTTGTGAAGGCTGCAAGGGGAAAGGGAAATAAGAGGCTGCACTGGTCACTGCATGTCACTGGCCCCGCACTTCTGACAGCTAGAAGCACATTCACGCAGGCCTGGAGTTCAGGAAATCAGCCTTGTATTCTCAGAACAAGCTTTAAGGGAGTGAATTCTAGTATCTCAAAATCTGGCAGGTCATAGGGCTGCTTGCTGTCTCTGAACGGAATATCTAGCCAGCTCTGAAGGTAATTATGTGCCTTGGTTTTGTAACTAAAGACTACTGACAAAGGAATAGGGGAAAATTGGGCAGAGGATTATTATTTTAACATGTTTCTGTTTTGCTGGGTATCGTGGCACACACCTGTAATCCCAGTTATTGTGGAGGCTGATGCCAGAAGATTACAGATTTGAGGCCAGACTGGGTCACTGAGGGAGGCTCTGTTTCAAAATAAAAAAGGTCTGAGGATGTATGTAGCTCAGTGGTAGAGCACCCCTGGATTCAATTCCCAGAACCATTAAATTAAAAAAAAAAAAGATTTTTGTCTTAGTATGTAGGTGGGAAAATGTGTATTTAAGAATCAAGTTACTTTGGGCCCCCCATAAACATACCTATTGCTCCCATGTCATCAACATAGGGACTTTTGGCTCCCACGATGCCCCCAAAGCATTCCTTCTGCGGTGCACAGTAGGATTTGTCCAGGTGGGTCTTCCCGTCACTGTCCACCATGCACCATTCACAATCCAGTACACCAAAACAGTCCCTGTCAGAGACAACACTTCATGTTCCAGAAAGCCGTGTGGGCGAAAGGCCACATGAGCCTGGGCACAGACAGTCCCCAGAGTTCAGTACTGACTTGTGCTGTGGATGACCTGCCTTTTCCTTTCTCTTTCTTTCAAAATGGGAACAGCAATAGTCTGCCCTGGGGATAGCTGCTTTATTGCCTCCTGACCACTCGGAAATGAGAGAAGTAAAACTGTTCTCTGTGTTTTAAATTATGACACCCACACATCATGGATTAGTGCAGGGTTATTCAAAATCATCCTGAAAAAAGACCAAATGAAAATGACCCAAAGGTTTCTTTGATTTTGGTCTAATATCCCCCATGTGTGTGGTCATTATTTAAGAAAAAAAAAAAGGAATAATCAAATAAGTTTAGGTAGGAAAACTGAGGCTGCTTAAAATGATTTTCTGCCAATTTCTTAGAGCCTTTAATATATTACATTCACAATGACTTTCTTAAGGGAGTGCTTCCCAAGCCTAATTAATGGGGGCTACTGCATAACATCCCAAATTAATCAGTCTGATGGCACAACCCTCCTCTGCTAGAGTATACAGCAAAAGCAGGGCTAGCTGTCCCCTGTACACACTCACTCTGCTTAATTCAAGGGTAACCAAAGCTATAATGAACTAATCAAACACTCCTCCCACCTCGCCCAACTCCGGCTTAGTCAATCACAGCCACTATTTCCACGATGTTTAGTGCAGCAAATCCTAGGGAGGAGTGCAAAGAGAGCAGGGGACATGCAGCTCTTAGTTCTCCAAACTGCCATGAAGCAGACTTGCTTTCTAAGACAGGGAAGTTAATGAGCTTCAAAATATCATGCAGAGCCTTGAGGCTGTGTTCTGTTTCTGGATCCCAGGAGATCTTGTTCCCTTGCCTTGCTTCTTCACACCACATCTCCTCACCCTGTGTTTATTTCAAGATATATTTATTCCCAGCTTATGGTCAAATGCCAAATAGCTGTAACAAGCAGGAGCTGGAAAACATTTAATCTGGTGGACAAAAGGTGTCTAAAAAATCCATTTCAGATCAGAAAAACTGATATTCTTTTCAAAGCAGCAAGAATGGGAATGATCAAGTATTAGCTGGAAAAGCTCAGTGAGGCTGCTGGTCACCATTCCCTATGAGGTTTGCTTACCCACTTTCCATCCTCTGACTGCACCTGCTGTTGACACACTGGTGAAGGGAATCTTGTAGGCCAGGATCAATGGCTGTGTATGTTACTGGCTCCTGGTGGACCTCACAGCTTGGGTTTCTGTGCAAGAAGCAAGTCTGGAGGTTAGGACTATATCACCCACATTCCAAACTCATCATGCCCTGGTCCTTGACAGTGGTCAGACAAATCTGAGTTTGAATTCTGGCTTTTGCACTTAATGTAACCAATTATTTAACTACCTGGGCTTCAATTTGTTTATATTTATGTACAATAGAACATACACACACATAATAAAATAATAAACCTTCAACATAACAGGAAAGTAAAAAATTAAAAGTGAATATAATCTCTCTTGCTCAATCTCTTCCTCAGTCTTACTTTTCTGAGGTTCTCATTGTTAGCAACACAATAAGGACACTTTGTTTTTCTATACCTAAACAGATATGAGAATCACAGGGCTAATTACAAAACTAAGTGATTTAATGTGTTAAAGTACCTAACACATGGTATATACTTAGTAAAATGCTCATTTTTTTGTACACAGCACTGACAATTTTCATATTTTTACAGTATTTAAATTTAACCTCAAAGCGTACATCATTGGAAATCTGGCATATTGAACAGGTTCATCATTGGAATGAATCATTTTTGTATACCCCAACCCAAACCAAATCCATAGGAAACCTCGTAGCATTTTGTACATAGTTATGTGTACATTTATAAGGAAATCATATATCACATGTACACACACACACACACACACACACACACCTCTTACCGATTCTCTGCATTGGTGAGGTTGCCAGTACACTCATTGACCTCTAGGGGGCACTCACAAGGGCATTCACATTCATTTTGTTCCATTCTAAAAAGCAAAGGAAAAGTTACTAGGCAGAGGGTCAATGATAATCGTATATTGTATATGCACTGTAGAAGTAAAATGATGAAACCCTTTGCCAGTTAAAATGAGAGTTAAAATTAAAAAGTGGTGACCAAAGTTTTAAATACTCAATTGGCCTTGGTCCAGTGCCCCATGGACAACAATGTTGCAAACAATACAGCTCTAAATGTTTCTGTAACTGTGACTTTCCTTTTCCTCAGGACACACATCTGCCTATTCTGTTCATTGTTCTATGCTATTTTGAATGACTGGCATCAGTTAAATTTTTAAACAGTGTGGGGAACAGAGAGTATGACCCATGGCATTTTTACCGGTGACAGTTGAGACAGAGTCGGTCCACCATGCTGCAAGCACAGAAGGCAAGTGAGTCGCATGTCTCATTGACAATGCCAACAAATGCATTGGTTCCTGGGATCCTCGCCAGTCTGTATTTAGAACAGTGGCTGCCGTGCACAAGGTTTGTCAAATCCCCCTATAGAACAATCAAGGTGTCAGCAGTGACAGACAGTAATGCAAAGACTCAGTCCTACCTTGGTAAAAACAACCCTTCAACCATCTGCTGAAAACAGCTTCAAATAAAACTTTGTTGTAAAAGTAGTACACAGTCACTGTTAAAATATGGGGAAAAATTACTCACTTCCATCAGTCAGACATAATTTCCATTTATCACCTGCAAACATATTATGTAATATTTTAATCTATATCTATACCCCAAAACACATTTTTATAGCTGATTGGATAATCTTTTTAAAAACACATAACAATATGTCATAAAAATGAAAATTTTAAGAAGCAATAAAAGATGACTTTCAGGTAAGGAATAGCTTAAAATTTATTCAAAGTCAAACCCAATTAACCACATAACAGATTTCTTTCCCTTGGTTAACAAACCTTTCTCCCAGAGTAATATAATATTTAAAAACCAAAGTCTTTTTAAGAGGCTAGTTTGCTGCTTTCAGAATATTGAAACAATCTAACTAAAGTAGGTATCTCCTTTTTTTGCTCCATAACAAGCAAATTTGGGATAGCCAGCTGATTGGATGGCCAGATTTGTTCATTATATTAAAAAGCCAAAGACTCAAAAGCATGTTCTAAAGTTGTATATAACCATTTTCCTGCATGTGTCATATACCCCAAGGCAAATGAATGCCTGTCTGCAAGCTATTCATTGCCTATATGAGTGCGGTGAGGAGAAGCCTAACTCTGAGAATCAGAGCACTGCGTGAGTTCTTAGGGGTTTAGAAGCATTTTTCACTATATGGATGATGCATACCTCTGGTGTGTGTGCAATAACACAGGCTTCCCATCCTGTTAGCTCCAATAACCAGGGGTGCTCCAATTCTAACTTGGTCCCTTAAGAAATTATTCTAATTCACATTGACATGTTTCTACCTGAGTATATTGGCTTTGTCTACCCAAAACTCTGAAAATCATTGCACAAATAATATAAGGCACACAGAAAACGCCAGATTTTCCTATGACAACCTTCCAGCCTTCCTCTGACCACTCCTCAAGTTTGTCAGTGTCCCCCCAAAGAGAGTGCTGCTCAAAATGGTATGGGGTCTGAATGGGGTGGTAATGACCTCCCTTGCTTTGCAGAGTTAATAAATTAACTACCTGAAAAAAATGCATATGCATTATTAATATATTCACTTTTTAAACTCCTCTCTTCTACTGTACAATTGCTTTTTGTAATCAACTCTTTAACACTTAGTTTAAGATTTTCAACTTAACCCACTACATTAAAAAATTATTTTTAACCTTGCATGGTGGCACATGCCTGTAATCCCAGTGACTTGAAAGGCTGAGTCAGGAGGGTTCCAAGTTCAAGACCTGTCTCAGCACTTAGTGAGACCCTGTCCAGAAATAAAAAATAAAAAGGGCATGGGATGCAGCTCAGTGGCAAAGCATCCCTGGATTCTATCCCCAGTACAAAAAAAAAAAAAATAAGTTACATATTTAATGATACTTATTCTAAATTAAAAACTTTCTGTGAATAACTTCTTGAATGTTAATTCTATTTCCCTATTATAATTGCTCCCAATTAGGATTATTTTTTACATATTAGTAAGAATGTCCTTAAGATATTTAACCACAACCAGGTATATTTTGCAGCAACTCAAATTATGCAGAGTATTCTAAGGGCAAAAAGGAATTATTTTCAGGTGATTTGCATAACAGTTCCCATCTAACAGGGTGGTGATCAAGAACTGACTCAAAGTGGCCTTAGGAATTTAAGGAGACAGAGTGATCTCTGTAAGACAGGAAGAGATGAGCACATGGTGCCACATATATTTATACAAGAGTGTGGGAAAAGGCTTCAGCAGATATTTCAAAGGGAAAGATAGGGTGAGTCTTCAAACAAACAAAACCAAAACAAAATACCAACTGTGAGACTTTAAAAAAATTCCCTGCTCTACCCTGGGCTTTCTATCTCACATTTATCTAATCACGAGCTGGACTAAGATTGTGTTCCATTCTGTAATTCTAAGGCAATGAAAGAGGCAAGAGCAATATTCAGACATTAACCCATTTTTCCATTTCATATCTTGTAAAAGGTTGGTAAATGAGAGTGCTAAGGAATCAACTTACCACAAGGCTAGTGTTGAACTTATAAAACCTCTGGACTGTTCGGTCACTAAAGCTGTTGCACAGGTTTTTCTTTACAAAGTTGGGGTGGTTCAGGATATCATTTGCTACCAGGGGCTCCTAATAAGACCAAACAGAACAGAAGACAATGCCATGGAATGAGGTGTAGGCTGCTGGAGAACTGAGCTTATCAGCTTTGCAACAAATACCTTGTGGGTGATGTGCTGCTGTTCCACAGGTGCATGTCCTTTGGGGTCAATGAGAGTTGGATGTGCCACCAGATAACCCCTGTCCTCCATTATGAAGCATCTGTACCAAAACAAGTGATGTTCATTCACGTGAGCTGCTCTTCTGTGCTTTCAGAGAGCATTTACCTTGCTAGCCCTGAAACAAATTGCATTTATTTCAAGTTCTCAACAAATACTCATTGAAAAAAAAAATGTAGGCAGGCTGGCTGGTATGTAGATAGACACTTTATTTTTGAGGTGGTGGACTGCCTGGGATGAAGGATAAGGTCAGAGTTAAACCATCCTCTGTGGTCACCTACTTATTTCATACAGAATGTACCCACTTGATCCAAGCATGATGAACTGAGAAGACCTTTTGCAAGGATATATGTGATTTGAGTATTTATAGGCATGAACTTCAAAAAAACCATATAATTTTTTTTCAATGATAATCATATATAAAATAAAACATTCTTGGGAAATATAAACTCTATTTTATAAAAACATTATATAAGCAAAGCTAGAACTGCTTTAATCAAGGCTACATTATGCTTTATTTTATTCTACATTGGTTATATCACTTTGCCAGGAATCCTGCACTTCCCCATTAAGGGCCAATGTGAAATTCAGCCCTGACATGAAGTACGGACCATGAGATTGAACTAAGAAAGCTATTTTTAAAGCAGCCTGCATTAAATCAAGGGAATGCCCTTGCTTTGATCAGACATGTTCTTTTGAAATTCAGGAGGCAAAGACTTTTAGTTCCATGAGCATCTTTCTGGGGAAATGTAAAAGGAGCAGTCTAAGCAGCTGAAATTTCACAAGGACTTTGGTTTAATGACTAAGTTAACATCAAAAGTACTACCCAAGAGTACCCTCCGGTCTTTCTAGTACCAAAGATATGGGAAACCTCTAATTACTGACTTCTAGGGAAACAAGAGCTTTTGGTGCATCTGTGCCAGTTACTCATCTTGTTATGTGCAACATCTATTTGTCTAAATCATCTTAGAGAAAGGAAAGATGAGAAAAAGGAGAAACATCTTTTCAATATAAGGTTCTTAATAGAAAATCCAAACCATGATCTCGACTTCTTATCTTGACCATATCTATGTAGTTGCCATTTATCTGGAGATATCTGACAGCTGTTTCTTTTTATTTTAGCAGTAGATGGGAAACAGTGTCCCTAAGGGGCTTACCTTATTTTGTTGCCACCATCTTGGTTACAAACTGGTAATAGGTCCATCAGAACCTTGTAGAAGTATCTAAGTGTAAAGTCAATGCCCATCACAGCCACAGTGTGCCCGGAAGACAGCTGTGTACTTCAAGTGAAAAAGATTAATGAGGACAAGAGGCATGGCTTATTTAAGCATAAAAGATTTGTTTGGGGGCTGGGGGTGTAGTTTAGCGGTAGAGCACTTGCCAAGCATGCGTGAGGCACTGATTTGATTCCCAGCACTGCATATAAATAAATAAAATAAAGGTCCATTGACCACTAAAAAATATTTTTTAAAAAGAGATTTGTTCAGTAATAGGGACGTTGTACAGTATCAGAAATACATTGCTACTGTTCTTCCCCACTTCCCATGCCTGAAAAAACTAAGTAACTGATTTGTTATAACTTGATATTTCATGAGAGAAAACGTTAAGACTTAAGATATGACTTTCTGAATAAGACCAGTCCCAAACACAGGCAGTGGCCGAATGTGGCTAGCCCTGACGCCACATGTGTTCAGAGAGTGGCTAGACTATTTGGCAAAAATATAGGTACATAGGTATCCCACTGGGAGGTTGGATGCTTGGCTATTATGCAATTCCCTTACTTATTTCCTTCATTTTGTAGATAAGGAAATGAAGATCCCAAAGGCTGACCCGACTGGTGTAAGGTCACACAGAACTTGGTAGGAACAATGTCTACTCTAGTTTTCTTTCTACAATGCTAAGGTTGACTCTACTCAAAGCACAGATTATATTTAAGAACTAGACTCTCTTGGTTCATCCACCAGTGCTTTCTCCATTCTACCAAGTTACTTTCAGAAGGAGGAGTTGAGCAGCATGACATGGCGCTAACTTTTTAAGTACACAGGAAGTCAAATCCTAGTCCTGATGGCTTCTGTTTAGGTGACTCCTGGGATGCTACTGAGACTTTCTACACTTCGGATCTCTCATCTGAAAAATGGAGGCCTAACTGGACCTGCTTCATAAACCTGTTATTGAGACTCCATAAGAGAGCGCATTTGTAGTGCTTAGCGAGCTGCCTGACAGAAAAACACCCCATAAGGAGGAGTTACTCAGAAGAAAGCAAATGGTGAGTTTAAGCCCTCAGACCTGGGTTGAGAATGAACTTATTTCTCTTTCAGAGAAAACACACTTTAAGAAATTGCTAGATAATATCAGAAGTGTGGACTTCTCATCTGGTTTTTTAATTGGAGGGGCCTGGGACCCTTGACCCTCTTGCACTCTTCTGATTAGAATTTGCAGGGTTTACCCAGAATGGGACTTTTAAGAATCTATCATTTATCATCATCTACTGGTCTGATTTCTTTTCTTTTTTAAAATTTTTAGTTGTAGATGGATACAAAACTTTGTTTTATTTATTTATTTATTTTTATGTGGTGCTGAAAACAGAATCATTGCCTCACATGTTCTAGGCAAGCATAATACCACTGAGCTATAACCCGCCCCTGTGTGATTTCTTTATACAGAAAATACTGAACAGAAACCTTAGTTATTTCTCATAGCAATCTTATGAAACATTACCAGTTTAGGAACACTGAAGCTTGGGGAGACGTGGGATTGTGAATGTGGGGTGTTTGGGGATAAATTGATCTTATTTTTAAACTTTCTCTGTATGATTACTATCTGCTCCAATATGATCAATATGAAGTAACAGCATGCATCTTGCCTATCTCTGCCATTCTATGTCTGGACTCATATCTTTACCTGCATTTCAGATTAAATATACTGTTACCATAGCAACTCATAAGGAATTTCATAGGAAAAAATCCAACCAAACCTACATTTCTAAGCACAACAGACTAGGCTGTTCACAATGCTTGTATGAGCTTTTCACTGCCCCAAACACACGTGACCAGTCCCTAAATCAATGACTGTACTTCATCTCTAGCAGCATTATCATTCTCCAAGAATGCAAAGCTACATTCTTAGTCCCCTGAGCATGCTTATGGAAGAACTGCAACAGAGCTACTGAGAGTAACTGACAAGTGAGTGTTGAATTAGAAAACCCCTCACCTAACTCTCAGCCACACCACTTCTGAAAACCAAGGGTGAATAGGAGTACTTTACAACAAGCTGAATATTCGCTAAAGCTCTCTCTTTTGACCTGTTAAAATGCCGCAAATTTAAAGGGCGAATAGTATTATAATAAAAATAGCTGCCATTTGGGGGGACTTGCCATTGTCAAGTACAGTGCTAAGCATTTTTCTTGTTTACCTACAGTTCTCATTGCATCAGTTCAATATGGGCATTATTATATCTGTTTTACATGAGGCTCAAAGAGGTTATGGAACATAATAATAATGAAAGTGAGATTTATTGAGTCCTTACCACGAACCAATACTATTCTAAAAACTTTATATGTTACATGTTATTTAATTCTTAAAATAATTACTTGAAATAGTTCCTGATATTCCTCTTTCTTAGGTGAGGAAACAAAGTCAAAAAAGTTTGAATTTGGTTCTCAAATTGATACAGGAGGCCCAAATCACTGCATTACTTTTTGTACCTTTGCAAAGCCCATCTATCAATAGATCCACAAAGCCAGTGTTGCTTTGAGCACCAGAAGCTGACTTGCAATCTAAACTACATTGAATAAAAAACACACAGCTTTAAATAGTAAAATCACACTCAGCTAAGGAAAATATTCAAATTTGGTGAGAAATATGGACTGCATATTTTGCTGGGCAAAAGCAGATACTTATTCATTTAGGGACTTGGTGGACAGAATCCAGGATTAAATGGCCATTTCTCTCATTGAACTTAATATAGGTTAAGCATACATTATAAAAGTAACTAGAAGGGATATTTAAACCCAGGCTTTTCTAATTTGAAAGTTCATCAGATTTCCATCATGCTTCATTTGGACAGACATCATACATGTTTGTACATCAACCAAATCAAAATTCTTCCATTCATCCAGATCTCCCCCACAAAACATGCATATAATATACATAGACACAAGCATCCAAACTGTCTCTCCCTCGCCCTTCCCAACCAAAAGAACACTACACAGAAGGAAAAGCCAATGGCTCCTGGTATAGAGGTGCCAACTGGGGGAGCCAATGGGACACCTGAAGACTGAGCAAAAACCTGGGTTTTAATTCTCCTCACTGTAACAGCACTTTAAAGAGCCCAGCTCTGGCCTATTTTATTCTAATCAAAGACCAAGGTGTATGATGTCCTCTGAAAGAAACAGAATTTGCTCACTTCTCCTCCATCAATTGGAATATATGGGAAGGATGAAAGGTTTCACTAGTCTGATACTTACAGGTATATGCCCCAAATACACCTAGTCTGTTGGCAGAAACACTTAGGGATCTGTTCTAAATCTGTTCTAAATAAACAAGTGCTTACTTGTTTATAATGTGAAATATTATGTTATGGGAGCAGCTGACAGAGTCAAATAGATACTGTGCCCTACAAAAGAACCAACATTTGGCTAGCTGCAAGGCTCTGCTTCCCACTGAGACCCAGGCCATGATATGGAAATTCCACACCACACTGCTTTCCAGTTCCTACTCCCAGTGAACCTGCATTAGAGGAATTCTACTGAATATCTATCATTTTATAGATCACGAGCGCCAGTGAAAAGCATAAATTAAGCAAATAAAAAAAAAATCTGTCTCCTATAAATTTTAAGGCATCATTACAGGTACCAGTCAAAATATGGTCTTTCTTGGTTGCTGTGAGGAAGCAGTGATTTGTATAATGAACGGATGAAAACAATGTGTGTGACTTGCCTCTCCACCCAATGTTTTACTGACATTGGTAGCTTAAATATTGAAGCCTCAAATGGCAGGATCTATAAAGCAATCTAAATATATCTATAGTGATATTGACATCATGTAGCATTCTGGGAAAATCAATTTTCAAAGAGCCATTTTATTTTTTCAAGAGACAGTTTCAAGGACAAGTGAAAAAAACAAGACAAAACAAAAACTCACATTACTCTAAAGAGTTAGATCCAAATACAAGAGGTAATAAATTTGATGTCCTAGCTTCTTTTTTCATTAAAAAAAAAACTGTTCCTTTGCTTGGAGAACACTCTGGCAGTGAAAGCTGTAATGCTCCTGCTGACATTTAACCCGTGTAAAAGTGGCATTTCGACAAACTGCTCTATTGACTCTAACGTCCTTTTCTTTTTCATAGACAGCACCATGGCTGCCAAGAACAGGGCTGAGAGCTTTTCATCAACTTAACTGAGGTGTTAACCTCATGAGGGGGGAACTAGCCCCATTTTACAGATGTCAGGGGGAAGCTTGGGCAATCCAAGGTGACACCGCTGCAGAAGATATTCAAATTCCAGCTTGCCTCACTTCAAAGGTCATGCTTTTGCCATTATTTGAATTGTCTCCTATTCTATTTGAATTTTAAAAATATCCTTGGTGGATTTAAAGAAACAACTAAAAAAAATAATTAAAATATTACCTGGATGAATGAATTGTGTGACTGATGGTCACAACATAGCCAGCTCCTCCAACATCTAGGTAAGGGCCAGTCAAAGAAATCAATCCTGGATTAGCTACAGCATGGAGATACCTAATGGAGCCCAAAGAAAGTCATGTTATTTTAGGTATGAACAACTACTTGGTCAATTTCAAAGAAAAGTGAACCTGCAAGTCTAAAAAAGTCTACTATCAGTTTGTGCTTCTGTTACCTTAAAATTCAAAAGGATTCTTAGTTTTTAGGTCTGATTGTTTCATTAAGTTTCAGAGAATCTGAAATTCTGAAAATCTGTCTCCTATAAATTTTAAGGCATCATTTCAGGTACCAGTCAAAATATGGTCTTTCTTGGTTGCTATGGGGAAGCACAGTATATAGTTGAACTGAAGGCAGTATATAGCCGTGTTCATTTTCCACAGGTCATACATGAGCTATAACTGGATGCCATAAAGATGTGTGGTAAAAATGCAGCATACCCACGAAGGACCACACATTGTGCACAAGGTAGGAATTAAACAAATATGAGGTGTTGAAATGGCCAAGCCCAGAGCATGTCAGCCTCAGGACTTCACTGAGGAGATAGAAACATTATAGGCAGAGAGAAGACATGAAGTTGTGATGCTACGTTAAGAAAACCATTCAAAGACAATTTCTCCCCCACCCTCCAAAGTGTCTTCTTTAATGTGATTGCCTGAAGTTGCTTTATTGTGTGTACTTATCATGTCTCTCCAGGATGGGGGGGTGGGGGTCGGTGCTGACAATGGAGGCCCCTCGAACTCACCACTGTCTCCTAGTGGGATCAAATGCTTTGTCCATGAGGGAACCAGGATAAATTCTGAGGACGCCATTGGGCGTTGCTATGTAACGGCGGACAATGTAAGTGTTCAGGCTACTCATTTCCATTTGTGTCATCCATTCATCTGTGACGTGGCTGGTAGCCATTACTTCATTTCTGACAGAGAACTGGGAAAACAAAGGGAGGCATAGCAGGGCTCCTTTAAAACTCACATGAAAAGAGCGTGGGCCGCTGGCAGGGCTTCCCAAGGCTCTCTCGCAGAGAAGCCAAACCCAATTACTTCTTAAAAATCTTTCCACAGCAGACGGATGTTTTTTTGGCAAAAAACAAAAGCTTACAGAAATCTAGTCAAGGGATGTGTGACTACTCGGTGTTCACCCCAGCTAGGCATTCTGAGTTTTAGAGGAAAAAAATCTTGGGATGTAGCATTAAAGACTCATACACCAACAGCCTCCTGTGCTCCAAATCTTTGCTCTTCTGAGTGTCATATTTATCTTGACAGACAGCAGGGGCACTTTACTTCTTTCCCCTGGGAAAGTGGGGGTGGGAAAATCTCACTGGTCTCTTAATCACACACCCCCTACCCCGACCCTGGAAACCCCCAGTGCATCTGAGACCTGAAACAGATTCTTCATGTGGCCCACAGGGGCTTCTTAATCCATCAAAAGGGTCATCTCTGACCAGCCTCCCCTGGGCCACCCACTCCGCCTTTCTGGCTCTCCAGCCGAGAGAGAGGCCCAGATGCAAAGCTCGGCTTCACACTTCAAAGGGTCACTGCCAGCACTCCCTCCTGGGCCCGTAGAGGGGTGCGCCAGGAACGGGGGCCCCACGCCAAAA
Organism: Urocitellus parryii; assembly: GCF_045843805.1. NCBI lineage: Eukaryota > Metazoa > Chordata > Mammalia > Rodentia > Sciuridae > Urocitellus > Urocitellus parryii. Next base: position 46,959,355 of record NC_135541.1, on the reverse strand, counting down.
CTCACTTTGAGCCCCGGGTTAGCAATGAGGCGGGTGTTGTCACTGAGATAGGCTGTGTAATGCTCCACCATGCGCTTTGTCTCTGGCTGGCTGAGGTGTTCGTAGGGGGAGGAGAAGCTGCCAGCAGACAGCATGACAGTTGGACTCTCTGAAAGAGAAGCAAACAAAGCAGGCCTGAGAACACAGGACTTCATCTCAGGCCCCAACAAAAGCATCGCTCAGGCTCTGCCAATCCGTCTGCTACGGTGGCTTAACGTCTTCCATCAGGCAACAAAGAGCTTGACTCTGAGAGCAGCAAAGAAGGGAAAAGCCACATTCTCTCCCTTCAGGGAGCTTATGGTCCTAAGAGTGAACAGAACAGGTACATGCCTGCACAAATAAGTTCAGGAGCTGCAGGTGGAAAGTCTTAAATGCACCTCAGATCGACATATAACATTCTGTATTTATTAGGAAGGAGGCCACTGTGTATGACATGGAGCCAGACTACACTGGATCTGGGCTCCATGTGTGATGCCACAACGCTGGAAAGGTTGGGATCCAGGTAACATTTCTCTCATCTGTGAAGGGAGGATCAATAGGAGCATCAATTCTATACTTAGAGTGAGAACTAAATGAGTTAATAGCTGTAAAGCAAAGGAGACAATAATGTAAACCACACAGAACAGTGTTGGGCACTGGGCAAGTGCTTGGTAAGTGCTTGCCCTTATTATTCACAGCAGCATTATTATTTAGGAAGAAGGAAAGATGACACAGTAGAAAAATGCAGGAATCAAATTAAGAAGTTATTCTCACAGATGGTACAGCCAAATTTGATATAAACAAGAGCTGTAGAAATAGAACAGTCAATGTACACATATTTAATTATTGATGCTTACAGGAAAGGCACAGTTCCTTATTTAAGACAAAAATCCTTGCAATGAGTTACAGTATGAAACAAAAACTTGAAACCCTTGGGATTTTCTAAGGTTCAGTCTTACCATCTCTCTTTTTCTGACCTGGGGAGAGAACCAAGGGCCTTTTGCATGCTGGGCAAGTGCTCTACCACTGAGCTACATCCCCAGCTCTTACCATATTTGACCTATCTCATTGATATTTGTGGGTCATTTTCTAAACCTTTTGTTAGTAGTCACACATGGTGTCTGGTTCCTCATAGCCTGGTAATCTTTGTCTGTGCTGGGCATTATTTTAAAAAAACTAATTCAGGGCTGAGGGTATAGCTTAGTCGGAGAGTGCTTGCCTAGCATGTGCAAGGTCCTGGGTTTAACAGCCAGCACTGAGAAAACAAACAAAAAAGACAAAGCAATAACAAACAGCACTAATTTGGGGAAAGAGCTTGAAGTTTTAGAAGATGAGAGTGTCTTCCTCCAGAGGAGATGGTTGTTTGATTCTGCCACGGGCCATGCTACCAGATGAGGCAGGGAGGGTTCCAATAAAGAACAAGGATACTGGCCCAGCATGACACTGTGACTTTGGTATTTCACTATCCCATATCTTATGTTCAAAAAGTAATGCTTAAAGTTTCCCATTCCACTCAGACAGTGGAATCCCACAAGGCAAGGCCTGACTCTCAGCCCCTCTCACGCTACAGATGCAGCTTTTCTGGATCTCTGTGGGGGCAAAAAAGACTGGTTCTATTTGGTAGAGGCTCCACCTTTTGGGGACCCTGGATTTGATTTAAATCCCTCTTCCTACCCCTACCTAAAGGGCTAGGACTGTAGCTCAGTGGCAGAGCACTTGCCTAGCATGTGTGAGGCACTGGGTTCAATCCTTAGCACCATATACAAATAAAATAAAGGTATTCTATCCATCTACAACTACAAAATAAAATAAAATAAAAACAGAAGCTACATAAAGGAGAATTTCATTTCACAGCTCTTTCTTCTAGGTTGGGAAATGTGTGTACCACTAAAGTGGCTTTAAGAGCTGCTCTTTCCTCTGGGTTTGTATCTTCTAGGTTTTGGCTCAGTAATTCCTCACTATCATGCTATTTTAGTGTTTTTCAAGAAGATTTTAATCTTGGATTATGTCTTAATCCAGGATTATTAGTTGTCCTTAATAGGATGGGTCCAAGTTACCATTCTCAGACAATGTGGCTTCTCATTTGTTTCTCATTTAATTTTCATGATGTCTTCCTAGAGCATCTTGGGAGGTTCTTATATTAACGATAAATAATCAAAGAGAAAAAAAATAGAAGATTGTGAAGACTAGGCTGTTCAGCAGCATGCTTTAGATTTAGGTGCAGACACTCTTGTGGTCTGTCCATGCAAGGATGGCCAGAAAGACAGAGAGGATGGCTCCTAAGCTCAAAAAATTTTGGATCTGGTCAGAGGCTCAGGAATAAGAACAATAGAGGAAAACCACAGTGAAAGAAAAACACAATATAAGATGTATCAAGGCATACACATGCTTCAAAGTCAGGAGAGCTGCAGAAGGGGCCCGAGTGAAGAGAAGAGACACCCCAGGAAGGGGCCCTTTCATGTAGCAACAGAGACTGGCTCTTTAGAAAAGGCTGATACAGTAAGACAGATGGAACATAAAAGAAGAGAAAGAGTCAAGATATAGGACTCAAAGCTTTATGTCAAAGAGGTAGACATATATACTTATATAAATACTTGCATACAGCTTTAACTACCTCTGATGACGTGCTCTCAAAAAAATTCTTTGTCTTTTTGTGCATCAAAAAAGATTATATTTCTATCACTCTTCTTAAGGCAGCTCTGACATATTTGATACTTTGCCTCAAAATCTTTAATTCATCAATGCAATAAGATAGAAGTCACTTTGCCATAATTTCCCACATTTTCCACTCCCTTTTTATTGTATTTTAATTATCTTGGGTCATTTTATTGCTAACTGATCCTAAGGTCTACCTATGTGACCTGGGATCAGTCAATAAATCTTATGAACAGTGTTTAAGTTGATGAACTCTACATTGCTGGGAAATAGCACAGGGAAAGGCAGTAGTATTTAGTTGAAAAGCAGTACAATCCACAAATGTAATTTAAAAAAATTTCCAGGTACCATATTAAAAAGGGAAAAAGGTCATTCCATACATATTTTATTTAAATTGATTTAAATAAAATATGGATGGAATTCAGTTTTTCAAAACTATAACCATTTTAACATGTAATCCATATAAAGAATTAAGTGTGCATTTCACATATACCTTGATTTGGACTAGCCCCATTCTATGCTTAATAGCTACGTGTGGCTAATGCTGCCAGATTGGAAAGGGTAGCTATGAGGGATTATCCAAAGGAAATTTTAAAGATCTAGGCACAAACATCTTTCTTACTGAGAAAACTACTGCACTGTACTATCCCAAATTTCAGATCATTTTTTACCAGCAATAGAATTTAGCTAACTGACTCAGAACTTGGAAGAGTCATGTCCACATTACCTTTTCAGTCAAGCATTTCTTAAAACTATGAACCAAGCATTTCTTAAAACTATGAAGTCAAGCATTTCTTAAAACTATTATACCCTTTTCATATATAAACAACCATAACCCCCAAACCTAAATTAAACAAACAAATCAACCCAGCCTTCTTTCACCAACATCCAGCTCTCTCTAATTGGTGGACTGTGTCACAGAAGAGATCACTTGGTCCAGTCTGCTCTTCTGATCTCATGTTCAGAAGGAATTTTCTAAAATGGAATTTAAAGGAGGAATCTAAACTTGAGTGCTCTGATTTGGAATCTAGAGTGGGTGGGGATGGCTCTCCTCAATCCTCTTCCGACCTATGTCCTCTCTAACTCTGTTTGCCAGTTATGATTCTTAGTTTTTAAGTCTTTTGAATCCTAAGTATTTTCCACAAGGAAAAAGAGAATACCTGTTTACTGTACTTTGAGAGTCCCATGGTATATTGTCACAAAGGCCTCGGTTATGTCTGACATACCGCAGAATGGCAGGCCAGAGGTACACGAGTCAAATCTCAGTATGGCCAACAGAAATATAAAAAAGTGCTTGACATCATCAGGGAAATGCAGGTTCAAACCACAATGAGGTATCACCTCACTCCAGTGAGAATGGCTATCATCAAGAAGACAAAGGATAACAAGTGCTAGCGAGGACATGAAGAAAGGGGAACTCTTGCCCACGGTTGGCGGTAATGTCAGTTAGTCCAACCATTATGAAAACGCTATGGAGGTCTCCCACAAAATTAAAAGGAGAAGTACCTAAATAAGAACCACCATATAAGCCTGGGTATGTATCTAAATGGAGTGAAATCAGTCTGTTAAAGAGACATCTGAATTCTCATGTTAATTATAGCACTATCCACAAGAGCCAAGATAGGTAACAACTTAAGTGTCCATCAAGAGAATGTGGTACATATATACCATGGAATACTGTGTAGCTGTACAAAGAATAAAATCCTGTCATGTGTGACAATAAAGACAGAACTAGAGGTCATTATATTAAGTGAAATAAGCCAGGCACAGAAAGGCAAGTATGGCATGATCTCACACACGTGGAATCTCAAAAAGTTGATTCCACAGAAGTTGAGAATAGAAGATGGGGAGAGTATAGGAGGTAGGGAGGGAGAAGGGGAGAAGACTGATTGAGTGGATACTAAGTTACAATTATATAGGAACAAGAGATTATGGTGTACTATAATATAGTAGGGTGATGATGAATACTTAATAATAATGTACTATAATTTTTGAAAAGCTACAAGAAGTATTTTGAAAGTTTAAGCCAAAAAGAAATGATAGATATTTGAGGAGTTAAATATGTTAATGATTTAAATATATATAAGAAACATTGCATGGTACCCCCTCAATATGCACAATTTTTATGTTTTTATACATCAGTTAAAAAATCAGTTTGAAAAAACACCAAGAAAGGTGTTTTTTAAAATAAAAGATATATTTATAAAAGATGTCTTAATATATTCACATTAAATTTAAAGGCACATATAGATTAGAGAAATAAATGGGTAAAGAAGGATAAATACTTATCAAAAGAAAGTAGAGTTGCTATATAATATCAGACAGAGCAGACTTCAGAATAAGGAAAAATATCAGGGAAAACCAGGATTATACAATGGCAAAAAGGTAAAACATCTCAGTTTTTCTACTTTTTGTGTTTATGGGAAAATCATTTATCTGTGCTAATCCTAAATGTGTTCCTCTATCAGAGGCCAACTCAGGTGATGAATGCAAGACTTTGTTATATTAAATATAAATTTTCTTTGGCCTCCTCCAAATTCTTCTGCATATAGGGATCATGGAAGACACCATCAGCACGGTCCATTGGTTCCTCTGGATCCCTCTTAACTGCTTTCCCACCCCGCCTCCCCTCATATCTCCCCACACCTGTACTGACTGCCTTTTGGACTAATGAAACCTCTTTGCTAAACACAAGAGAAAGTTGAAGGTAAATGTGAAGGTGGGTCTGCCTGTCCAGTCTGGGCAAGCCCCGTGGTGCCGTACACACTCCAGAGCCACCTAGGGCCTCAGGGGGAGGTTGGGATTTCACCTGATATCTAATTTGTCTTTCCTCTGTTCTGTTCCCTCACTTTCTCACTGGTTTCTGCTGAGATCTTGTCCTGTATAAATCACTCACACAAAAATCCTGTCTCAGTGTCTGCTGGGCAACCTGACCCCAGGCAAGACTTTCAGTCTTCTTCACACTGTCTGTCATCCGCAGACCACCTGGCGCTGCAGGCATTCACCGTTTGGGTAGAGCAAGGGGGAGCAGTGAGAGTCAAACCGATAGTTACAGTGAGCTGCTCTGAGCAAGATGAGGCAGGAGGCAGAGAAGCCAGGGCGTTACCTAGAGTTGCCAGCTGTTTGAAGTGAAGACAAGCACTAGGCTGGCCCAGCAGATCCAGCCGGTGGTACAGCAGCTTGCTGCTGGGGACGGTGTTGAGGTTCTTCAGTTGTTTGACAGGTATTTCCGGCTGAATCACCACGATACACAGAATAAAGGAAGTGTCTTGTACCTGTAAAAAGTAGCAAAAATATTTCTAAAATAGAAAATGAAGGTTCTACAGGGACAGGGACATTGCATACATTATCTTCTGCTCTCGGCTGTCTGTCTTCACTTGGAAGGTGTTCATTAAATACTTGATGAATGAATGAAGATATCAAGATAGGATATCTTCAGGTAACAGAAGGTATTTCTGTTTCCCTTTCCTGTTGAGGGATCTTAATGTGTGTGGCAGGATATCATGGAGCTAATGGAAGGATAACAAAGAAGTCCTTTGGAAACTGTGACACCTGCTAACCATGTTTTGCTTACATAGGTTAATGGATACAAGATACAGCAGAGCATCACAATACAACATTCATTTTTATTTCAGTGGAAATGTGCTAAAAAACATAACCAGTTTTGCAGTAAGTATTCTGAGAACTGCTAATTGTGAATGCACACTTTAAGAAAAAGGACCAAGGAGCAGCCAGTATAGAATCCAGTTTATTCAATTTCCAGGTGACACTTCGTCCTTTCCAGACTGAAGGTGGCCAACATCACCACTTAAACGCATGGGAAACCCAGACCCCACGGTACCCTGCACTGCCTTCCCAACTCGATACCTCAGACCAGGGCAGGCTTAGCTTAATGTACTAAGTTCAAGTGTGGAAACAGTTGTGCTTTCAGATTTACCTTGCTCCAATAAGGCATGTTTGAACAAAATGTAATGAGGAGAATGTCCACCAAAGAATCAAAAGTCAATCAACACTGACCACAAACATGATGTCATCTTACAAGATTGTAATGGAACTAAAAAATTTCTAATGCCTGGTATCGTCACATGTGTTTGGGCTGAAGCTGGTGTTAATCTACTGACGGTGCTGCACGTCATACAGAAGGTGTTACACATATAATTCTGTATACTTCACATTACTTGATAATGATAATAAACAACCATGTCACTAATTTATGTATTTACCATAGTATATTTTTATTATTAAGAATATATTTCTTCTACTTATAAGATGATAGTTCACTGTAAAACATGCCATGCTACACTAGCGACAGCCTCATACATCTGTTCATTCCATATCTTGATTGTATTAGTAGGCCAGGTTGGGTGATTGACCTGTATCATTTAGGTTTGTGTAAGTACATAGTGTTGGCACAATGATGAAATACCCTTAAGATACATTTCTCAGAATGTGTCTGGGTCATTAAGCAGTGCATTACCATATAAGTCTATTACACAGAAGATGGAAAGAGCCTATTTAAAAGATGGCTTATAAATACCTGAGAGGGTGAGGACCCACTATGTCAGAACTAAAGGACAATGCCTTATAAAGCAACTCAAATGATTTACTTAGTGATCAAGGAGAAAATTTTAACTAGGCAGGTTAGAGTTAAGTGTAATTTAGGGTTTATGAAAATGGTTCCAGAATCTTTAAATACAGAAGCAATTTACATCTTCCTGGAATTGCTTTCAAGTACTGCTGGCAAAGATATTCAATTAGATTAGTAAATTTAATCCTCTGCCTTCATCCCTCAAATTAGAAAGTGACAGTGTGTTGTGAAACGACATTCAATATTTCCTCTCTTCTCAATCTCACACAGTCATCCTTTGAGTTTTCCTATGTTGTATATTCCAATGAACCAAAGACAAAAAAAAAAAAAAATACCCCCCCCCAAAAAAAAAACAAAAACTTTACCAGAATGACCAGAAGATAATTTTATAATGAGGTCTATTCTCTAAGAGAAAAACTAAAAGTTATCCTACGCTTCTAAAAATTGCACTGTAAAATCATCCTTAGGAAAGCACATTTTAATATAGGTCTTTTGATCATGTTCTTAGCTAAACAACAACAACAAACAACAACAAAAACAGCTAGGGAACTTGGATTTGTCTGGAAGAGCTCTCCATGACGGGGAAGTGATTTTGCCCACAGATAACATAGGGGATCCATGTTAATGAAGTCACGCCCGAGAACGTGAACATTCTCATCCCTTCCAACAGTCAAAACTTCCTTCTGCTACCACAGCCAGCCTCCTCATATGCTCAAAGATGGACCTGTGTTACACAGTGAGAGAGTGATCCTTCAACATTGCTAACATAATCTCTCAAATTATATTTAAATGAATTCAATGAAATAGTCCATCAGTATCTGGAGTATCTATGGATCCTAAGCAGTTTAGCCAATTATTCTCAGCCTAAGTGAATTCTGTTGGATTCTATTAGTAGAAGAATCCATTTTATTCCTTAGGACAAGATGAGCATCTGCTCTCCTCCTCCAAGTAACTGAAGATAGCTTAAAAATATTTGCCTTTATTCCTGGGTAAGCAGGCAAGTCACTTTTATCTTGAATCTCATTATCTCCCTAATTTTTCACTTAACAGTGATCTGCTTGAAAATTTTAGTACTCTGAGAAAGCAAAACTTCTCCCTGAAATGATTGCATGACTATATCTGCCTAAGGCGAGTGGCCAGAATTTACTGGCATCACTGAAAAAAGTCCCTAATAATACTTCTGCCCAAAATGTTAATGGTGGGTTTATTTACTATGCAAAGAAAATCACACGTATGTCTACATTTCCTTCTTTCTGTTACAACACCAACCATTGTTAATGCAGATATTCCACCAAGATGTAATTGAGCTGCTTTCAGTTGGAATACGCTAGAAGTAAACAGTCTACAATTTCAAATATAAACTTATTTTTCACTTAAGAATTTAATGGGAAGGGTGGCTGGCTCACCCTTTTCTGAGGTAAAAATTGAGCAATTGTCTTTAAAATTTAAATAAAGACAAGTGAAGTTGCAATATTCTAAATCAATAAATAAATAGTTCTGAAAATGAGGCCAAGAGAATTTAAAAATAGATTTTGTCCTTCAAATTTGTACTACCACGAGGCATGGTGGTGCATACCTGTAATCCCAGCTACTCAGGAGGCTGAGGCAAGAGGATCCCAAGTTTGAGACCAAAACAATATAAATCAAAATAAAGGGCTGAGGATGTGGCTTAGTGGAAGAGTACTTGACCAGCAAGCCAGGCCCTGGGTGGGATCCCCAGCACTGCAAGATATTGGCTCCTCCCTCTCATTTCCTGTCATTTCTGTCCCAGACATGGATATTCCATCAGGTGTTGTGTACCTGCACCCACCACGGAGCTGGATACTCTACAAGGGCAAGGACCTTCACTCTTATGCATGCTTAGTGTATATTACATATTCCATAAGTAGTTCTTAAAGGGATGAGTAAATGGATCTCTGTGGAGTCAATAGGCTAGGCCTCAGATACGTTCACCCAAACAAATCTCAGGTATGGCTGCATTTTAAGTTTAATGGTTAAAATTTAATGATAAAAATGAAAGTCTACTCTTTTGGTCAGTTACAGAATTTAGTGCCTCACAATAGCATTGTTGTGGTATATAGGGGGAGGGAAGGAGAGAAACAGGTAAAGTGGACAATGTGTTTTGGATTCTGTTTCTCTATGATTCTTTGAGGCCCAGTGTCTAAATGAGGTTGGTAAGAGAAAGTTGAAAGGGTACCAAGAGTTACAGCTAAACTGTTAATCCACTTGTGTTAAATATGAATAATTCGAGTTCTAACCTAATGTTTATTTTCCTTGAAGAATGTCAGAAGGCATTAACTTCAAACTTTCACAATCTGAGTTTAAACGATAGAAAACTAACAGGTATAATCTGAATTAATAGGAGATGAGGTAAAGAAATTTGGTCTATCTATATAACTCAATATTATACAGTTATTATAACGTGTACATACACACACACATATATACATTACGTACACATATATGTGTGTGCATATACATATACAAATTTTCTGGAAATTAATCTAAGTGGTTACATATGGGGAATAATTAATCTAAGTGGTTACATATGGGGTCAAGGGCATAAAGGAGGAAAGGCCATAGTTTACTTTCTACTTTATATCCATATAAAATATGGTTTGATTTATTTTCATCATGAATAATTATTAGTTTTACAAACAAAAAAGGAAAAATAAAAAACATCTGTGAATGTCTTCTTTCTACGATCACTTTAAATACCAGTCCCATTATCTGACTCAAGTCCCCCAGAGTCCCCATGAGGACAAGCGCTATAGCCCTTCAAGCAAAAGTGACTTCCCACCACTCACCATCTTCCAGGCGTAGCTAACATTGTAGGCCTCCTTCCCGGTCTCTCTCAGCTTGTTTATGTGCCAAGACAGGGATGAGTTCACAGGGACTGCGATAATCTGGCTGCCCAGAGGGAGGCTGTGTTGCCAAACAGAATTAAATACTTGAGGCAAAAGATAAAATTAAGCACTTAATTAAAGGCAAGGAAGAAGCTGTGAGTCAATGGCCACCTCCCGATTCTGAATAGCAATGAAGCTCATCACTTTTGAAAGACATAATGTGAGACTTTCAATTCTGTCAAAGCATGATGTCAGCTCTGCATTAAAAACATTCCTTACTCTCTACCCCTGCCCCCAATTCTAATTCTTTCCAGAGACTAACCTGTCTCAAATCACTCAGTCATTAATTTTCAACCAATGAGCACAAAGACCCATTTCTCTATAGGTTACCATCTGCCAAAATAATGTATCACAGTTGGAAAACATCCAATCTGTTTTTATTTTAAGGGAAAATGTTGTTTAAGACTGTGCTATCAACTTGGAATGATGTTACTTTGCCAAGCTATTTTTTTGGCAAATACAGTAGAGCTAGTCTTCAACTTAACCTTTTATTTTGCTGTTATTTTCTAGTTAGGTGGAACTGAAGTATTTTTTAATGAGATAATATGTACCTTATTTTACAATTAAAGTCAATATGAACATAGAATTTTATTTACAAGACAATAGTCCCACATAATAGTTTTGAGAGATCTTATCTGTTATATGCAGCAGATAAAATCTTGGCTACTATTCTCATGGAAAAATAACTCAGAATGCTTTTGATGACAATAAAATGATTTATATACTTGCCTTATACACTATAGTAAACAAGTCATATTTGACCTTGATGGGTCCCATTTTCTGAAAACAAAAATACAACCACCCTCACGTTTTTCTTACCTTAGGATATTCTGCCGAACCAACTCAAACTTGGGGATATTTTCATAATGTATAATGTCAGTATGAAGGGGGGGTTCTGAGAGTAAATATGGCCTAGTGAGAGACGGATGCATAAGTGTATACCCTGAAATCAGAAGACACAATGCATACCATTAGAACATGCTATTAGAAGTTCTGGTTGGAATCAAAGTGCTGATTGCTGATTTCAGATGTGGGATACTCTGGGATGGCTGCCCAGACTCAGCTTCTCAGCCTGTAACTCATCAGTCCAGTAAAAACTGAACCTGATTTATGTATGCTGGTGTAAAACTCTTAAAACACAGAAAGAGATTTTAAACCACTGAACAATTTCTCGAATTAAGAATATGAGTGAAGTAGGAATTATTTGGTTTTCATTTCACTAAATATTCTAATCCACCACATAAACCTTAATGCTGGTAAATCTAAAGATAAAAATACAAGCGAAAATGATTTAAAGGATCACATCCTATGTGTGAGTCAGTCCTCAAATTCAACTTCCTGATGTTGCAAAATACTGTGACATCTTGACAGAACATAGAAATAAATGTGTAGTTTGTAGATTCCCTCTGCATCTTGGTGTGTTCTACTTCAAAGAAGCTATCCTAGTCACACTGCTTTTCTGTCAATACCATCTTCGTCCTATTTAGTACCAGAATACCTACAGACTATTGTCTTTGGGTTGCTAAAGAAACCTTTCCTTCCTATGATTAACTTTTAGCAAATTACCTTTGTCATCTATGAGAAAAGTATAGGAAGCCAAAGAATCTTGGTAGTATGTCACGTCTTCAAGAATGTAAGCCAGATTCACGTCCACGCCTACAATTCCCAGAAGTAGGTTTCCAAAATAACATGGTTTACTCACGGTCATGATCAAACCTGTGGGTTAGAAACAAACAAAAAACCCAAAGGGTATCAGAGAAGGCTCTGGACAAAGGCTAGAGATGTGCTCCCGTGAAATACAAAGGCTAATATCAGTCATCTTAATTCTTCTTGGTAGAAATCGAGAGTGAGAGGGAAAGAGTGTCCTTTGGCAGTTCAGGTACTGAGTTAAACGGAGGCAATTGGTATGCTTCCCACTGCTTTTTCATCTAAGCCATGACACTGCGGATCAGTGCAAACCTCAGCAGTGCATATGTCATTCTGTTTCCTGGGGTGTGGAAATTCAGCTGAACAAGGAATCTAAAAATCCGGGTTCTAGTCCAGCGGTATTCCTTCTGTATTGTACCCGTGACACTCTGAGTATAAAGGAGAAATTTAGCTTCTGCAGGAATGTCTCCAGTCACTTAGGCTGCAAGTTCCTATACTTGTAAGTAAAGGGCCAGACAGTAAACATTTCAGGCTTTGTCAGCCATAGAGTCTCTGGTACATGTTCTTTTACATTTCTTCTTCTTTTTTTTAATATTTATTTTTTAAAATTATTCGGTGGACACAACATCTTTGTTTTTTTATTTTTATGTGGTGCTGAGGATCGAACCCAGCGCCCCGCGTATGCCAGGCAAGCACACTACTCCTTGAGCCACATTCCCAGCCCCTACATTTCTTCTTAGAAAACAAAACAAAAAAATCCACAACCCCTTTCAAAGTATACAAACCATATTTAGTTCCATATAAAAACAATAGGCTATTTAAGGATAATTAAAAAAGGAGAAAAGCACACAGGAAGAAGTAGAGAGTGTAAGTGGTGGAGGAAGGCCCAATCTGAGCACCTGGGCTCTCCTTCGGCTCCATTACTAGGTTGGGAAGGTTGTGCCACCTTGATGAATAAGCATCTTCATGTACTAGATATAGAGCTGACACAAAATGATCTCTATGATTCCTAACAATGCTACACTCTTATGGCTGTAAACAAAACTATAAAGACAAAGGTGGGTTGTTTATCTCTACTTGACCTTGTATTTTCCTGCACTTGGGAGCACCTGCCTGCCTTAGTGGTATATCAGAAAATCTCTTCTCTAGAACACTCAGGAAAGGGATCTGGACGCTCATGAAGACTCTACAAAGAACAGGCCTCCTCACAGGGTTTGCCCATAATGTCTACTTGAGATACTGTTGAATCGAGGTGGTCCCAGAGACTCACTACATGCCTCACCTAGAAGGGGAAGGGTGTGAAAAGTCATGCAATGAGGGTCTCTTCTATGTCAAAAATCCTTCACTGAGCAGTTCAGAGTTAGAATGCCTTTTGTCTGTTCTAAAACTTCTTTTTTTTTTTTTTTGAGGAGTTGGGAAAGGAAACCCAGGATCTTGCATATGCTAGAAAAGTGCTCTTCCACTGAGTTACACCCCCCAGCTCTGTTTTAAAACACTTAAGAAAAACAGGTATTTAAGAAGATTTTAAGAATGCATTTTGCGGAAACTTTTGTTCAGGTCGCCCTGGATGGATGGGTTATAAGTGGCAGGAGCAGCACAGTGAGCGCCAACATGGAAACAGAGGTCCCCAAATGCAAGCCACATTTTTCCAGAGCTTTTGTCTAAGATTAAAGCTATTTTCATAGATTTCAGTAAAGTACTACAGAAATGCCCTGTGACTAAGATGAATGTTCATTTCAAATTTCTATTCTCCTCGGGATTTGTTGAGAACAAAGTATTAAAAAAAAAAAAAAGAAACACAATCTCACTTTTCAATTATCAACTTGGACAGAACACTCTTGATCCCTTTGTGGCAAATGAAGTATGCTAAGCTCTTGCCACACTGACAAAAATCCTGCAACACTCTCTGTGAACCAAAAGCACAGAGATTTGCTTTTTCAAAGCAATACATGTTCAGTAACTGACATTTTAATCCATGGTGGTTTTGAATTAGAGCCATGTAAACATGGGTTTCCCTAGACTGAAGTCCTCATGTCATGGAGCTAGAGGATGTGTCACCCAATAATTCTAGGGATTGAAAACACAAAATGAAAAGACACACTCTATGTGGGGAACTCAACAGATCTATAAAGCAATGACTGAAACCCACTGTACAGGACTCATAAAACAAGACTCAATACTAAGATCTGGATTACCACAGCCAACAGGTGACCAAAGGTTGACACATGATTTGGTTTAAAGCATTCTGGGTAGCTCTCTGGGCTGCAGAGTTAAATTTTAGGAAGGGTCCCACCCTTCCTGACACCACTAATTGGTAGTAAAATTGGGCTGTTTAATCCCAACTTTGTACAGGACTAGGTATCTACATCTATCTTTGTTCTGTTCACACAATATTAATTGGATTTTTTGATCTCTCCTTCTCTTAGCAGACATAAGATCTCCGCAAGGGTGAACTGTGTGCCTTATCTACCACTGCCTGGCACAACGAGTTGCTGGCTCTTAGTAACACAGCCTAATGCAATGGTCACTTGCATTCAAGACACAGTGTTTTTACTATAAAATAACCTAATCTCAGATGTACTTTTCAGTCCTACATACATCTGTAAACCCTTTCAGAAAGAGGAAGGATAGAAAAATCAAGGTGTGATAGCAGTTGCCATGTTTCTTTTTCTTCTTTTATTTATTTTTGGTACCAGGGATTGAACCCTGGTGCACTTAACCATGGAGCTACATTTTTATTTTGAGGCAGGGTCTTACTAAGTTGGTGAGGCTGGCTTTGAACTTGTGATCTTCCTGCCTTAGCCTCCTGGGTAGCTGGGATTATAGGTGGGCACCACCACTCCTGGCGCCATATTTCTTCTTTATAGAAAGAACATGTTTACCTGCTTCTTTAAAACACATTCTCTGTAGGCTTGCTATTATTTGTTTGTTTGTTTATTTATTTATCTATCTATTTTGGGGGGACCAGGAATTGAACTGAGCCATATTCCTAGCCCTTTCAGTTTTTATTTTGAAACAGGGTGTCACTAAATTGCTTAGGGTCTCCCTAAGTTGTTGAAGCTGTGATTGAACTTATCATCCTCCTACCTCAGCCTCCAGAGTTGGCGAGGCTTGTTACTTTTTATATTTGTGTTTTCTTTGAATATCTGTATTTGTGAGAGTTCCAAGTTAACAGCACATTAAAACAAGATCTCGACTCATGATGCTGTCTGGTCAGTAATAAGCTGCCTATTCAAACTTTGGTGTCAGGGTTGTAGGAAAAAGAATGCATGTGGACATGAGGAGGGAAAGAAACAGACTGCATTTCCCTGAGAATATACTATTGAACAGTCATTTTCCTAGACACTGGATATATATAATATTCCATTTAATCTTCATAATTGCCATTTTTTTGATAAGGAAATTGAATCATGTGAAGGCTGAACGATTTATCCAACATCATATCATGAGTATTAGGATGATGACGATGATGAAAACAGCAAAGGTAAAATAGTACATTAAGAAATAAATAAAGGGCTGGGGTTGTGGCTCAGTGGTAGAGTGCTTGCCTAGCATGAGTGAGGCACTGGGTTTGCTCCTTAGTACTACATAAAAATAAAATAAGATAATAGGTCCACCTATTTTATATATATAATAAATGAAAGCAGTTATTATTATTGGATGGTATGCCAGTTACTGCTAATTAATTATTACAGATAATGGATCTAGTACCTAAAAACTAGAAATATAACTTCTTTGGTAGATGACAAAATGGAGAATTAATGAGATTAATAAGTTACCAAGGACAACTATTTAATGGAAGGATGGGATTTGGGATCCCATCTGATGCTTCCTTCCCTCTATTTGTTTGAGTAGGCCCTGGTGCCTGGCTTTTGAGGCTAAACTTTAAGTACTTCTGAGTTTTATTTATTTGTGATGCAAAGCTACCTCTTGGTTCCAAATGACCAAATTTGGATACTGAAGAATCCTCACAAAGTCTCATCAAAAAACATGTCATTCTATCTACTGAGGCTTGGGCAATAAGGAGAAAAAGGGCTGGGAATTTCTGCTGTAGAATACAGGGTTACAGGTTATATGGCAGAGGGCTTCACAGGCCTGGGATCCCCAGAAAGTGGTGCCCATTTCTTCCTGTTCATTTCTTTCCCCCTTCCTCTAGTAGGAGGTATTCTCCAAACTCACCATCTCCCATCTCATCAGAGAAGGGGAGGCTAAAGACAGCTTCGTCAATCATCCGGTTGGGAAGGTTTGTGTAGAACCTGCCAACTGTGGTCTCCAGATTGCTCAGCTGGTTCAGCACCATCATGCTGCCCTTAATCACGGGTAGGGCGGTCCGGTCCGGCACCCCGTACTTCCCAGAGTTCTGTTCAGCCAGGTCCCTCAGAAAAGCCAGCTCTTTCAAACCAGTCACCCCATCTGAAATCAAAGGCAAGGGAAAACCATGGAAAGCCAAAGGGTTAATATGCACAGCGTCTTACCACTTAGATCCAATAGGGACATGGATGAGGTCTTACAAAGTCAAAGGGGTCTTTTCAGACACAATATGGACTCAGGAAACAAAGACCAGTTCCTGCTGAGGAACAAAGTTTGAGACAGAGTCTTCCCTTAAATAGCCAAGAGGGTAAAGGGATTCTTCAAAGGTCAGTGATGAAAAACATGTGAGTAAATAAAGGAACCCTCTTCAGCAAGGATGTGTTCTCCAAAAAGCTTAATTATAAGATTTAGATTCCTTTGCTGCATTTAATAAGTGAAAGCAAAAGTAACGGTTAACAAGTCTGTATTTAATTTAAAGTAGGAGATGAAATTGTAAGAGTTTTAAAGAAGTTTACCATTTCATTCCTTACTTTCCCCACAAAACCACTTGCCAAAATCTCATGAAACTAAATGAAAGAATTATGGATTGCATTTAGTGATGCCTCCAAACCCTGTTTCCTTAAGCTCATTTTAATTACAAATGTTTTCATGCTTGATATTGTTAGGATAATACTGAATTCGATTTATTTAATGTATACTTTTTATATTTAGAGGGTTTTGAAAACTTTGTAAAAAGATTTAGGCATACTGGGATGTATTGTTCTACAACATCTGTAATCTATAGCAAAAAATAAATTTAATAAACCATGTTTTTTAGTTTGCTATTGTTGGAACACAGTCAAAAGGATTAGTAACTGATCACATATGGGTACCATTGTAAACAAATTCACATGATCTCCATCACTATTGAGATTCTACCATTGTGTTTTGAAAAGGGTTTGCCTCATATTCTTGAAGATTTAATAGCAAACCATGAACCATTCAGTCATTGAAAAGAATCTGAAGCTTTCATGGTTCACCTACCATATGTGTCTTCATCATTTCTATATAGGTAATACAGACTTTTCTAGCATTAGACGTTTATTCCTCATGTAGTGGCAGAATCGAATGGATATGATTTCTTTCACAAAACATTGTATTTAGAAAAACATTGTATTTTACTCCACTCATACAATTCTAAACGAAAGGAAAATAATACCTGGGACAAATTAGGTCAGAATTGACTTATTGTTTCCTTTGCTTGGTATGAATTGAGATTGGGAGGCCAGGGGTATGCTCCAGAGTAAATGACAACAAAAAGCCATGACTGACCCCCAACCTTATACCCTTGAGAAGCCTGCAGAGGTGAAGTGATATATCAGGCAGTAAATACGTTTCCTTTCTTTGCATGTATTGCTTGGCTCACTCGAAATGTGAAAACTGACAAGAGTATCTGCTAGGCAAAGCAGTACAGTGTGGGGTGGAAAGTTATCAAGTGTTGGTTTTTCATGAAATTTAGGGCTGGTAGAAGGTAGGGTCTGTAGGGTGGCAGACTGATAAGTATGCTGGATTGTCTACTGCTAACATGGTCGTGCTGGAAACTATATTTCCCAGGTTCTCCAAACTACATGCTTTCTAGTTAAAGATGACAAAAGCCAGTGTTTTGAGTTTTGGGTGATGAAGTAAGAGAGGAAATAGAATGTGAAATAGAATGTTCCAATTTGTCCCACTCTTCGGTTGGCTTGCTCATCAACAGCAACCCTAGGCATGTTCAAGATATTTCACGGAGAGCACACAAGGACCAGCAGCCATGAAAAGCCAACAACCTTCCAGAGGCTTCTATACCAGGCTCCTAAATGGTCCTCAGACTTCCCAATTTTAGACTTCTTTACAAGCTTTCATTGGGGTGACTATAATTTCTGAAGTGTCAGCTTTCTTTTCTGGATCTTTACCTTTCCAGTTTCTCCTATAACTGTGTACATTTAATTCCAATAATAAAATTGTATTCCAAAATTCTCAGAGTGGCTCTGCTTACCTGTCTGAACCATGCCTGATCTAGTCAGGGCATATGTCCACCCTGGTGAACAACCCTCAGAAATTGCATTCTGGGAAAGAGGGAAGAGAGACAACTGGTGGGTATGTGTTTGGTTTGATGAAAAGGAGAAAGAGAAGGAGATAAGGATGGGTGGATGAAGTCCCTGGAGGTTTGAAAGTGTGGAATTATCAGGGCACCACAGAAGTAACAGGAGCAGCAAGCAGTCAGAGATGACCCCGAGGGTTACGTGACCAGGCAAAAAGAGGGACTTGCACCTACCTCAACTGTGCTCGGTCCTGTACCAAGTTCTCAGGGTACAGAGAAAACAAAGACACAGTTCATGTCTGCAAAGCTCACATACTAGGGGAAAGTGGAGGGACAGGGAAGGGGACACTGTGTGAGCACCTCACTGCAATACAGTGGGGGACTTGCTCATGAGTAGAAAGCATGGCATGTGGGGACGCCATGCTGAACAGGGAGCCCGACCAGAACAGCAGTGACATCCTCCACCTTTAGCTGTGCTGTCTGACAGGAAACCACATCCTCCTCTATTCATTCCTTCAGCTGCCTTGTTATTTATTTACCAGGTTCTATGTTAACAACTTTGAACACACATCATTTATTTTTATGGGTTTTTATTTTTATTTTTTAATAGTTTATTTTTTTATTACAACAACCCTACAGATATGGAAGCTGGACAGAGGAGCTTGTGTTCTTTCAGACCTGGCCATAAAACACCAAGAGAAAATTCACCCTGGTGAAAACAGGTTCCTAGGTCCTTCCTTAAGAGGATCTGGGTAAGAATCTGAGGGCGGAGTCTGGGAATCTGCACCATTAAGGCACTCCCCAAATAATCCTTACCAGATTAAAATTGAGAACCAGGGATTCTCTAAAGAAGAAACTCTGGGAAAGAACATGGGGGAGACTGAATGATCAAGATGTGGCCCCTGAACCACAAGAGAAGTCGGCTACCAGGAATACCGAGGACAAGGACCCGAGGAGGAAGGCACTGCAAAAGAAAAGCAATGAGGTGCAGAGGCAGGAAATTGAGTTGCACACATCCTGAAGGACATGCTGGACAGCAGGAGGGAGCAAATGAAATCTTTCCTTGAATTTGTCAGTTTACTAAGCCTCTTTGAAACACTGTCACTTATCAGGAACACGATTCCTATTAACGAGTATTGAGAAGGGCCAGGTACTAGTTTAGTGTTTGCGTGCCCCACGGCTAATACAGCCCTGCAAAGTAGGTCGCTCTTATCTCCACGTGACAGCCATGGAAGCTGAGGTGAAGAAAGAGGCTGAAGAGGCTTCAGGAGGAGTTTCCACAGGAAAAGTTGCTATTCATAGCCTCAGTGACATGGAAGAATCTAGGCCAGTGCTTTGGCTTCCCGCAGCCGAAACCAATGAGAGAAGTTAATGACCTCCACGTAGCATCAAAACCTTGGATCACCTAGACTATGAAGAAGAACTGAAAAAAGGGAGCTGGACAAAATCCTCTGAAGACCATGAAAGTGGAGGTTTAGGAACGAGCAGTCGGCGGGACAAAGAGATGAAGGGAAAGGGGCACCCCAAGCTGCCCAGAACACCAGCATTAGGTAGAAGAGCTGCTCGCCTCTTCTGATAGCCTTCATCAAAGCCTGGTCATGATTCTCTCTCTCATTCTCTCTCTCTCTCTCTCTTTTTTTTTTTAAAAAAAAAACCCAGCATTCACTTAGAGGGAACTTTCATCTGAAAGAAAAATCTCGAATCACTGCCTACCGTTCATGAGGGCATAGGTGAGAATCATTACGGAGTTGTTCAGAAAGCTATTTTCTTCATTGATGACACGAAGAGTTGCCTTTTTATCTTCTTCCGAAGAGTCCTTTGATGTAATGCCAGCTGACAGGTAAATGATGACCAAGTCTGTATCTAAACAAAAACATACAAACTGCTGTTATGCTTGGACTCCGGCTGGTGGCAGCTGTGCAGCGACCTTTTCATTTCTCCTGGATGTGCCCACCCCGAGGACCTGCAGGCCCCCAGTTCCCATTCCTCCCTGAGTGATGGGTGGCTTTCATCTCCCCACCCCCGCCTCCTTTCCATCCTGTCCTCTCTGGACACTGCAGCCTCATTTAATCCAGCATCACGGAAAGATGCGCCTGATCCATTTATTAAATAAAAGGAGGAGATTTCCTTTACACACCGCTGGCTGTGGTAATGTGAGCCAGCCCAGGTGGAGGGCTCTCCCGCTTTCTGAACCAGAGGATTCCAAACATGACTTATTCTTTCCTCAGGGATGAAGGATCATCACCATGAACCACATTTTTGGGGGGACTAGGCTTTAAGATGATGGTTCTTCCAGAGGCTCTTCAGGGATGCAAGGTTATTTGCCCCAGGTAGATTTTTTATTTTGAAAACTCATCAGCATCATGCAGTGGAACAGTAAAAACAGGGACATAGAGCCACGTGCTCAGAATCCAGCTCTGCTACTTATGTCCTGTGTTGGGGTCATTTGACAAATGTCTGAACCTCTCTACCAGACATTTCCTTATCCATAAAATGGGGTAATGGCACCATGACTTCAGAGGATTGCTGTGAGGACTAGTGGGTTAATTCATATAAAAAGTATAAGTAAAAGGGTAATAGCATAAGAGGGTAAAAGAGAAGAGGAAGAAGCTGAACAACAATAATAACAACAACAACAACACACACACCCTTCTCTTGGTCTGAAGAAGTGCCTGTGATGTGAGATTTAAATTACTCTCTAAATGGACTAATGGACGGAGTGACTGAGAAGTAGTTCTGGCTAAGTGAGAAGTACTTACATCAACTAGATGGACTCAAAGATGAAGGTGATAAGCTTCTTACCACTACAGATGCACAGGTGGAGGGTGAACAATCACTTTAATAAAAGGAGGGAAGTAAGAACGTGAATTTTATATTTCTTTCTAATCTAAGGTTCTTTGATTCAGTTGATATTTTTAGGACACCCTGCATATTATCCTTTTATTGGGAAATAAATATTTGTTATATATTTATTTCTTTGGGTTCCTATCATTGTCATTTTTTTTTGTTGTTGGAATCACTTTGACAGTCTCCAAGTTGGTCCATCAATAAGTTCACCTCTGATAATCATGTCCTTGGGAGGTTGCCTCCCTGAGTTTAGACTAAATTTAGTAACCTGCTTGTGGTGAGCAGATGCATCAGCAGTGGTAAGATGTCAAGATAGGTTAGGTTATAAAAAGACTGTGTCTCCTGCTGTGGGTATTTTCTCACTCTGAGGGAAGCCAGCGGGTGTGTTGGGAATTATCCTATGGAGAGGCAAGCAATGAGGCTCTCAGAACTGAAAGTCCTCCAAGCAGCAATGTGACTTTGGAAGTAGATCCTCCTCTAGTTGGACTCAGAGATGACAGTAATTGTTTGACGGCAACCTTCTGAGACACCTTGAATCAGAGGCACCCAACTATGCTGTGTCCAGATTCCTGACCCATAGAAACTATGAGCCAATACATATTTATAGTTTTAAGACATTAAGTATTGAGGTAATTCATTATACAACAATAGATGACAAATATAGTTACCCTGAAAATTATCCTAATAGTAAGACATAATGCTAGAATTTCTTTCAGTCTGAAAATTTCCATTTTAGGTTTTGAAGTGTTCATTAATATGCAGAATTGAAATGTTAATTTGTTGTATCAATGTTGTAGACAATTAAAGTGACTTTAATAGAATGTGACTCAAAGAAATAAATACAAAGTTTGTTTACATACTACCAACACTTCATATATAAGCAAGTCTTAAAGTCAGTTTTGATGATTGAATACTCCTGTAACAAACCTTAAGTACAAATGAAAATTCCATTGTGTGGTCTTCAGAGATTAGAAAAGTGAGTACTGATGCAAATGTATGATGCAAATGTGTATGTGTGTGTGTGTGTGTATCCTTAAGTTTTAGGAAAATTCCTATCTTAAACTAGGTGTCAATATTTATTTCAGGGTTGTAAATACATTCCTGTCAATTATTTTATTAAATTATTTTATTACGATCCTAAAAAATTTAAGCTCCAGAATAAAAACACAAACAAATGAAAGAATGAAAACCACTCCATTCCTCCTGGGGAAGGGGAAGGTGAGGCTTCAGCTGTACCATGGGCTGATATACAGTACGAGGCAATTCCTTGTGAGACTTGGACTGACCTAAAAGAAAACACTTTGGGTTTTCTTACTTAGGTTTATGGTTCTGGATAGAATTCACTGTCACCAAGACCTGGGTTATATGGCAGGGGTCATGACTGAAAAGCCAGAAGATCTGCACCCTCAGGCTGTTGAGCAGCCAAGCATAGTTTCGTTCTATTCCGACAATAAGGCATATATTCTGTAAGTATCCTCACTGGTTCTTTCCAAACCCTGACTCCACTCCTACACTTATTTTTTCCATCCTTAGTTATCAGATTTGTCAAATCTGATCTGACTTTTTAAAAAACTTTTTTTAGTTGTAGATGGACACAATACTTTTATTTTAGTTGTTTATTTTTAGGTGGTGCTGAGGATCGAACCCAGTACCTCATGCATGCTAGGCAAGCACTCTACCACTGAGCCACAACCCTAGCCCCTGAGCTGACTTTTTTGACTCATCAAAATATTTTCCCCCAAATCACTCAAAGAAATTTAAAACTTGCAAATGGTAATGTTAGGGATGGTTAATTATTGAAACTTGGGGCAGAGAAAAGACACAGTATGGAAATTGAAAAGAATTTTGCAGACTCTTCATTTGAAAACTCTCTAAGTCACCATCATGTTTTTTGGGGATCCATATGAAAGTGGAAAAGCAATTCAAATTTGAGCTCTGCCCATATAATTTGATTCCCATTCCTAATCATCTCACTCCTTCGGCTATAAAATGATTCCCTAATCAATCATTCTCCAAACTTGGAATAAAAAATCTAAAAGGGTTATTGGTAGCACTAATGGATCTACTATGGGACTGAAAAAGAGCCAGCTTTGAATAAAAGTTTTGGATTTGCAGATTAGTACAAAGCAAATTAATGCAAAGCTACAGTGGTTTATGACATGTAGCTTCTGTTTATATGACTACTAACATGGGGCAGATGCTTTGCTTCCATGCATGGGCTAATCCTTACAACAATCATAAAGGGTAGGTCTTACTCATTTAAATAACCTTGCCCCATGACATATGAAGCAGCACCAGATACACAGTGGATGTTAAATAATCATCTGTGGCATGAAGTAATGATGTAGAGTTTGAGCTCCTAAGAGTAGTATACAGACCCTTCACTTGCTGTTGCCAAGGTTATAGTGGTCCTTGGTCATCTTTGGGCTTGAGGTCAACCTAGGACCCCTGAGGAATCTGGTTTACTTTGGCTGGAGTGAGAAGTCTTGTAGGAAATGGAATATCATAATAACCACAGCTAACATTATTGAATACTTATGATGGGAACCTTGAACTTACTGTCACCTCCAGTTTATGGATGGGGACAGGAGAGGTCAATTAATTTACTCTAGCTCACAAGGATAGAAAAGTTTCAGACTAGAACCCCAATTGAAATTCAAAACACATACTAAATCACTAGGCTATACTGCTTGAGAGCACCTTAAAACCTCTCCTAGATGAAGAGGACAATGCAAATCCCCAGAGCATTTCTTTATACAAACTAATTTGTATTTGTTTCTCTGAACTGCCAGTACATGCTGCCAAATGGAGGATAGTGACCTAAACCTTAAAAATGTCTTGGCCTAAAGGAGGCTTTTCTGAGCATTTTGAAACCCAGGCCATCAAAATATGTCTAAGTCTTTGATGATCAGTCTTCCTGCCATGTTCTGTTTGCCAACATTAAGAAAAACAAACACACACACACACAAAAAAAAAAAATCCCAAAGGAGAAATGCCTCCCATCAAAAAAGGGTTCTGCTAATGTCCAGCTCAGGGAGCCGTTTGAGAAGAGGTTTAATGAGGTCTTTATTTGTGGTTTTAAAGCTGGATGAATGTCAACACTTGAAAACTAAGGAATTTCACATTAAAAATCCACATTTCTAGCTTCTCTTGAGTCAGAAGATCTGGCAGCACTGGGCAGGTATTTCTGCATGCCAAAAATAGACTGGACACAAAAGCACCTGCCCTTCTGGTGGATCACACACTCTCAGGCTTACCATGCTCTCCAACTGATCCTCATTACCATACTCCTGCCTTGCTGGTCCCACATTGGCTGCCTGGTCACGGTGGGCATCTGAGTTTGCAACTGCTAGTCTAACATTTCTCTCCATTATTTGGAAATGTAACAACCAAAACTGGTCTTAAATTCTAATGACGGCCAGATAACTAAGAATTAGGTAGAAACAACGCTTCTGGGAAAGAACACTGACAGGTTTGTAGCCCTGACCAACTAGCCAATCTGTCTTGTCCACCAGCCCTACTGAACCATGCTCAATTTAACACTTAGCTATCCTGTGATATGGGCCTGTGGATAGCTGGCATTTGCCAATGCTGGCAGGAAAAATTTCTAAGATGATCCAAAGAATCCAGAGCAATGTGTCATTCTTTTTTCTTGGCATAAACTATAATTTGCTTCTAACCAACAGAATGTGGCGAATGTGATAGGACATCACTCCTGTGGGTCATGCTACATATCTGATTGAGATGGAAGAATCATGGAGATGTAATTAAGGTCCTTTTGGCAAGACAGTGGGTTTGATGTAATCAGATGAACCCATTAAAAGAGGTCCAAGCCTTCCTTCAAGATAGGAACTTTAAGCAGAAGAGATGTTCTTCCAGTGGCCTTGAAGAAGCAAACCAACACGAATTTTATAGTTGCAAGGAAACAAATTCTGCCAACAAATATGCAAGCTCAGAAGAAGGCTCAGAACCTCAAATGAAACAATATCCCTGGCTGACATCTAGTCTTTAGCCTCATGAGGCCCTAAATAGAGGACCCAGCAAAGATGTGCCTGGACTCCTGACCTATAGAAAATATGAGATTATAAATGTATGTAGTTTTAAACTGCTAACTTTTGGGTAATTTTTTTTTTTTTTAACAAAGAAAGACAAAGCCATTATTGCACGTAGTATCATCATTTGTAACAATTACAGCAGCTTCCTTCTTTCAAGGGCCCATTATGTGCCAGGCACGATGCTTTGTGCTTATCAGCGCTGTCTTCGTTTAAACACGGACACATGGAAGAGCCTGAAAATGCATTCCTTAAATTTATCTCAATAGGATATATTAATGTTTTCAAAAAAAGAAAAAAAAGCTCCAAACAGATTTTTGAATATAAAAGGGAAAATGAAACAGATTCCTTCCAGTAGTTTCAAAGCTTGAATTCCATTTCAAATATTCCTTCCTTTATGTTAGCATGCACCCTGATTCCAGATTTTCTTTAATACATGAAAATTAAATTAGAGTGTCTTTGTACATTTGAAGGGCTGTGCTCATCTAAATGACAGCTGGTTAGAAGAAGGAAGGATCAAGGCAAGAATTCCAGCAGCCCCCTTCAAGTGCACATGCGCACAAGCAGGCATCGACCCCAGGTCCACGGGCAGGCAGAGCTGCCAATTAACACTGAAAAGGATGTGGATATTCCCTTAGGAAATAAGTGAGGACATGTTCTTAATAAAGACACAGGAAAAGGAAACCCTGGGAGTCAAGAAATCATGCAAACTGACCACCTCTGGCTGGAAAGGATGAGAAAATCTAGTAAGATCCTCGTATTAAATGACCATGAAGACAATAAGTGAAAATTTTATCCCAAAGTGATTAAAAAAAAAAAAAACAACAACTCTCCAAACACAGTTCTGAACTCAATAGTCCTATTGATTCCTATGTTATGCTTATGAGTTCTCAAAAGACACTTACTTGCTTGGAATTTTGTGTTATTGTTTGTGCTTCGAATCAGCTGGAATGCCTTTTGAAACCCTGATGCGTGCTGTGTGGGACTGTCTGAAGCTTTGACGCTGCTGACGAAGGTGGACATTTTCCTTTTCGTCTCACTGGTGGCTGGAGACAGGAAGGTCTTGTAGCACTGGTCTAGTGAGCAAGTCCTGACAGTGTCTGCCACAGTTAAGACAGAAATCTAGAGGAATGGGAGAAAAATAACACAACAAAATTTGTTACCCCACCATTTAAAGAATTTTTTAGAACTTAGAGATGGGGGTGTCTTGCTCTGTTGCCTAGGCTCAGGCAATCCTCTTGACCCCACATCTGGGGCTATAGGTGTGTGCCACTGTGCTGGCCAGGATTTTTAAGAATCAGAAAAACCCAATCAGTGAGAAGTAGTATAGAACAGCTTATGAATTTAAAAGTAAATGCCTGGAGGCACCGATCTATCAAATTTGAAAAGGATTAGTAAAAGGTGAGGGGACTGTAGAGTTTGGTTTTGATCCCCAAATGAGGTAGTAGTACAGTGTTCACGTGTAACATTAAAAAACAACAAAAAGCCAAATTCATACAAAGAATAACCTTAGCAGGAACTAGCCATCTTGTTTTATAAACTGGAGTTAAGGCTGGGGGTAGGGGCATGGTGGGTGTACTCTAATCAACTGGGTTCATGAGTAAAACCCTTGGAGATGAAAACGTCAGAATGATGAAGAAGAAAATACCTGAAGGCAATAGATTATCATTAGCTATACCTATCGCTAAGGTGTGCTCTGAGATTAGTAACCTCTAGTAGTTTTCCTTTTTCCCTCACTTCCCACTAATCTTGAGATAAAGTTCAGCCACCCATTAGCACCCAGATTCCCTTACCCTTCTCCTCCACAGCATCACTTTGTGAAAGTTCTAGCTCATCACAAAGGAAGTGGGACTCTGCTAGATGGTGGTATTAGTTATAAGGGAGGTTTGTCAGATTGGCAGTAGCTTTCACAAATATTAAAGTAAAATTAAATCACTCCTGTCCCCACAATCATTTTAAAAAGATGGATTAAAAATGCATAGGCATGTGCTGCTTAATGATGGAGAGGTGTTCTGAGAAATGCATAATTAGGCAATTTTGCTCTTGTGTGAATATCACACACTCTGTTACACTCTATGTTCTAAGTAAGCAGCGTAATCTACTTACACAAAGCTAGATCTATTACCTACTATAAACTGAGGCTATATTACAATCTCATGGGACCCTTGGTGTATATGTGGTCCATTATGGACTTACAGTGTTGCTATGTGGCATATAACAGTATATCATAAAACAGAAAAATAATTTTAAAAAGACCTTCAAGGAAGACCCCATGCCATAGGGACCAGTACGACCATGTCACCTTATCATGTTCATCGATGGCGCTGAGGATGACCTGAGCAGCGTCCTTGGCGATCTGAAGCTGGGTGTCTGTGACTGAAGCCCCATGGTCCAGGATCACGACGATGTGCTTGGACTGTGGCCGTACAGTAGAGACGTAGATGGGTCTAGAGGGAGAAAAGGCCCTCTGGAGTCAGTTCTGGTACAGGTGAAAGGCCTCAACCTAACACGACTCTGGACACTACAGATGTGTGGGCAAGGCGGTATTTACGTGTTCTTCTGATGCACAAAGAGGGAGAAATCAGCATGGAAGGAGAAACCAAATTGGTGCACTGAAAATACCACCTCCAGACAACATTTTGTGTTGAAACAGGGATTGGGAATTTATGACTTTAATGATGAGGGGAGTTTTTAGGAAGCAAATCCTCTGGGAAGCTGGCTTTTTTTTAGCACACTTAAAAATCACCTTTCATTTCTTCATGGCAATGCCATTCTGCTGCAGGAAATGAACTGGTGGACCCTTGGACTATAGAAACTAGCCAAGAGGGAGAGAAGGTCTACTTGCCACTGTTGAATTCTTCACAGACTGACAGAGTGCAAGAAGTGAGCTAGTCCATAACCGGTGGATGTGCTAAGCGGCTTTGAATGGCAGGTTTTGTTTCCCTCTTTGCACATAAACACTCCTGCTAAGAGACCCCTTTTCCTTTCTGTGCTGAAACTATCCACACAGGTTAGCCTCCCAAAGGCCCCTTATCTGAGCGTTTAAGACCATGCCACCAAGATTTGTCCAAGCCTATGATCCCCACTCTTTCTGCTAGGTTTTTGTTTGCCAACATTAAGAAAGAGAGGGTGGAGTGCAACCACAAAGGAGAAATGCCTTCAACCAGAGCAGCCTTCTGCTAATGTGCAGTGCAGAAGGGTTTGTGAGA
Organism: Urocitellus parryii; assembly: GCF_045843805.1. Lineage (NCBI taxonomy): Eukaryota > Metazoa > Chordata > Mammalia > Rodentia > Sciuridae > Urocitellus > Urocitellus parryii. The sequence continues at coordinate 46,931,063 of NC_135541.1, read as the reverse complement.
AGAGGTTTAATGAGGTCTCTATTCACAGTTTTAAAGCTGGAACAAATTAAGGGGAGTTTAGGAAAGCAAAGCAGCCTCAAGAGAATTCTCTCCTTTATTGATACTCCTAAAACACTAAATTTTTCTGTGAAATCTTAGATGCCAGTTGAGTCACAAAAGCCTGGGCACAAATTGAGAAATGTACGCAAAGTAAAAAACAAAAAACAACAACAACAAAAAACCCTCAAAAGCTGGCCAAGTTTACACTAATTGTTTTCAAGCCAACAGCCCTGAATTAATACTAAAGTACCATTATTACATTTTCACTGGTCAATACCATTGAGCCAGGAGGGAAATGGGATGAAATGAATCCAGGAGAGGTGACCATAGAAATGGAACAGGAAACAGAAACAAAAAGAGGAACATCTGACCATCCCAACAGACAACTAGGTTAAATACTTCATTTTTGAGGTTCTCCAAATGAGGGCAGAGGATTTTCTTTAAAACAAAATACTTCCTTCATTCCAACTGAACTCAATGCAAATGAAAAGTGGGATATGCATTAACATTGTCTCATGATGTTGTTAAATCTGCTTCTGTGGGATACATAAATTCAAGGTTAAATGTATAAATGGGAAGGCCAACTCCGCATGACTGGTATCCAGGATCTCTTTCTCATGTTGCTATGTTTTGAAACACACTCCACTCTTTTGAGGGTTGCAGAGATCTCACAAAGGCATCAGAGGACAACAGTCGGTACAAGGAGAAATGGGAATAGCAATCTATAAGGCTTAGGCTGGAGATATAGGGAAACCTCCCAGTTGGGCGGCGTTGGTGAATGCTGACTTGTGTCAAGGGCTTGCTCTCCCTTTTGGATTATCCCTCACAGGTGCTTCGTTAGAAGCAACACGCCATCTAAGCTGTCTCCTAGAAGCAAATGAGAATCAGATGGTTCACCACAGCCTTTGCTCTCCTGAGACAGCTAACTAGAAGCCAACGACATGACTTCTGGTCCAGTCTCCAAGACACTCCCCAAGTCCCCACCAGAGTGGCTAGGGAGGGATGGAAGAGACAATACAAACAATAAAAAGTTTTCTTCCTAGGAAGAAGGCAGAAGTATTTTCTGTGGGGAAAAATCCTAGACACAATTTAAAGGCAAGATGAAAGGAAGCTAAAGTCATTGTTTATTTAGGTTCCAGAAAATGGCGTGGAACGTGGGCACCTCCTCGCACTAGCTCCAGATGTTCTGGCATCAAACACCTGACACTGCAAATGGGAAACTGTCGGGGCTCAAAGGAAAGCATCTTTGCCTTCAGGGTTCTGCAAATTGATGAGACTTGTCATACAAATTATCTCACCATTACTCTCCCTCTGGCTATGTGGTACAATCCCAAGTCATTTCCGTGAGAAAAGCAGGATGGTAGTGTGATCTTTAATCCAATGCTTTCTGAATACCCTTAAAACTTCTGGTAGTTGAAATTGGTATGTAAATTTCAAAAGTATAACCAAGTCTTTTATCACAAAAAGGGAAGTTGAGAATCATGAACTCTACTGCAATAGAGTTTTGTTCTAGAATTGTGCTATAGCGATATCATTATTTATATTTCAATAAAGACATCTGAAGTTCAACACATTCTAAGTACTTCAAACAATTCAATTTCATTAGTATCTATCTGTTCTGTAGTTGGTGCATTAGTTTTGAAAAGCTCTGAGCTTTATCATCTGCCTTATTCTAGCATTTCCACATCTCCAGTTATCAAAGTGTGAAATAATTTCAGAACAAGAACCAGCTTCTCAACCTAGAGCTGTCAGGCACAGCTGTGTATGGAAATGAGAAATCTATATTTCATGTAGATTCTCTTTTTTCTTTGTTGTTTGTGGCCCTGGGATCAAGCCCAGGGCCTCGCACATGCTAGGCAAGAGCTCTGTGGAACCACAGTTGCAGCCTGCTCAACATAGATCACTATTAAGCAATAATTAAAAACTCATTAAGCAAGTCTACATACCTACTGCGATGTTCATAGGTGCCCTTACACCGGAACTTGTGTGCTGGGAAAACAGTGAAAATTCCTTCTTCTGAACTGAAATACTGCCACTTAATTCCAGGGTTGGATTTCAGGTTGTCTGCAAGAACTAGAGAAGTAAAGAAAATGAAATATAACCGCCAAATGCACAGGTGTACACAGGCCTGGCTCTGCAGGCATCTGTCTTGCATAAACTGCTTGTAGTATGAAGAAATTCTGCTAGATACGAGGTTGTAAATTTTCTACAAAACATTTTTTTTTCTGCTTCTTAAAAAAATATCCTTTGAATAGAAAATGCAATGTTTCAGTTAAGTGAAGCTATGATTCTTAACCTTGTAGGGTGACATTTTATGTCCTGGATTATTTTTTCCAGCACAAATGATTCATTTGCATTAATCTCTCCCCTCATGGGGCTGGTCCCTGTTGGGCTGGTGTCCATTCTCTTACTATGGAAACAGTGATGTTACTAGGCCTTGTCTCCAGAAGGACTAGACCTATGGCATTGACCTTGCCTTCACCTGTCTTACTCACAGTAAGGGAGATAGCACAGATGGCACTTGAAGGGCTCGAATCATCCTCATTGAGGAGAGCTGTTACATATAAAATGATTCCTATGTGCCAGCTGATGGGAGAGAGGCTTTCCGTTATTCATATCATTTCAATCATGAAACAACCCTAGGATATTAGTAATATTATTATCCCCACTTTGGAGTCAACTTGAGAAACATGCTTAGTGAGTGTAAGCAGTTTGCCAAAGACTTCATCAGTAAATGACCCAGTTGGAGTCCAAACCAGGTGTTCTATCTCCTGTGTTCTTTGTGTGAAGTGGTCCTGCTGTGTGTGCTGCCTCCCTGCTGCTGATCTACATCTGCTGCTATTCCCTCAGCAAGTCTTTTGTACCCCCTCTCACAATCAAAATTTCCCTCCTTCCTTAAGCTCTTTTGCCCTTTTGTACTGTTCCACACCAACTCAGTCATTCGTGACACACTTACTCAATGCCAGTCACTGCTTCACATCCTGCAAGATATTCAGAAATGAGCAAGAATTCAACCCTATGGTCACAACTGGCACAGAATTACAGGGATGGAAATGGAGCAGAAAGCAATTCAAAGGAAGAAGGAGCCTGAGGAAAGGCCAAAAGGAAGAGAGGAATGGGCTGTGTTTGACCAAAAACACACAGAGCTCTAAATGCCTGGGTGACAAATTAAAGATCTGTTTCTATGGCTTGAAGGTCTGAGATGTGACTTTAACAATGATGACGAACCATGACTTCCACTGTAGACAGGGTTTTCACACAGGCTATTTAATTCCATTGAATTTTTACAAATATCAAATGCAACATGTGGTCTCATTTCCATGTTACAAATGAAGAAACGGGTGCTCAAAGATGTGAGGTGGCACTTTATAACATCACCCCAATTTATTTTCTTCACTGCACACTTGCCAACATCTGAAATTGTCTTATTTGTTTAATATCAATTCACCCTTCTCTCTTTCCTCATCCCCAGCTACATCTTGAGGTCTGTGTAAGCAGTAACTACAACAATGCCTGCCGGGTCAGTGTGCTGATTCCACAGCTGGTAGGTGGTAAGGTCACATCTCAAACACAGCTCTTGTGACTCTAATGCATACTGTCAGCAAATCCTTCTGCCCTGAATACAAAAGGGTGAACTAATTACAATATTATGTTTTTATGCCATATTTAATACAAGAGATTAGAATTCTGAAATGGGAGAGGCAAAGATTGGCAGGATATAGTGGGATTAATGGTACTCTTGGTGGTCTAATAGTGTGGACGATAAACATATACCTGCCTTTCTTCTTCCACAGCATCACAAACTTCAAGAAGGCAAGATGCTAGTCTGCTTCTTTGCATTCTATACACCTGCTGGCCTGCCATGGTGGCTCACTATATAGGCTGGACTGAATTCCCATTTGGCATGAGAAGCCCTTGCTTCAGGTCCCAAGTCCTGCTGTCTTTCACTCGCTGTATTTGCATATATCATCCTGATGCCCATTTAGCTTTTGATCAACTCTTCTTCACTCATTCCTGGCAACAATGGGCAGGAACTGCTTGGTGGGATGAGAACAAGGAATTCCAAAAGATCAAATTTATACCTAACAAAAGACACAGACTAGCAAGGGAGACCAAAAATAGACATTAAGCCTTTTATTAATTATCATTCTATCTGGTTAAAAGCTTAGATAGATACATAGGAGAGCTATCCAAAAGTGGGGAACATCTACTTGTGGCTGTTAGAAGGTGTTAGGGACAAGAAACAGCATCCCACCTACCAGGTTTGATGCTAGGCGTCCTGCACACACTACAGTGGAGTTTTGGGTCACTTGGGAATGTAGTGTGAATACCTAACTGCTTCTTGTGAGGTAACCAATGTGCAGGGGTGGGGACATTATAGTAGGGTCACTATGGGAAAGCCTGCCTTAGCAAGAAAGGAGGCCAGCCAGAGGCCAAGAACTCTCCACCTTGTCAAAAGACAGTGCACAGAGGTGCATGTCATCTGCAGTTGCCCTGTATGAAGTGGAACACAGAGTGACAGTCTGTTTGGCTCCTGTTCCTTTCTCCATCAGAGCGAGATTCATTATGCTTAAAGTTTTATTGACTTAGCAGACATCTTCCAGCCATCAGCAATATGTTTTCTGAGGGCTATCTTTGTGAGCCATGGCAAATATTTTGATTGCTTTTCAAAAATTAACCAACGTGACAGCAATTAAAATATCTGACTGATGTTAAAATGCCAGCTTCGTCTTTCCTCCTGGCAGGTACAGATGTAGGTCTGCTATTAGAGCCAGCTCCACCTGTCACTGGAACCATTCCAAAGATGGAGCAAACATTAAGATGTTGGTCAGTAAACCTCTTGTTTTATGTTGATCGTTAACTAAAACTTTTGAAGAAGAAAATGATGAGACAACATGAGACTGTGCCACTGAACTGCCACACAGTGCCACCTCTGTCAACCTGCTTACTTCCAGGAACATATGCCTGGGGCTACCCAGGGTTAAGCCTAGGTAGGGTCCCATGAAACAAAATCAAGAATCTATCTTAGCAAACGCCTACCAGGCACTGTATGTGACAAGCTTTGTGCTAATAGGAATTTTGTAATAATGGCCTCCCATAAGGCCATTAAATTCTCACCTCAACAAATGAAACTTTTAATATACACTAAGGTTTCAGGTGTTTAAATTAAATCAAAATAAGGTGAACCCCACAGATGAGCAGGAACACTTCAGACTTCCCACCCATCCCCTACCCATTGATGATTTAAATGACCAGCTCTCAGCATAGAAACACTGATTCAGTCTGGTTCAGTGCTCACAAACTTCAGTAAAGGGCCAAATAATGGTCACTGTGTCTTTGTAGATGACACAGACCCTCTTCAAGGCTTCTGAATTTTGCCACTGTAGTGATAAGGCAGTCCCAGACATGGGGCTTAGCTTCACAAAATTCCTAATGGCAAATATTATCATCTCCAAAGGGTTTCTGACAAATCTGAGGTTTAACTTAGGACGAGATGGGGACCTGAGAGTCCATCTGGCCTTTAACCATGATGTTTAGCTCCCCGCCTCTGTGAGGAATGTGCCCCTGTCAAGGTCATGTCCTGGACCAGCAGCCACACTCTTTCACGAGGCCTCGGCTAATGTGAGCATGTGCAAACATGGATGAGGATGCTTCTGCTTGTCTCCTGGGGTCTGAAGCCTTAACCTTGATCGCATATTCACACCATTTCCCAGGCAGCTCTGCCTACCTCACAACAAAAAGGTAAACACTGCTTTTGGATGTAAAGAAAAGCTCAATGACCTCTTTTAAAAGTAACATCTGTAACAATAAATAGACTCCAGTGAAACTATTAAAAGGCGAGCCAATGAGACCAAGAGTGTTTTTTAAATAAATCAGAATTCATACAGTGCATGACTCATTTAGTCTGACCACAAAAGATCACTCTGGGTCCTTATCATCATTCCACATTATAGCACAGTATCAGGCAAAGTTGTTCAAATCCTGCTGTGGATTCCTTTGGCATCTGATTAAACTTAATCCACCATTTGATACTAGCAGAAGATAATGGATATGATGATAATGAGGTCCCCAGAATCCAGCGGTGATCTATCACTGTGGTGTGCAATCCACATAGGCCCTTCTCTGACCTGGATGTAGTGGTGAACAAGAGCAGGCCAGAGGGGATCCCCCTTTCATATGAACCAGTTACATGTTCTAGCCACTCGGGCAGGTGTCCAAACACAGGGTCCTATACACTCATTCCTCACACATGCTGGAAGTTATCCAGAAAAAAATCTGGGCAGATGCCCAACCCATGGGCCCATAATACACAGCATCAAGCTTTAAGCTATTAATGAGCAGGACCTGTATCTGTATCCCTGAAGCAGGGGTCCCCAGTTCTTTTCACATCCAGGCCCATATTCTCTGAGAGCTGCGCAGCTAGTGTCTGCCGCACACAGGCTGAGACAATTTGCGCTTGTGTCCATAAGTTAAAAAAAAAAAATCTTACTTTCCTCTAACACCAAATCTAATCAAAATAAATATTTTAATTACATCAATATCAAAGCAATGACAATTTAAAGTGTTTTTTACAATGCTAACCACTCCCCTCTCCAAATACCACTGACTTGCTGAGAATGTTTGCCTATACGACTAACAAAGAAATTGACAGGCAAATGGAGAGATAGAAAGCCTGCTCATGGGATGATTTCACGGGTCTATGCATGCCAAAATGTTGTAACTGTACACGTTAAAATGTAAAATTTATTGGATATCAATATTCCTCCATAAAGCTGTTTTGCTAATAAAACTCACAATTTTATTGAGCATCAATCTATATATACAGCATGCCACTTTTCATAATCGCCCCTTGTTATGGTTTGTATCTGAAATATCTCCCAAAGGCCATGTGCTACAGATTTATTGCCTGCCTGTGGCACTACTAGGTAGTGGTGCAAACTTTTTGGGAGGTATGACTTATTTGGACGAGGCAGGTCACTGGGGATATGCCTTCAAAGGGTATATTTGGTCCCTAGCCTCCTCTTTTCTCTGTTTCCTTGATTCCATGAGCTGAGCAGCTTTTCTCCACCACACCCTTTCACTATGATGCTCTGCCTCTGCTTCACCTCAGATCTAGACATAGTGGAGTCATGTAATCATGGACAGAAACTTCTCAAACTGAGCCAAAATAAATCTTTCCTTCATTAACTTCATTTTTTTCTTCTGGTATTTTGTCACCATGATGGAAAGCAGACAAATAAACCCCATGAGTTTTTTCTTTTATTCTCACTTCATAGATGCAGAACTTATTCAAGGCCAGAAAGGCATGACTTGATCTGGAGGTGTCTGGCTCTACAGCCCTTACTCTTTCTAGAACACTTTTGTACTTCTGTATGTCTGCAATACATTCTGAATCAGTTAGCAGTCAACAGGCAAACCTAAGTCTTTCTTGAGAAGCAGAATAAATATATGAATGAATATACAGGTCCCTGTCAATAATAACTTGCATTTGTTTGTAAATATACAAGGTAAATAGGTACAACTAAAGAGATACTTAACAAAGAGAAATAACTTTATAATTGAAATAAGAATGAATTATGGGAGAAAAAACACACCGTTGAACTGCTAGGACTAGCACAATAAGCTGGGAAGGCCAGCGCCCAAGGGTTTGCCACTATCCACCAGCTTTAGTTAGCTGAGGATGGCACAGACATCTGTTGTATCACAGCGAGCATGACTCTGAGCAACACTGAACAACAAATAGCATATTTTAGACAAGATAGACAAGAGAGGGAGCTTGTATTTATTTATTTATTTATTTATTTATTTATTTTGGGGGGTATCAGGAATTGAACTTAGGGACACTCAACCACTGAGTCACATCCCCAACCCTATTTTGTATTTACTTAGAGACAGGGTCTCACTGAGTTGCTTAGTGCCTGGCCGTTGCTGAGGCTAGCTTTGAACTCTCAATTCTCCTGTCTCAGCCTCCCGAGCCACTGGGATTAAAGACATGCACCACAGTGCCCAGTGAGAGAGGAGGCTTTAATGTGACCGAGAAACTCTATAGCTGAGACATTTTAATCTTCTATAGGTGTTCAACAGGTTAGAGATAGGAGCCTTAGGACTCTTTTTCTTGCATTTTGTCAACTTGAGCAAAACTGAGAAGGCCATTTGGACATGGGCCCAGTACTACTGTGCACTTTCTATTTACCTCATGCTGGCACTTACGTACTAGAAGGAAGACTGTGACAGGTCAGAATGGACTGGGAATGAGCAGCCATGGTTCAAATCCCATCTTAAGCCTGGCAAGACATCTGACCTTAAAGTTACTCTCCACAGAGCTCCAGAGGCATCTTCCAAAAATGTAAAACAGATCCCACTGTTGCTTTACTTAAAACCTTTCAAAGGTTTCCCCATGGTACTGTATCTACCATTTAATCCAAATTCTACAAACCCTGTACAATCTGGTTCCTCTGAATGCTCCAATTTCACTTTCTTCCTCGTTAGCTCACTACATTGAGCATCAACAGCTCATTCTTTCAGTTCCACAAATGGGCCAGAGCCTTTGTAAGGCAAGCCTTAGGGCCGAGATAACTCTTTTCTCCCACTTTTCACCCACTTAGCTTTATTTGTATCCTTCAAGTTTTGTCTTAAATCTCACCTTCACAGAGGTCCTTTCCTGACCACCCTCAGTTTTCACCCTCTTGTATAATACCCAATAAATTCTTTCACAGTAAAACTTGGTAGTGCTCTGTGTATTTATTTATAAGGATATTTTATTAACACCTCACATGCAGAGGCACAGTAAGCTATGTGAAGGCGGGAACCAATCAGCTCTATCCATCAAACTCCCAGGGCCTCCCACAGGCCTGGATGTTAGCAAGCACTGCCAGTGTTTGCTGAGTGAACCAAGATCTTGGCTAAGTCTCTTCACTTCTGTCCCCTATGAAATTTTATTACTTCAATTATTTCCTCATGTGCAAAGCAATGGATTGGACAAGGAGTTCCTAAAAACCCTCTAGAATTCAAAAGAAAAGAGTGGTAAAAAGGTAAAGAATGAATGTCAACAGGAAGAATGGATGATGCTCCTTGGCTTACCACCAGGTGACATCTGATAAACCCTGCATTGCTGAAAATATAAAATAAAAATGATGAAGACATCTCACCTACTGAGTATCAGAGCTTAGCCTCGCCTACCTCAAACACATGCATAGCATTGTGCTAGTCTACAGTTGGGCATTGAGCACAAATATTTTATAATCAAGTGTTGACTATCTCATGCACACACCTGGATGGACATTTTGTAGATGTAAGATGGAACACCCTGAACAGAATATCCAAAAGGCACTAGAAACAGAGTACACTGTAGAGTACAGGACACTTGCTCATGGGATCATATGACTAACTGGTAGCCAGTCAGGCCACTGCCCAGTGTCAGGAGAGAATATCATCCCATATGTCACAAGTCCAGAAAAAGACTCAAATGTAAAGGATGAGTTCTGCTGCATGTGTATCAGTTTTGTGACATTGTAAAGCTGAAAAATACTAAGTGGCACCACTATAAGTCAGAAACCATATATTTATAACTGGAGAGGAAGAACAAAGTTCCAACTGGCTTTCATAAAGTTTGTAGAAGAAACAAAGAGAGAGAGAGAGAGAAAGAGAGAAAGAGAGAAAGAAAGAAAGAAAGAAAGAAAGAAAGAAAGAAAGAAAGAAAGAAAGAGGAAAGAGGGAGCAACTTTACTTCCTATTAATTTAAAAGCTATGTCAGCACTATGTACAAAATGTGCAAACATATCAGGAAATGTTATTTAGATGAGCATGATGGAGAAAACTTAATGCCAGCCTTTAAAAAATGAGGAGCCATCACAAGCTGTGATCTCTGATGAGTAAGAGCAATGAGAGGAAGTGTTTTCCCATCTCAAGTAATAAGTTAATTATAGAAGCATTATAGAATCTCTTTTACTGTAAGCCCTTAAAAGCCAGAATGAAGCTTAATAGCTTAAAAGTATTTGGATAAAGCCCTGCAGACCATCAGGAAGCCAGTAGAAATTGTGTTTAGTCCTAAAAATTTTGTTTTTGGATTTTGCTTAAGACTATGTAATGGAAACCTTTGGATCTGGTCACAAGTTCAGGACAATCCTCCTCCAACCAACTCTAAGTCAGAGGACATTAATATCTCCATTACAGTGAAATGGTTTTCAGAAATATTAAAAATTTAGGTTTATAGCATTATACGCGCTTCCTTCTTAATGCATCAAGAAAGATTTAATGGTAGGCCCATGCTAATCTTTGGAAATGGTTTGAGTGTGTCCCTCAAGGGTTCATGTGTTGAAGTTTAATCTCTATTGTGAGACCTAAAGGCAGAAACTTAAATCTGACTATGGTGTTTAGAAGCAGGACCTTTGGGAAGTAATTAGGATTAGATAAGGTCCTCAAGGTGGTGCCCCCGTGACTGGTGGCTGAGTAAGGAGACAGACTGACTAGTGAATACAGACACACATGTGCGCTCTCTGCCATCGCTATAAAATACCCCGTGCTCCCTCATTGCTCTGCCGGAAGAAAGGCCATTTCTATATACAGACCCCTGCCAAAATAAAATCTCTTTTTGGTATACATTAGCCTGCCTCATGTATTTTGCTGTGGTAAAACAATGGAATAATACAATCTATTAGTCCATTATCTTCCATAATTGGGAAATCAAGATGAGCATATGATGGTACTACAAGACATCTTTAGCAACCATTCTCTCGGATAAAAAACAGTCATGATTTCTTTAATGGCAGCCACTAGTATGGCAAGTCACTGTGGAGTGTTGCCTCAATATAATCAGTGAATTAGAGGGTAGTGAAATTAAGGACCTAATTTATTTAACATCCAAATTAATCCATGAATACCTTTAATTCGATTCAGGAATCCTTTGGGAGGGGATAGGGTTTGTGATCACCAGATTAAAAAGACCTTATGCTAAGAGACTCTTGCTCCTTTTAATATTCGTATGGATTAGAAATCAGCTTATCAAGAAGGTTTCACCATGAGGTCCACTATTATGAAGATGCACTTTCGAATAGCTACATGTAGATATCAAGGTACTCAGTGTTGACCCTATTTTATATCAATACGAGTAAGTTTACAGCAGCTCAGGAAAAAACAAAATACTTCTAAAAACAAAAACATCAAAGGCCTATAATAAGAAACTGGCAGGTTATGAACTTTCTCTACCAACTGAAAATTCCCAGGGTGCTAAGCAGATGGCCATCAGCAGATGGAGATGGGATTTAGATAAAAATCATAATGATGGGTCAGACATTTTACTTATTTTTTTTATGAAACGTTATAAATATATTTTATAAATTCAACATAATTACTGATTTTTTTTATTCAAATTTCAAATTTATTTGTAGCTTTCAAAATCACACAACAGATCTCCATTTAAGCAATAAGTCAGTCACCTGTGGTAAGTTTGGATAATGAAAAATCTAAAAAAACTCAAACCAGACACACTTCTCTTACTTTCTCCATGACAATAGACACTGGAAATCTAAATTCCAACAGTTTTCCTATTGAAAATAGTGAGATTTAGTACAAGCCACTTCACTATGATTTTTTAAATGTTTACAGAATATTGAGCCTCCATGGAAGAGAACCCTATTTAAAAGACATGATTATATTTTTAAAAATCTAAATTAACTCAGTTTATTTCCAAAATAAGAGTTGATCTATGTTTTCTGTGTGGTGATAAACTGAAAACATGATTTTTTTTTTTTTTTTTGAGGAGAAAACCGAAGACGAGACAGGGGAGGTGACTTAACTATGACCATAAAGTTGTTAAAATGGTAGGAGGTAAGTTCAATCAGTGGATTTAGTAAACTCACTTTCTTCCTGCCTTCCAAATATTTATTGAGTCTCCATTCTGTGTGAAGCATGATGCAGGAGTCATACCTTTTGCCTTTGGGTCCAGAACACTTTCTATTAAACCAATGGAAGATCCCCTGCTTGCTGCAGTGAGAGCGCAGGAGAGAGGCCACAGTGGAGAGGTGCTTACCACCATTCTTGGGGTGCTGCATGTTCTTGCCCAGAGCACCTCCATAGGTAAGGCTCTTGAGTATAGGAGCTCTTTTATTTCTGCACCATCAAATGCTGATGAAAGAATATCTCAAAATGGAAACGGGTTTTCCAGCAAGCTCTATGCTCTCCAGGTAAGGACTTCGACGAGCTGACTATTTTTCTTCTAGTTCCCATGCTAATTCTAAACAAAGACCAACAATTTCGTAATAGCCACTGCAAACTGTTATCAGATAAGCAGCTGAAAAAATATGCCTTTCCCCTTTTCAGGTGCTCTTTATTTCTCATTTATTGAGTCTCAAGATTCACCAGCATATAGTGCAACAAATTTTCTGTGAATCATATGAATATATGGGCATCAGATTCTCTAGCCCCCAAATATTTTCCTTCTAATTTTACCATCCACGTTGTCTAACCAGTTCTTTGGTCATGGCCTCCCTAGTCAAAACAAAACGTAACCATGTCCCCAAAATTCCTGACCTGACTTTTTGAATCCTTAAACCACCCCATCTATGGGAAACCAATTATAATTGGGTGGAGACTTTTGTTTTTCTCAATATTATTCACCAGAGGTAGGGACAAAAAGAAAACAGTTGTAGTGGAAAGTTTGTGCCAACTCAAGAACTCTAGGCTTTCTCATGCCCAGCCCAACAATACTCAGCCAAGCACACCAAGCAGCGCACCTCCCACAGCCTGATGAACAGAACATCCAAGAGCTATCCTAACAGACACACAAACACACACACACACATCCTCAACAGACCAGAATTTATGTAGCACCTCTCAGGAACAGTCTGTGAAATAGCAAACATTTTGGAGAAGTCAATCAACCCTCTGAGGACTCTAAATAAAATTCCTGGCTTCATAACCTATTCTACTTTTCAAATTTCCACTCTCCACTTCCACCTTGAGTAGTGCTACCATGTAATCTGGAGAGGCCATATTTCAGAGACTCCTGGGTCCTCTGTATGATGCTTCAGGACTGGCAAGCATATTAAGTACGTAACCACGTACCAGATATTTTATTAATTCTTTTAAATACAGTATCTCAGTTCTTTCTTACAACAACCCTATGAGGTAGGTTTTATTTATCATTCAGAAAACCAAGGCATAGAGAGGTTAAATTTCCAGGACATACTAGCCAGCAAGAGTCAGAATGTGTAGGTTGACTAAGAGGTAGCGTTATTCCCATTTGATGGCTAAGGACATTCTGTTTCAAAAAGGGAAGAGTCATGAATGGGACCCAGAGACTGCATCACCACATGCCCACCGTCAAGTTGAATTAGGGACAGTTGACCAAATTTGCTCCCAACAACAACTCAGCGATCCTTTCCTACTTCCTTGTATTTATTTTAGACTAATAGTTAGGAAAGGACATCCTTAAATCTCAGATTCTGTCCCAAGTTCAGGGCTCTTCATACCCATTTGAGGTTAAGTATATTACACAAAATTAACCAGTCCATTCTGTCCTTGATTCATTTGAGACAGCCTGCTCATGGGCTCAGAAAACCTAGGATAAACTTCTGGATCATTCATAATCAGGAAATATCTACTGTCCTACCTTCTTCCTGTCCTAGGACACACTTACAAGAAGCCCAAAGGGTGAGGAGATCTCCAAATTCACTCATGAAAGGAATAACAGAAATTTAACAAAAAATGTCGTTCCCAAGCCTGTCTGAAACCTATGGATTTCCAGTCTCTACCAAGTCAACCTTTGGATCCATTGGGTCTGGGTTGGCAGCCAAAGAATAGTTTTTGTTTGTTTTAAACAAAGCAGCCAAGATAACTCAGATAAATCATCAGCTAGGTTAGGGCCCACTAACCCAAGACATTAAACGGCTTCCCAGACTGTTTTTGTGTCTTTAGCATAAAATATTTTCAAATTTATCTAACTTTTAAAAAGTATATTAATGGCAGCAAAAACAATGAAGACCTTCCTATATTCCAAGTTACCAGGGATTTCTCTACTTTTCTCGAACATCTTCAAAGAGTGGTCTACACCAACTCTCCCCTTTCCCTATCCCATTCAACCCTCACCCAGCCATCCTGCATAAGCCTTGGTCCCTCTCCACCACCCACTCTTGGATGAATAGAACAGTCTACGCCCATCTCCCCTCCTTGCCAGACTAACTACACTTCTTGCCATCCTCAAAGCCCTCCAGTGCCCCCTCAGCTGGTTGCCTTCAGAGTAAAAACATAAACAAATCAAACAAAAACAAACCAAACCCAAACTGACATACATGATCCATTCATATATGGCTGAGTGCTGCTCTATTTTCTGATGCTCATTCCCTCTTAAACAAAGATCCATTCTGGCAACTCATTTTCAGATTTCAAAATATGCACTTGCTACAAATGTCTCACCTGGAAATTTCCATTCACATTGTAAGACTCAGATCAGAGCGCAAGGCCTGAGTCACGTGCACCAGTTTACTTTTATCATTTTTTAACTTAGCACCCTACTGTCTGTTTTGACTTTTCTCCCCCACTCCCCTCCCACCAATGTACACATACACACGACTAGGTTTTAAACTCTACAGGCAAAAACTTTGTCTTCATTACTTTGGTGTCTGGCACAGGAACTGCATGCAATTGCCAGCCGAGAGAAGCTTTTTATAAAGGAGAGTGGGGAAGGAGTCAGGGTTGTTTCTGGGTCTCAAGCTTAGGCAAGCAGCAAAACAAAACTGCTCATAACTGATATATGGAGCACAGGCCAAAAGGAGGTCTGGGTGAGTGCAGAGATTCTAGGTTTGGTTTAGATGTTAAGATTTTCAAGTGTCAGCAGGCAAAACATAGCAATAGAGAAACATGTCTTGTCTTTATTGATCTATTATAGGGAGGCCTTTAGACTTGGAGTCAGGACCCATAATATTTAGCCATGTCAATTACAAGAATTTGGTATTTCACTGTAGGTGATCAGTTGACTTCTCTGGCCTGTTTCTCATCTATAAAATGATGCTGACACTTGTCTTTGGTATCTATGGCAAGAATAACATGAATGTATAAAATCAATTATGACATATAAAGAGGCACTAGACTGGTTACCTTGTATACATAGTGTGTTTGGACTCATCACAGGGAGTTTCCTATGAATGTTGAAGACTATTACTCATCTGTAGAGCCTGTGTCACTCTATATACTGGGACCTTTATGTGTGCAGATTTGCTGTTAAGCTAAGAAAATCAGGTGCTACTTTATAACAAATCAAAATCACAGCCCCCCCCATCCCCATTGAGATCCTTCAGAAGTCTTGATTACTTCACCATAAAAATGGAGAAACAAAAGCATAAAGAAAATTCTAGCTCCTTTCATTTTAACATTCCATAAGGACCTACTGTGTACTTGCTATGGGCAAAAACCTGGATTGGGCACTTGATATACAAAGGAGCAAACAGAAAGTAGCACAAAGTCTAGCAGATGTCCAGCGTGAAAAAAATAAACATGCTATAATAAGAATATGTCATGCAGCAAAGTCACACAAAGGAATGGTAGCTGAGCCAATACAACTCTGAAGGGTGGAAAAGGGGAGGAAGGATTCACTGTGTAACCAGGATGGAGGTGCCAGTGACCAGGACTGGGGACCCAGATTGGGGAGGTCAGAGGCAAGTTTGTTTTCTGTTTGATTATTGAAGTTACAATAAGATAATCATAGAGAGATAAACTGAAGGTGGTTGTTTAGTAAATAAATTCATCAATGGGCCAGGGCTGTAGCTAGAGATTTGGAATTTGGCAGCACGTGCAGAAACTGGGGTGTGGGTTAACCTGACTGAGAACTTTCACGAGGGTGACGATTAGTGAGGGTGTGTAGGGGCATCTACCCTGAGAAAGAGACAGAGGAAAAGCAGCCCTGGAAGAAAGACAAAAAGATCTGAGAAGAGGCTAAATAGCAGAAAGTAATTTTAAGAGACCAAAGGATGACAGTTGCAAAAATGAGGTTTATATGTCAATGGCTACAAAAAAGTCAAGTACAATTGTAGAGGAGTCACTTTAAATTCTACCCAGGATTTTGTTTTTCTTTTTTTGCAATACCAGGGAGCTACATCCCCAGCCTTCTTTATTCTGTATTTTGAGACAAAGTCTGACTAAGTTGCTAAGGATGACTTTGAACTTGCCATCTTCCTGCCTCAGCTTCTTGAGTTGCTAGGATCATAGGTGTGTGCCACTGTGCCTGAAAGCATCTTACATACAGTGATAAACTGGGAAAATCTAAGTGTTAAACTGAATTGGACTGGTAATTCAACAATATTATACAATCATCACCAAATGATATAAGAAAATGTAAAAATGTATATATGAGTATGTGTGCACATACATACATTTTTAAGTTAAAAATCATCTCTAGTCATTATGATCTCATATGCTAAAAATATTTCATATAGTGTGCTCTAGCACATTCTCTTCATTATGATCCTATGTATATAAATATATATCAGTATATAGCTTTTAAAATATTCTGAAATTGGGGCTGGGATTGTGGCTCAGTGGTAGAGCACTTGCCTAACTGGGTTCAATCTTCAGTATCACATTTTAAAAAATGTAAATAAATAAAATAAAGTTACAAAAAATTCTGAAATCAATAAAATAGGGTTGTTGTGAGGAACTTTAAGCAGACTAGACTCTGAACTAGTAACTTGAGGGGGGAAGTCAGGGTTAAAAAAGGACCTTCTGTTTTTTACTTGATCTTGTTTGTGTACATATACACATAAATAGATGAAAATAAACCAAATCATAGGAGTAGAAGAATTGAGAAACTGAATAGTTTTTTAGATGTTATATAAGTAATTACCACATCTTTTATGAAACTAATGCAATTGTGCAGCTGGGGTAATTGGGCATAAAAAAGAACCAGAGATTCCTAGTTTGGCTGAGTGTTGTTCTTTTATTTTAGATACAGCATGGTTCTTTTTTTTTTCCTTACTAGGAAAATTTGCCAATTCTTATTTAGCAGTTCATTTTCAATAAACAGATGCTTCTTGACTTACAATGGAGCTCTGTCCTGATTAACCCACTGTGAGTTAAGAGTATTGTTAAGTAGAAAAATGCATTTAATACACTTAACCTACTGTACATCCTAGCTAAGGAACATAGTACAGTGTGGAGTCTTAGTTGTCTCTCCTCCTGATTGAGGTGACTAACCGGGAGCTGCAGCTGTCTCCCTGCCCAGCATCATGAGTGGGTGTCAAACCTCACCTTGCTATCCTGGAAAAAGATCGACATTCAAATATATTTTCTAATGAATGAGTTTTGCCTTTGTACCAGTATCAGTCAAACCATTGTAAATTGAGCACCATGTGTATTTTTTTAAAAAAAATATTTTTATATTGTAGTTGGACACAACACCATTATTTTATTTATTTATTTATTTTTATGTGGTGCTAAGGATCGAACTCTGGGCCTCACACATCCTAGGCGAGCGCTCTACCACTGAGCCACAACCCCAGCCCGAGGACCATGTGCATTTTACAGAAGGGAGAACAGTGATTACTCACCACAGAAGTGCTGAAGTTACTGAAATGAGCAGTCTATAGCCTTTGGGGCCCACCTGTACCTCCTGTAGCATTTACCTCTGTAACGTGACTTCTAAATGCCCCTTACACCCCATGAATCCTATATCTCAATGAAGACTGCAACGTTACCAAGATCGAAGTTTGTAACTTCAAATACTCTTTAAAAAATCAAACACAATAAAGAAAGTCCAGACACTTTTTCTTTCAGCAAGAAAGACTAACTCCCACTTCCACTCTCACCTCAATTGCATAACTCAAGAGAGCAAGAGGCAACTTTCCTTGGACTCTTCAAATAAACTCTCTTTAGGGATCAGGCCACGTACAAGAAAATAGCTCAGCAGGAATTTTAAAGAAAAAAAAAAAGAGAGAGAGACAGAGTGAGAAATGAGGGATAAAAGCAGGAAAGAGACTGAGCAAAACATTAGCAGCACCATAATATAACACATGCACTGTCAAACTTTAGTTACTTGAATGGAATCAGGGACAAGGAGTCAATTTAGAAAGCAGAGATCTGGCAGGGGTGGTTTTAAGAAAAAGACTGCACATGTGTGTTGAATGGATGAACACATGACCTAGTTTTGGATAAATGAATCTAAGAATGGTTTATAATTTATGTGAGTCTGTTTCCAGCTAGTCTGAACAGCAATCTGAAACTGTGTTATCAATTAGGGGCCCATTGATGGATTATATACAGTCTGAAAGAGCCTGAGGCTGGACATCTTACAGATGTAAATATCGGACATGTGATAGCCCAGGAGCACATTAACTCTGCTCTGAAAAGGGGGTATGTGCTGTAGGAGGAGGAATAGGGGGAACTCTGAGGTCACCCTTCACCACCTACCACTCCTCTCATATTACAAATAACTGCTCAAGTATGTGGACTTTGGGAGTCAGCCGCTGCCTGCTAGAGCGACACACGACTTCAAAAGCAAATCAGTTCTTAAATACCTAAATATTGCCAAAGGCTGCTTGTAAATCTAGCTGTGTCAACTGTGCCGAGAACAACTCTTGGTAGGCAGTAGGTTACACTTGAGTCATGCTCTTAGAAATGTCAAAATTCAAGTCTCTATGTTCTACTTACCCCTGTCATCTTCACTCTAGTTTTCAAATCCTCTTAACTCTCCTTTAACAACAAACACTGCACTTCATAGAGATTCTTCTACTTTTTCAGTGCTGGGGATTGACCTCGGGTCTCATGCAAGCTGGACAAGCACTCTATTGGTGAATCGTACCCCAGCTCTTGTAGGGGTTTTGATCATTTGTGCAGCTAAGTTTTACTCTAAATCTTAGTAACAGAATGTAACTGTAGTTCAGCTAATAGGTCTTTAACTCTTAGCTCATGATATTGCTTCTTGATTCTCCAAGAAAATAGAATTACTAAAGCAGGAATGTCCCCAGTTTCCAGGTATTGTGACACTACACCTATCATCCTCTGGGCATCTCTAATCACTGACTTTTCCTTTCCTCTACCTGTGATGCAACCATCTCTCACTTCATCGAGGAGAAGGCTCCTGTATCATTAGCTTTTCTCTGCTGGATCATTCCCTTTATCACATGAACTTGCTCTAACTTCGTTCAATGTAAAAATACACTCTGGACTCCTAAGGCCCTTCAGTTTTTCTTTAAGCAAAACTTCATGCAATTACTGTCTTCAACGTCTCTCCTCCATTCTCAAGAGCTTAAACCCATCGCCATCAGCCTTTCATTCTATGCTGCTACTACACCCAGCACCTCTTCTCAGGCTCACCAGTGACTGTATGTTGCTAAATCCTGTGGTCAGGTTTCTAACCCTCACTTACTGGGACTGCCTGACAGTCAATCTCTCCCCAAGAAAGTGTTCTGAAACACTTTCATCACTTAGCTTCAGGGAGATGTTCTTCTTGGTTCTCTCCCTAGGAGACTGACTGTCCCTTCTGATTCCTTTTGGGTTGCTTCTGAGAGTCCTCTAAGTGACAAAGTGTCCCAAGACAGTCTCTGGAGTTCTTCTCTTTTCTAACTCCAGTCATCTGCTATATGATTTTAGCAAGTTCCATCCATAATTGAGGTATTACTACACCTAGACATGATAAGTCCCAAATTTAAATCTCTAGCCTGACCCTGTTCCTGGACTATAGGCCTGTATAGCCAACTGTCCAAAGTCCTTTCTCCTTAGGCATCTAATAAGCATCTCACTTAACTGCCTGTATCTTGGCCTTTCTCTTATCACAGCAGCTCTAATTAAGTAGATTGTTTCCCTGCATCAAACCCTCTGATGGCCTTAAATTTTATTCAGACAAAAGCTAAAAATCCTTAAAATGGCCAGTAAGGAAAGGCTTTTGGTGATCCAGCCCTCAACTACTTATCTGACCTAATCTTCTACTCTCCTTCATCATTCACTCCCCATCACAGCTTCTTGCAGTTTGGAGCACACCCAACATTCTCCTAACTCAAGACCCTTGCATGGGATATATTTCCACCAGTTATTCTCATGACTTACAGCCCCCACTTTTTCAGATCTCACCAATGAGCCCTTACATAAAACAGTAAGTCTCCTCCTGTTTCCACACCAAAACCCCAAACAACAGCATTCCCTGTCTCAACTCTGAATTATTTTTCCTTGACAGCATCTGTCTTAGTCTGTTCTGTGCTGCTACAACAGAATACCACAGCCTGAGTAACTTATTTGGTTTATTTGGCTCACAGCTCTGGAGGTGGGAAATCTGAGGTCCAGGGACAGGATCTTCTGGAGGTCTTCTTGAAGCATGGTGGAAGGCATCACATGGGTGAAAGAGAGAATGAGACCAACTTGCAGCCTCAAGCGCTTTGATAATTGGCATCACCCATTCAGCAGGGTGAAGCCTCAAGATCTGAACACCTAGCATTAGGCTCCTCTCATCAGGCTCACCTGGGACACAGTGGAACCACAGAGGCACTCCTCATCATCGACCTGAGCATTTACTTGTCTATTTGTTCAAAATCTACAGCTCTTAACCTCTGAATTTTGTTCTTTGTTTTGTTTATAGCTCCTGGCCTAGAATTTAACATGTAGAGAATGCTTAATAAATAACTGCTGAACACATTGTTATGTATTTATTTCCAATTGGTAGAGAAGAGGCAATAGCTTGGAAAAAATTGCTTTTTCTGTATCCACTAAGAAAAAGGTATAATACTACTAGTAATGATGCATGAATGAGTTTTGTATGTCTACAAGAGAACTGGGCTTTGGGAAATACTTTTGTCATGTTTAAGGATTTGATCCTTCAAAATAAGGAAATGGGGATGTGGCCCTGGCTGCAGAAGCTTCCAGATCCTCCAAGGTCTGGCCTACCCACTGAGGTTGGTGGCCGTGGCAGGGGAGCCTCATTCTGGACACAAGTGAACATGCACCACCCGCCTGCCCCAATTTGCCCTTTCTTATGGTCCCAATCATAGAGCCAGGAGATAACAGAGCTTTGCTAGAAACTCAGCACCAGACTGAGGATCTGTTGTCAGAGGTATGTTAAGCAAGGTATTAGTTACCAAAATAGAGAACAAACATTTGAAAGTACAGTTAGTCAGCCATATCTGTGGATTCACCCAAACTTTGATTAAAAATATTCAGAAATAAACTGAATCTGTACTGATCAGGTAAAATTTTTTTTTCTTGTCATCATTCCCTAACCAATAAGTATAGCAACTGTTTACTTAGTATTTACATAATACTAGGTATTATAAATAATCAGGAGCTGATTTATAATAAGCTGATTATAAAAGCTATGAATGCTTAATTAAAATAAGAAAATAAAATACACCACTGTTACATCACTTAAATATACCCACTATCACTAATGACTAGATCCTTCTAGATCTTGTTTGAATGAATAATGCATTGTTTTCTCTCTGTCTCTCTCTTTTTTATCAAATTATGAAAACAAGAATAAGATTTATTAACAGTGTAGAGACAGACGCAGCCAGCTGAACTCTAGGGACTTGGTGGTGCTGCTTGGGAGGCAACTGTACTTGCATTTTGTATATTTCATAGGTAATCATATTACCAATAATATGATTAAATTATATTACCAATGGCAAACTATTTCATATTTCATCATTTATGGTAATAATCATTTTCTCCAGAAATACTATAAAGTTTCTGTGATGTTACCAGTTGCACTAAAAATATCTTTTTTTTCCTTAGTTATAGATAACAGTAGAATGTATTTGAACATAGTATACATACATGAAGTATAACGTCCCATTCTTGTGGTTGTACATGATGTAATGCACTGTTTTCTTTATTAATTCAAATAAATAATCCCACAAGTTTGCATGAATTGCAAAAAAGAATAACTACATACAATATTAAATTACCTTGTACATTTTGGGGACACACTTAGATCTGATTCTATTAAAAGATTGCTGCTTCAACCTCAAATCTTCAGACCCAGTCACATGTCTTGTGTTAATGAACTTTTTTTCAGGGAAAGAGGTAAAGTACTGAATTTGAGAACCTGGAGAATAATGTACCAGCTCTGAGCCCGGTGTCAGTTATGAAATCTTCCACACTTAATTTTTTTTTTTTTTGGCCATTCCATACTTTTATCTACTTTTTTCTGTTATTACTGAAAAATATTCTCATTTATCTTCCTTTCTAGCAGTAAACCTTACCTGCTCCTGAAGGCTTTCAGTTTCTCTGACCAATTAAAAAATTATTGACTTCGGCTGGGGTTGTGGCTCAGTGGTAGAGCACTTGCCTAGCACGTGTGAGGCCCCGGGTTCTACCCTCAGCATCACATTAAAAAATAAGTCAAAATAGAGAGATTGTGTCCAAGTACAACTAAAAAAATAAATGTTAAAACAAAATTTTTTTAAAAATTATTGACTCTACTATATACTGGCCCAGAGAATACGTGCGTGGCATATTTGGATTGGACCATTTATCTAGCAGCTATAGTTTTATTATCTCTAAGAAATATAAAACTTATAAGTCTTTTTTTTCCAGACCTAGTAGATTGCCTGGTTTGTGTATACAGTTCCTCATGATTATATATTTCTTTCCCAGAGACTGGTTGGGGCCCTACAAGTAAATGTTCTCATCCTATGGCTTCTCTCTTGGGTTCTGCATGTCTACAAAAGAAGTGGGCTTTGGGAAATATATTTCTCATGTTCAAGGATTTTATCCTTCAACTTCCCAGTAATAAAGGAAAACTTAGGACCATTCTGGGCTTTGGCTTCTTCCTCAGTAATATCTAAAAATTGAGGCTGGTATTATTTCTAAAATTTCTTCCAGCTCCAAAAAGGTGAAGCCTCCAGGCTCTGAGATCCATCAATCAGCAAGTGTACACAAGACAAAATGGGAGAAACATGAAGTGGAACTCCAGGGCAAGAAAGCAGAGACATCATGTTACTCTGACGCTGTCAGGAGCTAGATAAACATAGGTACTTAGTAGTTATTCCCACTGCGTGGACCTGAGTTCCAATGAGACAGGAAGAAAGTTTAACCTGAATCTATGATATTATGTGGTAACATTAACTGGTAGAAAACCTCTTCCATCATTCTTCCAGAAAACCCCCCAATTTAAAATTATAAATACACAATGCAAATGAAGTCCAACAATTCTGTTGCAAACATAAGTAGGTCTCTAAAGTAACCTTTAAAATACAAATATAAAACACATAACAAGATAATGGATTGAAGAGTCTAGCAAGGTCCTTGGCACATGCCATATGTATAACTAGACAGTAGATGCCAGCTTGATATTTTTTTCCTCTCTCTATTGAGGGTTAACTTATCAGAAAGAAATATCCAATTTTGGGTATGTGATAATTTTCTTCAAAATGTGAGGGAAAATGTTTGAGGCAATACATGTATTCCACTTAAACTTGATAGAAAATAGTTCACCCTTATAAAACAAACAAATTACTGACCTGAATTTAAGTCTCGTCCTGGATTGAAGGCTCGGCTATTAACAGTGGTGGAAAGTCGATCACAACTGATTGTTCTAGATACATTGGTATTAAAGTTCCCATCGAATCTGAAACAAAAGTAAAGTAAGATTAACAATGCTTATTTGGGGGTTTTCTGATCTAGAAAAACCAACCAACAAATACAATAGTTCATACTATGTACAAAAAAGTTCAGCCAATAAACAGAAGAATAGTAATTTAACATTAAAAACTTAAATATTAAAAAAAAATTCAGGCCTGGGATGTGACTCAGCAACAGAGTACCAGCCTAGGATACATGAGGCCCTGGATTCTATCCCCAGCCTTTAAAAACAAAACAAAATATCAATATAATATGGGAAAAACAAACATCTGTGTCTAAAAAATTTAGAAATCAAATTCAATGCTAAGGGGATTAAAAAAATATATGACAAAATTCAGACTGACTAAAATCATGAAAATTCAGACTTGAGCTCTTGTGAAACCATATACTTTAAATTGTCCTATTTGAAAACAAATGAAATAGTACAAAAATAGATAGCATTGAAAGGGACATAATAAGTCTGGATCTGAAGCTCTTCTGTGTCTCTACTAAATTGTGTGACCTTGGGAAATTTAATAATTTTTTCTGAGCCTTAGTTTCTTTATCTGAAAAAAGAGAGATAATAAACTTTACTTTCCAAAGCTGTCAGAAAGATTAGAAATAATGTATGTCAGTTCCTCTCTCAGTACAGACACAGAACTTGTACCTGCTAGACGGTAACGCAAATAAGGCCAAGGTCTTTTTTGATTTTCAGTGTGGTAGTACAATGCTACTATCATAGGCAAAACAGCAGTACAACTCTGGATCATAGCAGATCAACAATACCTATTAGTAATCAATTGCTCATTTGTAAGAGAAAACAACAATCTGAAAAAAATGTATGAGGAACATGGGCCAATAAATTTATATATAGTCATTAAGAGTATTTTTAAGCAAATCTAATCCAAATGTATCAAAAGAGATTTTAAGCTTCCATGTAACTTGTTTAGGTTTCAGATGAGAGGTCTCCTGAAGTTTCTTTGAGATACTCAAGAGAACTCAAGCTGATATTAGGATTTTTTAAAACTTGGGGTAAAATGTGTAATTAAAGAAATTCCATGAGCACATAACTTAGGAGAGGTGCTCTTCAAAATCAAGATCCATTTGATCTTGAACTCCATTGTCTGTTGGTCACATCTCATAATAGATATGAATTATTAAAATCACATTGGTTGAATAAACAAGGAAGCTAGAATTTCACGAAGTACGTCAGCTTCAACAGCAGAAGTTAAAAGTTTTGTTGTGTTACCCAGCACCTCAAAGAAGGAGATAACTGAATTTCACAGTCCTTTAGGGCTGTAGCTCATGGGTAGAATACTTGCCCACCATGGATGAAGCCCTGGCTTCCACCCCCCAGCACCACAAAAAGGGGAAAAACATGGAGTCCTTTAGTCTAGCCTCTAGCCCAGTGCAAAATTACACCAACATGAACTGTGCCTCAAAGGACACAGTTGCTTCACCAACAAAGTTGCTCTTCCTTGGACCTGCTCCAATTTGTCTAGACGAGAAGACTGCTGTCTTAAAAGCCACAGATGGGGAGAAAAAAGAAGAGATTAACACAGCAGCAGCTGCCCGTGTGTGTGTGTGCTGGCAAAGCAGCATCACCATAATCTCACTCCTCTTCATGTGCTAGCTAGCCATGAAAAGGCAGTTTCTTTATGAAACACTTTTATAGAAGGCCAGAAAATAAATACTTTAGGCTTTGTTGGGCCATAAGGTCTGTTGCAACTATTCAACTCTGCCATTATAGTGGGAAGGCAGCCACAGAGAATATATAAAGAGTTGAGTGTGGCTGGCTTCCAATAAAACTTCATTTTCAAAAGTAGGTGGTGTGTCAGACTTGTTGCACCACCCCGGGTCTAGACCAGGGCAGGCCGAGGGAATTCTCCAAGATGATGAATAGGCACAGTCTTTGCACTGCCCAGTATAGTGTAGCCCACATGTGGCTACTAAGCATTGGAAATGTGACTAGTGTTAAGTCAGACACCAAATTTCCTGTTTTATTTAATCTTTAAGATGAATAGTCACTGAAGAACAGTTGCCGTATTGGACAAGGGAAGTCTAGAAGGGTCTTTTGACTGTTTACCTCCTCATCCTTCAGGGCTATGTTCACACACCAGTTCCTTAGGAAGACCTATTCTGACAGTGGGTGACTTCCCAAGCTTGTATAGAGTACTTCCATATTCTCTCAAAAGACAACTTTAAATTTATGGTTCTGTGTATTTTTTTTTTTTAAACCCAGGGGCACTTACCACTGAGTTACTTCCCAACCCTCTTATGTATTTTGTTTTGAGACAGGGTATTACTAAATTGTTGAGGGAAGCCTCAAACTTGCCATCTTCCTACCTCAGCCTTTCGAGTTGCTGGGATTACAGGTTGCATGGGCCACTGTGCCTGGCTTGTTTGTGTACTTTTTATAGATAGATTTTATAGATCAGGTGCTATAAATAGAAAGGTTTCCCAGGAAGGCAGACACTATATCTTGTTGGTTTTGCTCATCATTTTGTACATAATACTTAGCACTGTTCTTGTCAAAAGTAGGTGCTCATATTAGCTGGTCTTTCATGAATATCCATGGAGCCTGGCCCTGGTTTTTGGACTCTTCTCAGGATCCAGAAATCTTAGCAAGGCAGGCATGTGACTCATTTGAATGGTTATAAATGACTGAAATTCTAGCTACTCCACAGTCACCTGGGAAGCATGCTGGAATGTGGATTCCTAGATCTATCCTTGGAGAGTTTGATTTTAGTGAGGCTGGGGTACGGTACAGGAATTTGACTTTTGACAGCCTCTGAGAAAAAAAGAAACACTCTTCCAAATCAAGATGAAGAGTCCTTTGCTTCTGCCATGAAAATTCTTTTAGAAATAAAGCAAATTTCTCAGTTTTCCAGTATGCCTTAAAGAGACTAGGGACAGAGGATCTTCCAGTTTGATTTGGGCTCAAAGAGGACAGAGTAGTTTTTAGGTATGTCTGCATCTCACAATCTCACCACTGAACTTTGCTATACAAATTATGAACCCCTTTCATGGTAGAGAAAAATGGCACTAAGGGTCACATAGCAAGTCAGGGACCTAAGACAGACTTGAATCCACAACCCAACTCCTTTCCAGGGATGAGTCACACACCACTCTGTCTCATTTAAGTGATGCATAAGGGAGAACTTGCAGAAAGGGGCAACTCAGGATGGGTACTGAAAAATCATCCCAGGAAAAGGGTAGGCTTGCATAAGAGCCTTGTCTGCCTGGATGGAGCGTCCATGGCCAGGACCTCTGCGATCACCCTGGAGGCTTAGATTCCTTGGGCTTTTGTGAAATGATAACTGGTTCAGGGGAACCAAGGAGACGAGGGGAACTATTACTATGGATCACTTTACTTCCTTCACTGCGAAGATCATCTTTAAAAACATTAAAGAGAACATTTTACAACAATAAAAATGGAAGTGACTCATTAACAAAAGTCCGTGCTTAGTAAACATTTGTCAGTCATAAAAGAGTTTCATGATGTAGTACTTGTCATCAATAATCTACCCAGGGCTAGGGCTGTAGCTCAGTGGCAAAGCGCTTGCCTAGCATGCGTGAGGTAATGGGTTTGATCCTCAGCACCACATAAAAAAAATTAACAAAATAAAGGCATTCTGTCCATCTACAACTACAAAAATAAAATAAAATAAAAATAACCTAAGAGCCTTCTCTTCCACTAACTCCCAGCCTACACTTGTTATCACACTGGTCCCTCAACAGGTACTTCCTGTTGGATCCACCTCAGACTCTCCAGTCCACTGCACCTGTTCTTCAAGGCTCAGCTCAACTCATCTTCCTCTCTCAAATTCCTCCCATCAGTCCAGCTGATAATAAGTCCTTCCTCCTTCAAGCTGACGAGTCTGTTTTTTAAACATATGACTTTTTTTCCCTTAATTTTTATGTTCCTTTGGAATCGGGCTTATCATAGTATCATAGTCGTATCCATTGGACACAGATTGTTTTTAGATTCTGCTTTTATCAACAAAATACAAATGAATTACTTTAGTCTATTTCGGTTGCTGTAACAGATCACCATAAACCAGGTGACTTATAAACAACCCACATTTATTTCTGGAAGATAAGAAGTCCATGATTGTGGCTTTAGCAGATTCAGTATTCGGTGAAAGCCCACTTTTTGGCTCAGAGATGACACCTTCTCACGGTTTCTTCAGTGAAAGGGGCCAGGCAGTTCCCAGGGGCCTCTTTTGTACAGACACTAATCCTACCCATGGGCTCCGCCTTTATGATCTAATCACTCCCCAAAGGCCCCTAATATTTCTCCTCAGATGATCACATTGGTGGTTAGGTTTCAACATACAAATTTTAGTAGGGGAAGGCCCGTGAATATGCAAACATTGAAAAGATTTGTTGTAAACAACAAGCAAATTATCTCAATTATTTTGCTTGACTCACCTACCAAATAAAGGTGCATTAAGTGGGGATGAGATGCCAAAAGATTTTGCTATGGAATCCCTGTGAACTGATACCCCTCTCTGCTCCAGGGAGCTCTTGAAAACTCTTGAATTCTCTCTAGAACCTTTCATGTACTTGAGTGGTCTTAGTTTCCCCCAATGGGACTGTAAGTTACTTGAGAATTCATTTTTCTCTCTTAGGTCTAACACATTGCTGGGAATGTGGGGTATGCCATAAATTTTTATTGGCTGATTGAATAATGAGAAAGGGCAGAGAGCTAAGTCACCAGAAGGCTCTGGGCATTTTGTTCAGTAATATTCATTGAACAGCTACTTAATCTCACAATAGATTGGATGACTTTGAGTTCTCTCACGCGTACTGCACCTCAGCCACGGAACACACACCCATCCACCAGCCAAGTTCACATGAAAAACCTGGAAACAAGCCCTACTCTGCTGCTTTTCTCACTAACTGCACCACTGACCTGCCAGTCTGGTAAGGAAGTAAGTGTCAGTAGGGGCTTAAGAGATACAGAAGGAAAAGTGTGTCCAGACATAGGAGGAAAAGGTGGGCCACCTAGGCTAGGAGGAGAATTCTTCCAAGCAAATGTAAAAGGGGATCATCTCTCTGCCCTTCACTCTCGCTCGCTAATGCTGCTGCTCTGTCTGGATTCCAGACCCTACTTGACTCCAGCACAGGAGTGAAACACGCTTAGCCATCCTCGTTAGCTACCTCTGGGCCCTGGAGGAACAGTTGCCTCAGCCAAAAACAGGAATGTGTTTTATGCACGTGCGCCTTTGAGGAAAGTGATTTATAAAAAGCAGTATGCTGTTCACCCTGATTTGGAGACTGTGGGAAATATCAAGTTCACGCTTGAGATACTTTATAAAGCAGGTCAATTACTCTTTGGAGTAAATGAAAAGATTTCACATTGAGAAGTATATTAGTTGCCAGTCACATTTATATAATTCCAGGTTTATGAAAAGGTCAAGAACTAGTAAAAATCATAGATTATCATGTACAATGAGGTGGCAATTCACTTTAAGAGGTTTTGTATACTTCATTCTTTATATGCATGCTTTAAAAAAAAAAAGTAATGGCAATAGAAAAATCCTATCTAAATCTCCTTTAGACCTTGGCTCTAAAAACTGGAGATATTGGATTAAAACTGCTTCCTATACTTTTCATAAGAAAAAAACCAGTTCCTGAAATTCAGTTTCAAGAGAAATAACTCCATCTCTTACCCCCTTAAGAAAAAAAGAAAAAGAAAAAAAAAAAACTTCCTTCTGGATTTACTTTCATGAACAACTGATCGAAACTGCATCCCGAGGGAGAAAACAGAACTGTGACTCCCACTTTGATCTCTTCTCCATGGAGAAATTCACTCCCTGCCTGCCTTGCAAGATGTTCATTTGATTGACGTTTGCTCTGATGTGCAAACTGCTTTGAACTTCAGACATTTAATTCCCATCAGGCTGCAGTCATTTTTATTCTCCTTCAACAGGATTTACAAGCAGGAGATCAGCAAATGTAGAAGATAAAATAAATTTGCAGAAGCTTTGAATCTTACATCAAAACAGTGTTCAAGTGAGTTCCAATTGGATTTCATTCAGCCTCGATTCACAGTGTAAATCAACTTTGCAGTGGAGTCCCAGTTTAGAAAGAAAAAGATATGAAAGACACACACACACACACACACACACACACACACACACACACCAGTTGGGGTTTACTTCCTGAATCTTATTTGGTCTTTGTTTAAATTTCCTAGGGAAGGTGATTTGCCGGGCAAATCACTTTGAATCCTGGATTTTTCCTTAACATTTCCAGGGAAGCCTGCCCAATTTATCATATAGCGCACAAAAACCACACCCCTGTGTGGATTTGCAAGAGTGGTGGTGAAATGCGGTATTGTTCGTGGATACGTTTTTAAGGCAATGATTTAAAAAGCAAATCCCTGTGGATTTCTCTGAAGAGCAAGGCTTAAAGCGAGTGAGTCCATATACAAAGCTAACATAATGATGGCTACTGGGGCAGGGGATATTTTTTACTTGTTTGCTTGTTTCTAATCACTGCTAAAATGCTGAGACAAGTGCAAAAGGTTAAAAAAATATCCTTTCTACTGAAAGCAAAACCTGCTATCAGTTCAGGAGTAACTGTAAAACAAACCCCACGAGGCTCTCAATGGAGTTGGTGGCTGCTGCTGTTTTAAGAACATCACACATTTTTCTGGGAAGCAAAGGAGACCAAAAGCCCTCACTGGTAGCTGCCGGGGCCTCTAAAGGAAGGTGTGGACACTAGAAACAGCCTGGCCCTAGTGACAGCCTCACAGTGTCTGGCTTGCTGTGACTTGGAGACACAGCTCTTCACCTCCATTCAATCAGATTCCCGCCTGCTCATTCTTTCTGGGAAGAGGTTGCTCTCCAAATATTTGAGCAACACCAGTTGAAAAGAATTAAACAAGAACCCCCTTATCTTCCACTTAACCACCCATGAGAATAAAGTTAAACAAAGAAAGAACTAAGATAAAAATCAAACATCTGCACTGGCAAATATTTAAACTCTGTTTGAATGGTGGAGGAAAAGGGTAAGAGTAGGATCTCTTCAAAAAGGAACCATCACATTTATAAAGTCAATGATATTCGACTCCCCCCACCCCACGAATTTACTTATTCAAACACCTAAATTAATGGGCAAAGTGAAAAGCTGTCAAATAACGTGTAATCATGTTCCGAGAAATGGTTTTTCCTTCCATCTCTGCAGAGATGGGAGTGATAAGTCACATTCTTTTTGTTCTTATCAGTAAGGAGGATTAAACTTTCAGGGTTCAGCAATTCAGCCAGTCTGGAAACAAGGGCTGACTTCAAATGCCCTTGGAAGGTAAGGCTTTCAGAGTAAAAAGTACCTCTCTCTCTAGCAAGGTCTCAGTATCACAGGGACAACCATATTTCTTTTTAACCATTTCCCCATCACAGCAGATCACCAAGGAGGCCCTGACTTTGTGATCTCAGGTCTTCCTTCCATACACCAACAGGTAGTATTATCTGTTTTTCACAAAAGCTTGGGAGATTGCACAGGGTGGTATCTAGGGGGAACTGGAAGTGGGTCCACAACCATGTCAAACATTTATCCCTGTCTTCCTCATCAGCAGGTTGGAATGTAGACACAAGAATAAGAAATAAGGGCACCTTTGCAAAGAAAAAACAGGCAGGGAGTAGTGGCCTGGTGGGATCCACAAGCTCTCTTTATGCTGCTACCTAGCGCCTCTGACCACTAGTCACCTCCACTCTGGTAATGCCTCAACTCACTTTACAGATATTTATCTGGATGCTTTTCTTGCTTGGAGGACACAAAGGGAGAGAGCTCTTTGCTTCTGCCTCCTCATCTCAGGCCTAGCCCACGGTCAGACCAGGGAAGAGTTCAGTCACTATCTGCTGAATGAATAAAAGTAGAAAACCTAGAGGGCTGAGACTTTAACTCAACATTAAAAAGTTAATAAAATAATGAGTATTAAGATAGAAATGCAAATCACCATACCAGATAAAGCAAGTCCCAAGAAAGAAGCAGAATGGTTTTTAAATCTAGGTCTTCTTTGAAAACACTTTGCTATTTCAGCCCAATAAAACACACAAAAAGCTTAGGGGGAGGTTTTTGGTTTTCAGCTATGATGGGATCTATTTCTTAGTTGACTAGCTAGTTTGCTTTAAAAATCAGATTTTTAAAAGAAAGAAAATTCCTAACCAACTCTGCCTAAAATCCATAAAAGGCAGCTGGTGAAATTCAATGCTGGAAGCCATGAGGCAGGTCTCCCAGGCCTCTGCCAGTGAAGGTCACTCAGAGAAATCCAGAAAGCAAATTCTCAGCAGAGTCAAAGGCAGGTGCTTTCTACCGCACTGTGAGGTGCTCACCCAGAGTATCACAGACACACACAGACACAGACAGACAAACAGACAGACAGACAGACACACACACACACACACACACACAGAAATCACACAAACTGCTGTGGGAACATGGCTTTAGACTGGGAAACAAACTAGCCAGACTACAAGGGTTTTCTACTCAGTCAATTTAGAATCATGAATGCTCATTCAGTAGCCTCAACAGAAATTCCAAGAAGGAACACATAGTTCAGCATTTCAATGGCAGAAGAACCACTCCAATTTTACCTTTGGTCAAAGTATTTTATCATTAATAGAGAACCACATTTCGCATCAGGAAACGAAACTCACTCCCCTGAGCTCTACCACAATCTCTGTGATCCTCTTTCTGTATGTGTAAGATGGAAAGGGCCCCACCTTGGGCAGAAATAGTTCCTATCCAACTAGGTTGTTCAGAAATCACACAGAGGATGTAATGTAAATGAATTAATATTTACAGAAATAAAAAAATAAGAAAGTATTTACTGAGGTATAAACATGTTACTCATTTTATATAAATTACACAATGTAACTGAGTAGGTTTTCAGAAAGACAAAGTGCTCTGCTTCATTGAATTTTGAGCTCAACCAAGTCCTTCTGGCACTCCTATCCATAAAGGATGTATTGGTAACATTTACTTTGCCTGCAGGTAACAGCAACTGTTAAAGAAACTGGAAATGGAGTGCGAGATGGTAAGGGAGGGAGACCAACATGAAAAAGTAAGATCTGTCATACTGTCACACTGTACTTTGCAACTAAAACACAAAACACAACTCAGTTGTCCAGAACCAAGCTTGTCAGATTATTTGACCTGTGACACAGAACAAAAGAACAAGAGTCATAAGCATAAAAGTTCCGTGCTAAGCCACAATGTTTTATTTCACATAAGAACAGTAATAATAATAAATAAAACATGTGGAGTTAGGTATTTTACTTCATCCATGTGCACTATCTTTAAAATGGAGTAGAAAAAGAAAAAAAAAGGTGTTGCCTATATTTGGTTCAGCTATTACATCTAGAAACATTTTATAAAAAAACTCCACTATTCATTCATACAAAACATTAAGGTAGACATTCCTGGGGGTAGATATAACAGTTACCCTCATCTGATCATCACACATTGAATACATGTAATAGAACATGAAAGTGTACCCTATAAACACATAAAATTACTATGTGTCAATTAAAATAAGAATGCATTAAAAATAAGTCTACACATTTCTCTCCTGAGCTGCCATGCACATAACATAGTTATGGGGCAAAAATATTTTGGTGATGAAAATAAAATGATGCTGTATGTTAATCTCAACTGTTTGCCAAACATCTCCGAAGGGTGATTTTCATGCAACTCAAAATCCAAATCAGCATGTTCATACTAAGTCCTTTTTCCTCTTAAAAATCTTTTGCTCTTCTTTTTGCCCTTTAGTAGCAGACCCTCATCCTCTAAGATGCTCAATTTAACCTGTTAAGTTCCATCGTCCCAGATGTGGGACACCACTCAAACTGAACACCCCCGTACCGCCAAAAGAAAAAAGAAAAAAAAAATCTTCCTCCTCACACAAACCTCCAGTAAAACCTAGTTGCCAGATTCTACATATTCTGCACTCCCTGTTTTTACACTCGGTTTCACAGTGCCACTTGCTTTCCTGCAGTTGTCCCTCCAAGCTTCAGTACTTGGTGATTACCAAATTGGCCCAACTTGATGGAGAGGCAACTTGCCTCTCCGTCTTGGTTACTCCTCACTTGCCCACTAATTAATTTGCCCAAATGACAGACCTGTCCACAGCCTTTTCTTGCTTAAAAATCTACTGTTTACAGAGAGAAACCTGTTTAAGGCACCTAGGATTTTGAGCCCACTGCAGTATATCCCTTGTCCACTGCTCCAGCTGGGCCTGCCATCTCACCATACTCAATTGCTTTATGGACACGTGCTGCTGTTTTCTGGTCTGAAGCATTCTTCTAGATCTGTCTGTGGAAGCTCCACTCTTCAAGTTGTAATTGCCTACCACTTCTCCATCAAAATGATCAGAGGCCTCTGATCATATTCTCTTTCTCTTCTGAAACGGTCTTTCATGGCTGTTCACGCACTTGCCACAGTCTGCCACAGCCTGCTCTACTTGTGTCCTAGGCGCGCCTGAAGGTATAACGGATTATATTTCTTATTTTCAATTTTCAATGTAAGTTTTATATCAGAGCTTATAACGTTGGATAATGCTCAGATGAAATCAGAGACCATTATTAAAGGCCATAAAAACACAAAACTGCTTGATTTCTGCCTAGAGGTAAAGTACCTTGATAAATCTGACAGCACCATCAGTGCTGTTAGGCAAAAACTAAGGAAAAAACTCACATATGCTACTGTGCACTAACTTCTTTGTCATGTATTTATACAAGACCCATTTAAGCAAGGTATTTGATGCCAACTTGAATCTGATAGGGTCCCTGAATTCAAATGACTAAGAGGAAAGAGCACACAAAATGCAAATAAATAACCCCCTGCTTGTGGTACCGCCATGCATATAGTTCCCCAGGCCTCTTCCAAACCTTAGACAGTGTGTACCAACTTCCAAGTTTAGGTCTGTTCTTGCTCTCTGCCTACATAAATGAAATCGGACAGGTCTTCCAGTTGTTACATAGTTAACAAGTAAAATTCATTTAATTTTGTCTCATTCATTTACTCCCATTCTGAAAATTCTTAAATTAATTGCCTCATTCAGTGACTAATATTTATTATCTACCATGTGTCAGACTGTAAAGATATGATGAAGGATACACACTTTCCTTTACTTCATGTATGAAGCCTGAAACCTACTGAACAATATTCAGATTCTTCAGTCTAGCATTTAAGATCCTCTATGATCTGATATTAATCCAACTTCTTCTCCCCGCCCCCCTACCCATGGTAGTGGGGATCAAAACCAGGAGTGCTCTACCAGTGAGCTACATCCCCTGCCCTTTATATTTCTTATTTCAAGACAAGGTCTCGTTAAGTGGCTCAGACTGGCCTTGAACTTGCAATCCTCCTGCCTCACTCTCTTGAGTAGCTGGGATTACAGATTATAGGCAGTTCAACTCCTTAGCTGCCTCTTCTATCATTTGCTCCAAACAGGTCCATCTCAGCGCTCCTGGCCATTTCCATCCATGGGATTTTCTTCACGTTGGCCCCTTGCTCCAGGAAATCTCTTCCTCCATATCTCCAAATGTTCTGATCTTTCCCCTACTTCAACAAGCAGCAGAAGTACTTCTTTCATAAACCATTCCACAAAGCTTTACTTAAAAAATAATGAATGAATGATCAATTGATTTAAGTTCTGTAGGTTCTGCTGCATAGTATCTCTCTTTTTGTCTAGGTAACTTTCAAAAAGGAAAGAAAACAAGTGCCCTCGTGGAATTCAGAATTTACTAATTTGAACAGTAGGAAAAGTTGCCTCTAATGGCAAATGGCTCCAGTTAAAAAACAACCCTCCTAAGATGTTTAGAGGAAATTAAATAAATCTTGAGAGTTGGAAGGGTTTCTAGAGTGTAATTCAAACTGCACATTTTAGAGTTAAAAAAACTGAGGACCAAAGAAGTTAAATGAACTTCTTAAGTTGACACAGCAAAGTAGCACAATGTAGAGGTTCATCTAGTCTTAGCACTAAATTACTACTGCATAATCTGTATCACAACTGAACTTAAAGTGAATAGAAAACTTTCTGTACTATTTAAGATATTTCATTTCCAGCATGGTAGAGTCTGAGATGATTAAAAATAATAATAATAATAAGGGTTGGGGTTGTAGCATAGTGGTAGAGAACTTGCCTAGCATGCAACTGAGTTTGATCACCAGCACCACAGAAAAGCCAATACATACGAACATTAAATAAATAAATTTAAAAGAGTTTTTTCTCCTTCAAAATGAAAGCTCATTTTTGAGTTTAGTTTAAAAACAAAAACCCTGACTTGAAGTTAAGTCCCTGAAGAATGGAAATTATGTCATTTAAATCTACTATAAATTCCTAAAGAGCCTAGCATAAGAATCTGAATATTATGAGTCAGCATGTTAATCGTCAAAATTAAAAAAAAAAAACACAACTCTTTAATAACTTATTTTGGGCTTGTATGGTATCAATGATGCTTTTAAAGAACCAGGTATACTAATATAGAAATTTATTTAAATCATGTTACAAGATATATAACCAATTTACATGGGAAAAAAATTTCTTAAATACTGAGACTCCTTTCTAGGGATTCATTAACATGAGCATTGACCTTTAAAAGGGAGCAATAAAGAAGAACACAGCAGAACTTTCTAGGAGTAACAGCTGGCAGCCTCTTGTCAATCTGAAGATTAATAAAACTTTAATTTCCACAGTAGGTTTTACAGTTCAATTTTCTATCCTGTCTCTAAGGATATTATGATTAATTTGATGTATCACTTGCTATCCAGATATGTGGTTATGTGGTTAAACACTATTCTAGATATTTCTGTGATGGATTTTCTTTTTCTTTTCTGGCTGAAATTAACATTTAAATTGTGAATTTTGAGAAAATCAGATTACTTTCCAAAATGTGGATGGGCCTTATCCAATCAAGTTGAAGGCCTTAGTAGAAAATTAAAAAAAAAAAAAAATACAAAACAATGATCTCCGTAAGCAACAAGAAATTCTCCCAACAGATTGTCTTGGGGCTTGAACTACAGCTCTTCTGTGGGTTTCCAGACTACCAGTGCTGCAGATATGGGACTTGTGCCTACACAATCACATAAGTCAATTCCTTAAAACAAATAACTATGTCTCTCTCTGTACATGAATGCACACTCAAATATCCCTGTTGGTTTTGTTTCTTTGGAGAATCCAGATTGACACAAAGGATTCTGACAGTGGTTATTCAAGAAAAATATAACCAGGAGCCTGTGATTCTTACCTCAGAACCTATGCTACTTGCCCTGTTTGAAGCACAATGCTCTCAAGAGATTGAGTGACAAGACTTGACTCCTCAAATCAGAAAGTTCTAGTGAGTACCAGCCGAGAATGCTCTAAATTTGGGTTCCTTAAAAATGAAATTAGTTCTTTTTGCCTTCCCTGGAGACTGGATAATTCTTTGTGGATGCCCAACTCAAAAGCTCCCTATAAAATAGCAGGAATCCAATTGTCAATGGTTCCAAGAGTTTCTTCAGTTTTTGGAATCAGTGAAGCTTTTAATGTCTCCCTGATGGGCATAGAGAATTATCATTCAGCTGAAGTCTCCTAGCTCCAGGTGGCTGGCTTCAGATCCTTGGAAAGAAGGTGCTTACTGATTCTAGCTCCACCAGAATATCACTTTGCCCATCAAACCAGGCCTAGATGCCCTAATGCCAATTCCTGCCAAGACTGGCTGTTAACAAGCCTTAAGTGAATGAGGACAACATCACTGAACTCTATTGGACACATAAAAAAAAAAAAAAAGAATAAAAATCTTAAATTCATTTTCCCAGGATATCCTATTTTATTCTCTCCTTATTAAAGGCATCAAAAGTTTTAAAAATGTCAACAGGCAGTAACATCTATAGGAGAAATTCGGAACAGAAGAGAGAAAGGGCTTAAAAAATGTGGAAGATAAAATTATTGATTGGTTTATATAAAAGCCCAGAATCAGCAGGGTCTGCTGACTGAACAAAGGTTGCAGAAGCACACAATAAGCCTCATCTCTGTGCAAACCAGGTTTCAGGGATGGATAACTTTAGTTTTCTGCAAAAGGGTTAGAGTTTTCAAAGCCTGAAAGAAGGAGATGGAAGTTCAAGCTGGCATTGCAGGGAATTCACATGGACAAGACATTTTTCTAAGTCAAATCTATTAACATCATACAACTCTTAAAATCAAGAGTTGCAAACTTACATATTGCCATAGGCCAAGCAGGTGATAAAAACTGGGGAAATGGGTTGAGTGTCATACCTCAGACCATGGACTGGTGGGAACTGTAGTGAATGGGAGAGCACACACCTTCTAAGCGGAGGGGCATTTCTTGAGAGTGGACTGTTGTCAAGTGGGAATGTGAATTTTTCAAGAGATCACAGATATTTGACTTTTAAAAATATATAATCTCCCCAAGTTTAAATGCTGGCAATGGATTTAAAAACCTAAAAAAAATCTGAAAAACTTTCAAACACCTGTGAGGGCCAAACAAAATATACCTACATGCCAGATAGAGTCCCTGGGCATAATTCTGTGTTTGTGTATTCCTTGCAAGAGACGTCCCCCCACCCCCACCCCCGCTGCCGCCATCAACTAACCCAACCCAAAGAGAGCTGTTAATTAAGTTACATGAATAAATGAACCCACTCTCAAAGCTATGTGAAGTCATAGCATTGAAAATGAGTTGTCTTTGAGCCTTAACCTATTTGTTTTTCCATATTAGAGAATGCTAATTCTGCAGATCATTCCTTTAATAAACATTGACAGAGTACCTAATCACTATGCAAGGCACTGTGCAAAATCATTAACTTCCAAGGCTCCTGAGCAAGAATTTTTTAAGAGTTGACTAGTCTGAGCAGGAAAGTATCAAACCGATCTGAAAAATCAATTTTCTGCCACTTTGCAGGTTCTCTCTGTTGTCATCATAATATAACCTTCAGGGTATATCGGGCAGAATCCTTTATAATAAACTCTTTAAAACCCCTCAGGTCTTCAGAGCTGGACATTCTATTTTTTTTCAATATGCACTATTAAGTCAAAGTGAAGAAAATCAAATATAGATTATAACTCAGTAGAAATGAAAAGCTTGGCCTAGAACAAAAAGTGAAAAATGAGCCATTGGTTTAAATGATTTATAAAAACATTGTTTTAGTTCTAATTCATCCTCGGTACATTTGGAGAAGAAGCCAGGTCAGTAGGTCACAGGCTCTTAAAATGTTAGTAACAAGCTGCTATTGTAGCTTTGGGCCAGGGTTGAGTTTTAGAAAAAAAATGTTTATAGGGCCCAGATGACTTAAGGATGGACAAGATCCAGAACTAAGAGTGGAGATCCTTTATCTGAGGTCCAATTGCTTACATTTATTACAAGAGCAGTATTAATACATGTGCCTATGGCCAGATACAGGCGATGGGCATTAAAAAGTTTGAAGAGTTTGCTTTCAGAATTATAATATCTCACAGCTCAGAAGGAATTCTGTAATAATATTGAGCTCATTTTTTCACAAAATCATTTTCATATCTACCACTTTCACAATATTGGTCACATTCAAGTGGGTATTTTCACTCAGAATAATTCAGTTTTTTTATTTATCTGTAAAAGAAAAATTTGGGTGATTGCCAAAAAAAAAGAGGAAATTAGAATGAGCACATAATAATCCAATAATAAAGCTGCTCTCAATACAACCTTAAAACACCTCCCCTACACCCACCCTGTGAGATAAGTACTATTGTTTTCATAACTTTGGGGAAAACAAAGTTCAGAATTTGTGACTTCCAAAGTCAACCTCTGAGTCAAAGAACTATGACATAAAACAAAACAAAAAAACAAAACCCACTATATTTCATCATGCCTTTAGGCTGTTTGGTGAGACTGAGAGTTCTTTCTTTCTACACTTAACTCCACTGTGAACTCCCTGAAATTTAAAATGTAGACATTTACAGCAGGACTGAAATATAGGAAACAATGAACTGAAGACGTGTTCAGCAGGATACTTCAACAGACAGAATGAGCCATAAAAGTGTTTATGAGGGACTGGGGCAGTGGCAGCTAGATGAGGTTTCCTACCCTTATTATCCCACCAATTTACTGCTCTTTTGATTTTTGCATCTTCATTTAAAAGCTGAAGAGCTCCTGGAATTCTTTAGAGAGTGCCTGTGTTCAGCAATCATTGGAAAAACATCACCTCTCAGGACTCACTTCAAAAATTCCTACACATATTTTCCTGGAAAGGGAGCTCTATGCCATGCCAAGTAGCCTTGGTCGAAGAGAAAGAGAAGGGCAGTTCCCACTTGTCACTTCCTGCTGCAAACAGCTGTTGTCAGTTATCTCTTTCACCTGTCACCAGAGGATCCCTGTTTTGCTCATTTGTACATCTTCTGATCATGCAGCTTTACCCTTGGGACTGCCTTGGTTTTATAAAACTCTCCCTAAACAGCAGTTCCTGGCTCTGTCAGCTATTCTTAGCAAGAGGAGAAGGCGGTATCCAATATTCAGTGGGAAAACTCAAACCAATCTGCTGGCTCAGTCCACATCTTTCAAGTAGTGCCACAAAGATCTCTTGGAGTAACCTGAACTAAAT
Organism: Urocitellus parryii; assembly: GCF_045843805.1. NCBI lineage: Eukaryota > Metazoa > Chordata > Mammalia > Rodentia > Sciuridae > Urocitellus > Urocitellus parryii. Next base: position 46,890,902 of record NC_135541.1, on the reverse strand, counting down.
GAGAAGTTCCTGGGGGCAGAAACTACATTTTACGTTTCATTATAGTAACCAAAAGGTAGATTGGCTTTGCCAAATAAGTTGGTCTTTATTTCAGACTTGAACTCTTATCTTAACCTAGTCAAAATAAAAGTCACTGTTTTTACTTGAAAACATGTTAATATAAGTAGTCCTGAATTTGCAGTGTGTGCACATGTGTTTGTGTATTGACCATTTTCACAAGTCAGCTTAAACAGCATGGCTACATCTTTCCATCTTACATATATGAAAGTGATACCAACCTCCTATTATTAGAAATTTAGAGAATTTACAAATTTCTATATTCTAAATGGTACTACATTAACTTTCTTTATCATTATGAACATGTCTGATTATTTTTGTGTGACATTCCTCCAAATGGCCAGATCAAATACAATGCATAGTTTGAAATTCACAGAATCACTTTTGATACAACCTGCCTGGTACAGTTCTCTGCTTTGAGGAACCACTCTGCTGTATCACAATTTGCCCTATTAGGATTTGCCACCCTTCAATAACTCACACATTTCTTGAGACTGGGCATCTTCTTGCTCATCCTTATATTTAAAACAATTCAGATTCCAAAAAAATAGTTATTAACCTCAATAGTACCAAGAGTAAAACTGGAAGAGGTGTAATTCCTGCCCAAAACAGCAGAGGAGGCAGACTCACCACCAGCAAGGTATGATACATTAAGTTCTATGCTATATAGAGTTGTATGCACATTACTGTGAGAACAAACACAAGGGAGCTAGTAATTCTTCCAGAGGCAAAGAAAATAAGGAGGGGCCGGGGGAGAGTTAAAAGGGCAATTGTAGAGTTATTTCTTAAAACTTCAACAGAATTTCACTAGGTAGGCAAGTAATAGGGTAGATTTTCCCAGTAGCAAGTTGTCAATTCAAGATCCATAGATTGATTGATTGATCGATTGATTGGTCTATCTATCTTATCAAGAGCACTAGTTCTACCTGGGAATATATGGAAATATTCTTAATCTTCTAAGACAGGGATTTTCAATCTTAACGCTACTGATCTTTAGGGCTAGACAATTCTTTGTTTTGGGAGGGCTGTCCTGTACGTTTTAGGATACATAACAGTATCCCTGGCTGCTACTACTAAATGCCAGTAGCAACTATCCCTGCCTACCTCCAGTTGTGACAACTGAAAATATGTTCAGACATTGCCACCCGGGGGTTGGAGGTCTATTTCTAACTCAAGTGATTTTTTCTTACTATATTTTCTTCCTTTCCTAAGTATGATTTTTTCCTTGGGGGCTCAAACCCTGTCAATTGGACCCTCATTTCTAGATAAGAGATAAACTTGTCCAACACATTAAGTTACTGGTCCCCAATTATAGAAGGTGTAGGTTCCTATGATAAAACTTAATAAAAAATGAAAACAAAAACCTGAGTTTGTTTATTGAAAAAATAAACTACAATATGAAAATTATACTTCATATGAAACATTATAACATAAAAGTGTTTTGGCTAGTGTTTATTTGAGACATCAGAGTTTACAAAGTATTTTCATACTAGATTTCACTGAATGCTCACAGCACCCTGTGAAATAAAGGATTAATTTATGTTAATTAATTAATGTTCTCATTCCAGAAAAAAAGACTCCAAATATCCCAGGCCTTGTGGGGATTATGTGCTGGAGGTAGATGTCCTACCCAGACAGTATCATTCCAAATTGTGTAAGCTTTACATTTAGTTTAGAGAACAACTAGAATGAGCTTCTTGAGGCCACAGCCAGGGCAAGTCAGAGAAAGATTCATCTTAACACTACACAAATGGAGAAATAAAATGAGTTGACCATGCTCTGCTACATATAAAACCCACCTAAAATCCAAAAGTAAAAACTTGCTGTGGAAGCAAAACAACATTTAACCACCCAAAACCGATGTCGTGTATCCATCCCTTGTCTAATCTCAAAAGCATTAATTATGTAAGAGGAGAATATATACTTATTAACATTTATGCTCATATTTTAAAGTATGTTAATATTTTTACCTATTATAAATAGCTCTAGTAAATTGGTATAATCAAGACTGTCAACACCGATAAACTAATCACAAAAATAAACATTAAAGAAGTAGATTAAGGACACATGGCTAAAGAGAGGACAAATCAAACTTAAAATTAAAACTTAAGTTCTGTGTTTTTCTACACAAATGATACTTCCCAATGACATTTCCAGCATCCTAAGACCCTAAACTCCTCCAGAAAGAAACACTGCTAGGCTAATAAACAGAAATATCCTCAAATGTGCAAAAATCCTCTTTTAATAATATCTGAAATCACATTTCCCTTGGGAGCTTTAAAGATCATATCTTCTATAGTGTGAAGTGGGATTTTTGAATTTTTTGTTACTCTTTCAAAGATAAAAAGCTCTCCCTTAAAGTAAATCTGTGGGACTATCTTCTTCATGGCTTAAGACCAGACTCATGACAAAAACATTTGTCGTTTTCTAAATTTAGTAGAATCCATACTTAATCTATAGTCAATGCTCCTGAACCTGAATTTGACCACACAAAAAGGTGACTAGGAAGATCCAGGAAGCTGGTAGCTACAGAAACACTGAATCACATTACTTTATTTTTTTTTTTAATCACTTGTCTATGTAAAAAGGGTTTAGCTTAAATAATAGGACACAAACTGCATATTTTTCAATAAACAAACTCAGGTTTTTGTTTTTGTTTTTAGTACCAGGGATTAAACCCAGGGGGCACTCACCACTCAGCAACATCCCCAGCCTTTTTTTTTTTTTTTTTTTTTTTTAAGTTGTTGTTTGAGACAGGGTCTAGATAAGTTGCTTAGGACCTTGCTAAATTGCTGACACTGGCTCTGAACTTGTGATCCTCCTGTATCAGCCTCCCCAGCCTGTGCCACTCCAGGCCAAACACAGGTATTTTGAATACTAAACTGAGCAATTCAATTTGTGGCATCAACAACACAGAATGTTAGTCTTACTCCATCATGGAAGGTGGAAGAGTGCAGCAGTCCTGAATCGCAGTCAGCGGGGAGGTTAGGTGAGCTGTATAGGATGCTTCCACAACTTGCTTGTTTCGGTTCACCACATCCAAGTACCGGTTGAACTTCTCACGGATTTTTTTGGCTAGCTGTGGGATGACAGGAAGCAGAATAAATGGCAAGTTCAAGACAACGACCCATTGTACTCCTTCAAATAAAATAATTAATTTGTGCCACAAGCTGCATATGTTAAAATTCCGGTAAAACAACAACAAAAAAAACCCACCAAGGTCTTCTTCCACCATGTGGGCTAAGACAAAAATTGCAAAACTGCCCCGAAGTTGCAGAAGAAAACTCAGACAGAAATAAAACAGTGTTTCTCTCTCATAACAGATGATGATGTACTACAAACTTGTCATGTGTACAAATTCAAATGGATTAATAGCTATTCATAAAATGCCTTGCTGGAAAAAGGAAATAAAGACTAGCCAGTGGGGCTGGGATTGTGGCTCAGCGGTAGAGCGCTCGCCTAGCATGGGCAGGACCCGGGTTCGATCCTCAGCACCACATAAAAATAAAGGCATTGTGTTGTGTCCATCTACACCTAAAAAAATAAATAAATATTTTTTAAAAAAGACTAGTCAGGTATTATTGTTGGCATGACAGTAGGAATTGCAAGTTACAGAGCAATAATAATGATTGGAAGAAAAAAAAGAGGAGAATCATTTTCCATTATTAGTGGTTCTGGATTCACATGAACTTAGGGTGGGAGGAGGAGACATGATGGAAGGGAAGGACATTCACTACCTCCTGCTATATATACAACCCCAGGGACACCATTCTCAGTCTTCCATGTGAATGGCAATTCTTGGGAGTTTTACAACGCAGACATCCATATAAAACAAAATGTATAAGTAGAAATAGCATTGTCTGTGGCCTATTACACCTTCAAGATGGACAAATGTCTTTCTTAACTGCTGTGAACAGAACACTTTATCATGATTTACTTTCATGTGGGAATAATGAAAGCAAATTGGTAAGCACACTATTTTCTCCTCCACTGTTCCCATCAAACACCACAGCTTAATTGCAGATCTCCAAGGAAAACAGTGTTGTTTTTCTTCCCCTTAAACAAAATGTTACCCAAATGAAATGACTGATAGAATTATAGCTAATTGGTTTTGTAGAGCTATTCATTATCAGCATACTAGAGGAGAACTAATCATCTCCTTTGGGTTATGTGTCTCGCACAATCCAATAGTATACAGGCTGAGAACACGGAGTCAAATCAGAATATCTTCACTTGTTATTTTTCAAGCCAATTTTTAAATGCTGATTTTGTTGCAGAGAAATTCTAGAGCTTTTGAAGTCTCAATGAAAGAAGGGAAGTTCTTAACCTTCCTAAAAACTGCACAAATTATAAAGTTTAGAAAAACTTCCAGACATCATAAAAGAATATAAAAGTGATGTTTAATTGGATGATGGGTTGCCTAAATTCATTTCATCATTTTCAAAGGAGGAGTTGTGTATGTGGAAGATGATCCGGTCTACCTGCTATTCTACTCCTTGAACTACAGCTCTTACTATTTATTAATAACATACAGATTTTCCTTGTTGGGCTCACTACAGTAATACATACAAACACTTGAATTTTAGTTCAGACCATTGGTGATTTTGCCTCCCAATGGACATTTCCCAATGTTGGGAGATAATTTTGCTTGTCAAAACTCAGTGGAAACAAGTACCAGTAGACAGGTAGCAGTAAGGATACTTCTAAACATTCCACAATGCACAGGATAGCTTCCCATAAGCAAGAATTATCCAGCCCAGAATATCTGTAGTGTCTCAGTTGAGAAACCTGGGTTTAGAGAAAAATCGAAAATAATTATCCCCATGTGTAATTCAGCTAACAGTTCCGAAACTCTTCTATTTTAATTCTGTACCCATTCAAAGTGGCACTTCATGGGGGGAGGGGAGGGTGTAACAAATTTCAAATTTACAAATTTCCATTTTGTCCTATGTTGTTCCTTCCTGAAAGTAATACAAAAGAAGCCATCGTAGGTGCCTACACCTTTAAACATAGTTTAAATACAAAGATAGGACTGCTCAGCATTATCAGTAGATGTGCAGCTGGGTTTCTACAACCGCACGGGCACTGATCTAATGGTCCTCTTCTAGATTCTCACACTCAGTGGGTGCTTAAGGATGGGAGGCAACAGGTCCAGCTGGAAGACCTAATACATACTCTCCCAGTGCCTGGCACACCCCTCTTACAATGCACACTGCTTCTTAATGCTATTACATGTTTAATGACCAGTTTTCCCTCTGGACTGTGTGCTCTGCAAAAGCAGTTGCCATATATGTTTGCCTCTGTATCTTCAGCATCTAGTACTGTAGGCATTCAAAAAGCACCTCATGAATCATATATATATATATATATATATATATATATATATATATATATATATACATATATATATATGACTAAGAGTTATTAAGCTTATCTTTTGGTCTAATGATGAACAATTTCTTTAAAACCACAGGATATTTATTTTTAGAATATACAACAATATATGTTTATAGATACACCATCAAGAAGAAGCTTTATCTTTTTTTAGGTTCCGACTTCTGATTAACATAAATATCATGAGTGGCTATCTAGAGGTATCAAGAGTATAGTCTATCACTCGGTAACAAATGTTTTGGAACAGAATGAAGATAAAGTATACTTGAAAGAACTGAATTTCCAAACAGTATCTTCGCCATTTCACATTAAAATACAATAAAATTTGGAATCAACTTCACTTAAGAAATGCCCAGGAGTTTCTTTTACACATTTGGTAAATTCTAACCATAAAAAGTCAAATCTTTTAAGAGTTAAATATTCTCATCTGGTCCAAGGCCTGTTTCTATGTAGGCCATGACCTAAGAATGATTCTCACATTTTAAAGTTTGGGATTCTGTTTGGTATTGTTTTCCCCCTTTACTGTATTGCTTGACTTTCTCCTCTCCCCCCCCCCCCTTCAGTGCTAGGGATTGAATCTAGGGCCTTGGGCATATTAGGTAAGTTCTACCATTAAGCTACATCCCCAGCTAAATGTTTTTCTTTGTAAAAATACTATTTATAACATTTAATAATTACATGGAATCCTACTTTCAGTATCCACAAACAAAAATTTATTGGAACACACTCATGTGTTTGCATATTGTATTGGCTGCTTTCGCTATATAAAGGTAGTACTGAGAACTTGCCATACAGGTTATATGGCTTGCTTTGCTATAAGTAGAAGCCAGGAGACCTAACATGTCTCAAGATGGAACCATAAATGCACTGTGGCACTTTTTATAAAATTTTGCTGCAAATTCTTAACCATGTCTCCCCTTTGAGAGTGGGGTCTACATCCTTCCTATCCTCCCTCCTTGCTTGAATTTGAGTAGGTTTATGATGGCTTCTGCCAGTATAGACAGGGTGATACTGTGTAATTGCTAAAGAGAGATAGTGAAAGGCCATGCAGCTTTCCACCGGTGTCTCTTGGGATGCTCACTCTCATGGTAGCTTTTGGCTACCATGCTGTAAAAAATCCAAGACAGGCAATAGTACGAGCTTGGTTGGGGACCTTGGAAGAACACGCCTTCAAGTCTTCTCAGCACAGGTTCTGGCCATGAGTCAAAAGGTCTCCAATAATTCTAGCCCTTGGGGTCTCCCCTTGATGTCTCTCTAGACTATATGGAGCAGAAGTAAGCCATCATTGCTGGGCCTGGTCCAAATTCTTGAGCTCTAGAATCTTTAAGCATAAAGAATTTTTTTTTTTCCTATACCACTAAGATTTGGGCAGTTTGTTATGCAGCAACAGATAACTGAAACATCCACGGATACACAGAAATTCTATCCTAAGGGAAATATACTAAAGTGAAGCTGAACAAAGCTGCTCTAATTCAAGCACTGCATCTAGTTCATCAAAATGATCAAGATTGTATCCTGCGGACTGTACTCCGGTCACCAAGAGACTTCAGGGTTCTTCAGAAAATTATAATAGCTATCATATAGAGATACTTATTTACTGTATACTAGGCATGATGACTCTACAGTGCAGGCATTCTCATTTTAAGTCACAAAATAAGTGAGAGAGTCATTCACTTATTCAAACTCAGGAGTGTCTTTTCTGTAAAACCTCTGTGTTTTCTTGCTTAGCTATGGCACCTCAGTAAAACAAATCTTAAAACAAACAAAGAAAAAAAGAAAGAAAGAGTTGTAATGGTGATTTAAGATATTAAAATACAACAAATCTCACAGGTCAGGAAATCCTGTGAACATAAGCAGGTAAGGCACAGAAGAGATTGTGAGGAGGCCCCTGGCCCTGGGTTGGCTGTGGAATTGACTGCTCCTTGGGATGGTGGGTCTGACTGATGGGAGAGAGGAGGGCTTGGTTAGGTGAGAGATGGGAGAGAAGACTTCTTCTTCCCGCTTTCTGATTAGGGTTGACCTCAAGCTGAATGCTTTTTTGCTCCCACTGATGCTAGGAACTGAACCAAGGGCTTTCCATAGGCTGAACACTCACTACCACTGAGCCATGCCCCAGGGCCCCAAGCTGGATCCCCTCAGTGGAGGCAGCTTATACAGAGTCCAGATACCCATGACGACAGGTCTCACATGCATGCTCCCTTCACCTCTCAGTCTGAAATTCCCCAATCTTTCATGCAGTGACATCCTATACTGCCTCCTATTAAAACAAACAAACAAAAAAACCAGTTGACAGCATTTGCTGAGTGCTATATGTTAAGTCACTGTTCAAAGCATTTCACATGCATATACAATTTAACCCTTTAAAGAACCTTACAGCAGGGAACAGTGGCCTTGTCCTATATCCTAAGTACTCAGGAACTGAGGCAAGAGGATTGCTTGTGCCTGTGAGTTCTCGGCCAGCCTGGGCAACATAGGAAGACTCTGTTTATCTATCTGTCTGTCTGTCTGTCTGTCTCTCTCTCTCATACACACACACACACACACACACACACACACACCCTTCTATAAGGTACATACCTCCATTTCCCAGAAGCAGACACTGAAGGTTAAATAACTTGTTCAAGGTCACAAAGCTATATAGCTGGGATCTGAACCTAGCAGTCTGACTGTAGACCCCAAGCTTCAACTTCTATTCAACACAGCTTCTCTGTAATACACAGAAATCAACTATATTCCCCATTTCTTTTCAATTCTGTTTGAACAAATGCTATGGAATTCTTGGCAGGATACTATAATCTATGCAGCCCCATTATTTCATAAAAAGAATTGAATTTTAAAAATTAATGTGATTTCATTTAGAATTCTTCATAATTCCTATGAAAATCAAGTACTTTGAGGAAGTTTAGCATTAATCACCAACATAAAAAGGGATAGAGAAAAATGTGATAAAGTGAATTCCCTCCAAAGCCAAAAATCCTGGGCTGGGGTGTGGCTTAGTGGTAGAGCACTTGTCTGGCACATGTGAGACACTGGGTTAGATCCTCAAAACCACATAAAAATGAATAAACAAAATAATGTGTCCATGTATAACTAAAAAATGTTAAAAAAAACACCAAACCCCCCAAATCCACAAAATAATGCTTATTTCAAATTACCTAACTTAAATTGTTCTAATGACTCAGGGTCTTTATTTATTTACTGGGGATAAAACTCACAGCCTTGCCATGCTGGGCAAGCACTCTATCTCTGAGCTACATCCCCAGGCCTCAAGGGCCTTAAAAATGTGAGTCTATTTGTGACCTGGAAAGAGAACAGAGGTTTATATATTGTTCCTTTCCTTCAGGAGATGAATTTCAGACATCAATATTTTCCTCAGGATTTTCACCTTAATTACACACCTGTCATCATAACAGGAAAGTGTAATTCCCATTTTCCAAGTGAAGAGACTGAGGCCTGTGGAGCTTAAAGGTCTCCAGTCTGCAGGGGTGCTCTGGCCTCCCTGGACCCTTGGCCTTAAGAGGTGAGCTCCTGCCCTCTCTGACAAGGAGTGTGATGATGACTCACTATGGAAACCTCACCCCATGCTCCACTGCAGGGGTTTGCCCCCACCCCTCCCCACCACACTCTTAGAAGCAATCTTTCTAAACATGCTAACCAAACCCAGGTTGCTCGGCAAGCATAACAGAATCTCCTCGAGTAAAGACAGCCCACAGAGAGATTAAATCCTGAATGTGCCTGTTAAACTGAAGAGGACCAGCTAACCACTGTGAAACCTTCCAAGAGGCCAGACAGACTCTGGGTCTGTATCCTGCCATGATCCCTGCAGACAGGAGAAAACAAAGGACATTCTCAACAAAAAAGCTACAGGTGGACCCACAATCCTCCTCAGTGTAATTAAAAACATTTTTCTTTCCACAGCTCAGCTTTCATCTTTTATCCTTCTTTATCCTTTTTCCCCTTCATCCCCTAAGGGGTTCCTGAATGCTGATGAGACAACAGGACTAAAACCATCTTGTCATCTTTTGGGTCAATTCTTAGACTAGCCAACATCCAGCCATGGGTCAAATGATCAGTAGGTAGCCCACGGTCCCCATGGGAACGGATTCTAATTTGTCATCATCTCCAGTGACAACGTTTCATCACAACATCAATGAATTTCTTTCTCGCTGAATTTCCTCTCCCTTAATTTTCCCATAGACATTTCTGTCATTTGCATGCTTCCCCAGAGCCCCCTTTTTGAAAGCTCTTTTTTACCTTAGCTTTACACTTCTGAAGATTTGGGAGTGGGGGATGGGCACACGGTCAGAAAAAGGTAAAGGAAAACAAAAACAAAAACAAAACCCCCGCAAAGGACCAGTACACACTTTATTTATGTCTGCTTCCTAAAAGGAAGGGCAGGAAGGAGTTTCAATGTTAAGGAAAGCTTTATTTAAAATACATAACAATGAAGCTGACAAGCACAGACAGGAAATGTACCCTAGGGGACTCAGGATTCATAGCAAAATTCTTATCGAATGTAGAAGAGTTTAACATTTGACATTCAAAAACCTTTATGCCATGATAAGAATTTAATAATAGCGGGTCCCTCTTTCCTTCAACTCCAGCCTTATTACTCGAGAGTAAACCTTTTGTTTTGTTTTCCAGCAAGTGTCAGGGTTTCATTGTTTAAAGGTCTGCAACATAGAAATAATTTTGAGTATAAGCCAAGCACAAATATATAACATCTCTGAACAGCATCACACCGTTCACATTCAAGGTTCTTCAGGTAGAACTTTCTCATTGTTTTCTGTCACACAGGTACACGGGATATAGGAAATGCTCTTTAATCCTGGCTAAATAGTTAGTAGTAATCATTGTAATCCAGATAGACATAAAGCTCTACCACTTACTAGTTGGAAATTTGGGCACGTTCCTTGACTTCCCATAGCATTGGTTTCTTCATGAGTAAAATTATAATTATATTTTTTAAAGGGCTTCTCATGAGTTCAAATGAAACAATGAATATATAAAGCAGAGGATGATGACCAGGGTTCACTCTTATTGTTATACCTCAGTCTCTGGACTACAAAGTACGTGTGGTCCTGAATGGGAAACATGGCGGAGTCCAAATTTCCAACAATACAGCTGGAAGAAAAGGGAGAGGAACCACCCGAATATTAGCCATTTTGTTCATTTGGCACATCTTCATCTTTCTACTGGCATCAGATCTGGGGGAAAATATTTCCTTAGTTTAATAGCAAATGGCACAAAGAGCTTATGCTCTAGGGACAAATAAATATGAGTAAAATTCAACTCCATCATTTCCGGGCTAAAGGAAACTAGGCAAAATTTGCACTAAACTGCAACTTGATTGCTTCTAAACTGAGAAAAATAATAGCTGTTTCCCGAAGTTGTTTGAGAACAAAGTAGGACAAGGTATGCAAAATATTTAAGAGTGTTGAATGTATTAGAGATGCCAAATAAATGGTAGTGGCTGTTGTTTTTACTCTTGTTGCTGTTATTTGCTATTAACATAGTTGATTTCATTTGGGAAACTTAAAGAATTGGCTTAGGTACTCGAATGGAGGCTCCAAAGAGCACTCTCTATGCTTGCAAAAGATGAGTGGCCAACACACCATAGTGTGTAGGGGAGAGGAGATAATGACAGTCTCGGGCAGCTTGGGATTCTTCAGGCATCCTCTTCTTCTGAATTTAAGAATCTAATAATGACTCCACTTTCAAAGCATTTTTCCTGGAGTTGTCTCATTTGTACCTTATGAAAACTCTGGAGGCTAGGAAAATCAGATATTCCCTGTTGCACTTTAAGAAGCAAGGAAATCAAGGCTCAGGGCATTGGCCAAGTTCACACAGAGTAAAAGTAGAATAAACAGATAATTTCTCCTAATTCCAAACTCCTTCAAATTGCAGACAAACACAAACTCTCTCAAATTAAATTATCTAAATTCTGCTCAAAGCCCAATTACAGCCCCTTTAAAGCCATCTCAGGCTCCCCTTTTCCAAAATTTTCCTAGGATTAAACATCTGCTCCACTCACATCCTGCTTCACATTGTTGATCTTACCTCATTTGAGACCCTGTTTTCCCAATAAACCAATGATATAGTAATAGTTAGCATTAACTGTTTACTATATTCCAGCTACTGTGCAAAGTGTGACCCTTGAATCCTCATCTCAGCAATCCCTATATGCTATTTTTACAGATGCTTCCAATGGATTAACTTGCCCAAGGTAACCCAGCTGATAAACAGAATAATTAGATCAAATTCAAGTGCTTGGACCACTGCACTGTGCATTTTTATTCAGTAGGGTACCTAGTATGCAGAAGGGACTTTTTGTTGTGTCTGTTTTGCAGTGCTGGAGATCCTTGTTCATGCTAGGCAAGCATTCTACCATTGACACCCCTGCCCTAGAGGAGACTTGAAGATATTAATCACTGTATGCATCTGCCCTCATGCATTATTTGGCATAGTGGAAAAACCTTCAGAGTCTAGGAAAAGGCAGCTAGCCTGAATACTGTTCATATCTGGTGCAAGCTGATTAGAAAGTTCAGGGCCTATCTAATTTCCCTGTCTGTCTGCCTCCCAGGTAGCATCTGCTGCTCTGGACCAAGCCTCACTGTCTTAGTCAGCTTCTGATGCTAAAATGAAATACTATAGTCTGGGTGTTTTTAAAAAACAAGCATTTTGTTTCTGTAGGCTGGGGATACCAAGATCAAGATGTCAGCAGATTCTATGTCTGTTGAGACCCCTTTCCCAGCTTGCAGATGGTTACCTTCTTCTTGCATCCCCTCATGGCAGAGTGTATCTCTGTCTCTTCCTCCTCTTATACAAAATGGTCTGAGGTCTCTGTCTTTTCTTATATAAAGGCACTAATCTCATTATGGGGCTCTGTGCTTATGATCTCGTTGGAACCTAATTTGAACTTTCCAAAGTCCCTATACCTAATACTATCACATACCTAATACTATCACATTGGGGTTTAGAGCTTCAAAGTATGAACTTGCAGGGACATGAATGTTCAGGTTATAACCCTTGACTAGAAGAAAACACCCATTCAGATAGGTATCCTGGTGGCAAGTGGCCATTGTTATGTCCCTTTTGAAACTCAAAAATTTCATGAGCATCCATGGATACTGCGCTCAATATCCAGTATCACACAGAAACAAAAACAAAAGAGGTGATAACTTTAAGAAGTGAAAACTTTAAGAGGTGATTAGGTCACAAGGGCTCTGCCCTCAAGATTAGACTAATGCTGTTGTTGGGAAAGTCTGTTCTGGATTAAAAGGATGGGTTGGCTGAATTCTTCTCGTATGTCCTGCACGTGGTCACTTGCCCTTCTCTCATGTTGTACAGTATGAGGGCCCTTACTAGATGACAGTGGCAAGCTCTTGGACTTCTCAGCCTCTAGAACCATGAGCTGAAATATACTTCTATTGTTTATAAATGGCCTAGTCTCTGGTATTCCATTATAACAACAGAAAATGAACTAAGACAGTCATTATCCTGATACAGCTGATCATCACAACGAGTTTGGGCCTCATCAAATACCCTTTACAGCAGAGCCTGCCCACAGCAGACAGTGATATGTGACAAGACAAATGAAGACACGGAGGTGGAATGGGGCCAATCTGAATTTTCAGTCGCCCATGGAGGCTGCAGGTTGTCTGACGGATGTGTGAGAATAGCCCATCCAAGGGAGAAGCAGGGCAGCCGCTGACAGATAATCTGCAGGTGGACCAGGAAGATTTATGTGCAAGGCTGTCTGGGCTCCAGGGTCACATATCCTGATCTTGTGAGAGGTGGGGGCCCTTGAGCTGAGCGGGGCAGAGTACAATGGAAAAAACAGAAGGCAAGCGCTGACATGCCAGAGACCCGGAGGAGGGGGGGCCCTGGGAAATGTTGAGAGCAGCAGCTTCTTTCTTGAAGCACAACACAGGGGTGCTTGAAAGGTCCTGATGGAGTCTAGTTTGGGTGGCAGTTGGTATTCGGTTTTCCAGGAGAGTCTTGGTCTGCACTCCCAGTCCCCTTGACAGCCAGGTTGTCAGCTCAGGAGCTCAATGGGCTCTTGCCCTGCTTTTCACCCCACTCTACCCTTAACCACCAGATCTCAACAAAGGAAACAATGAGAAGGGCAGGCTCTGGCCCACTTCTCCTCACTTCACTCTGTAATGGGAGCTGTTGAGCTCCTTTAAATCTGAAAAAAGCAAGAGTTCAGGCCTTGAAGGTTTTCAGCCTGTTCCCTTTACAAGAAAAAAAAAAAAAGTTCCAACCTCATCGTGACCTTCAAAATAATGGACAGGCTGAGAATTGGGGAAGGAGAGAACAGGAGCCATCCCATATAGAATAAACCTCTAACATTTATCTCACAACTTCCAAGGTAAATTTGTATAGAATGTTAATCACAGAAGAAGCGGCGGGGGGGTCGGGGTGGGGGTTATATGCCATGGATTCACAAACTTAGGAATTCCCTAATGGCCTATGAAAGACACACTCAATTCTGGAAAAGAAAAGCAAACCCGGTCTCTCTCCTCTTACTCTGAAAGGCTGTTATTTAGAGTACTAATATCTGTTGTGTCACTTAACCAACACAAAGTGAAAGCACTGGAGATGGAGAGGCTGGGAACCTGAAATTTCAGTTCAGCCCAGACCACCTTCCCCACATTCAATGCAAATAACATCTCATCACCAACCCGCCTGGAAGCCTGGGCCAGAGCCTGGCCTGCAGTGTTAATGAAGGATGAAACCTGACTTGGAGCACTTTGCTGTTCTTCACGGGCACCTCTGAGAGCATATTGAGCAAACACTTGCCAGCAAGTGTCAATTAGCTCAGCAATAGAATAGAAAGATGACACTGGCAAGGAAACAAAACTCTGCTACACAAAACACTTCTTTACCTTGACCATTTTGCTACTGAATGCAATTCCTGGGAAGGCAGTCTTGAGACCTTCTCTAAAATTTGCAAAAATCTGGATGATTCCAATTGCTCTTTCTTAATGACATTAGCTTGATTCAACCTTTCCAATGGAGTATAACATTATGCCATCTTAGGACTCGCAGTAGAGCTCTATATCAGTGAGGATAATGTCTCTGCTACTTCTCTTTGTGTAGATGAGTGCAAGACAGAGCCTAATGCACAAGGCGTTTCCATGTCTGGAGTGATAAACTTCCACAATGTAGATTCCCTTTAAAACTGAAGAAAAACAGTGCAAAAATGAAGCATTTTGTGAGCATTTGATTTCTTAAGCTATTGAAGACTACCTTTGAATATCCATGTTACTGGAATCTTGACTATGTTGTGACCACCTTATGGGGTAGGAGCACTTTCCCTCCAGGTCTTCTCTTTGAATCAGTAAGCCAGCTAGTAAGTGCTTATCACTCAACTGAGAAAAGGCCCTTCTAGCTCTTGAGCAATGACAAACGGCTCTGAGATGTGGGGGCCTTTACTATACAGGCAGATTCAGAGGTCCAAGTTCATCTATACACACACACAACACCACCACCCCCACACATCACTTAAACATTGAATGTTGGTGAGAAACACACTGCCTGCTCTTAAGACTGGCTAGAAACAACAACAAAAGAAATGTTTCCCATGTGAGTTCCACACTAGAGGAATGAGGATATTTTCCTCAACCACAATAATTTTATTATATCCTTCTCTGATCTATTCTGTGTGTTCCCTTGCCAGCTGTATCTAATATCACTCTCTTAACTCACAGTTGGATTTAGGAAGGTCTTCTCATCCCCTAACTGATGACAAGGCAGATTGCTAGCACAAGAACCAGAGCATGTCTTCTCTCTATTGGTGGCTTGTTTCCAAAGGATGCAGGCTCGCATCTTCCCAGGGAGACTGGTGTATGGCAGGCTTGACCTGGGAGTCAGTGGATGTGATAGTGAAATTTCTGTGAGGGTTTCACAGAAGACCCAGCATGCACTCTGCAGCATATAAAAGGTCTAAAGGCTGCTTAGTAACACCCAGCACAAATGCCCATGAACAGCTAGTTCAACATGATCCCTACCTGCCCAGTCTTCTAATATAAAAATAAAGCTGTAGCTCTTGGAATCCTTCCAATTCCATCATACCACATGTTATTCCATGGGTCCAGAGTTTCAAACCATTTAGCCAGCTCAGGGGTTCCTCATATCAGCAGCAATTAATGCCTTCACATCATTACCAAAGTATTTCCTATTGCACCAAGGAATATTTTAGGGAAGGAATGGTCATTCTTAATTTGCTCACCAGGTTTTAGAAAATGTTCTGAGCCCCGTTTGTGTTTGCACATTCTGCCATCACAGATGGCTTGAGGTTATTTTATTTTTCTAAAAGGAGCAGCAGTTTTGTGTGCAGAATGGAGTTAGGGGTGAAGAGTGAGGAAAGGGCTGGAGAAATCATTCGCATTTCCTAATACTATTCAGTCCTGAAATACTGAAATTGTGAATAAAATGGATTTGTTTCCATTTTTAGTGGAATAGTCATTTCTCATGATAAAGTCTTTCTGATCTCCAGAATGAAGACTTAGACTCCATCTATTCATCTCTAGTTAAACGAAGCCCAAGTGTTTGAGCATAAAGTGCAAGCCCATATTTGTTTGAAGGATCTGCTTCATGACAAGAAGGCATCTGCACACATATGGATTGCAGAGTTCGGTGAAAAGCTGAAGTTTCGGTGGATGCAAGGAAAGATGCACATCAGAGTGGGAGCTGGCATGCCTTTTAGAACTTGCCCCAAAAGGTCCCCCACCTCTCTCCTGGCTGCAGCCGATTCCCTCCAGCTGTGCCCACATACAGCACCCAGTCCCCTATACTGCTGGAGAAACAGTACCAGCCCCTTCACTGGCTTCTTTACCAAGAGTGGGAACAGAAAGTGAGGGAATGAAAGGAATGAGGAGGTAAACTAGTTAGGGTTTCCGCCAAAGCAATCACAGCACACACAAATGTATCAGCAGAATTTTCAAGCCTTAGAGAATAGTGTGTGGAGGTGATAGTATTTATAATGAATCCATTTCCTATAGTGGGTACAGGTATATCTACACAAATTGGGGTGTGTGTGGGGGGGTCTGGTAGTAAAGCACATGCTTAGCATGTATGAGACCCTGGGTTCAATCCCAAACATCCCTAACCACCACCCCCCAAAGGAGCAAACACACAAATGCAAAAATAAACACTATTCATATAGAGTATAAATATATGCACAGAATACAATTCATATGTAATAAACAATCCATATACGCTTTTTGTGTCTAAGGAGAGAATATTATCTAAAATGAATGAGTGTACGTGTGTGTATGTGTAACAACAGACACACATATCGGCTAATGTATGATATGTACCCTTGAAGTCAGTTGGTCTATATTTAGTATAGGAATTTAAGCCTTCATGCATGCATACACACATATTTTAACTTCCAAACATATACAAGGATACAGGACATGGGCTTCATAATACTTTCCCTAAAACATAAACAAGACTGCTAAATACTTCAAATTCCTAATTGTCATTTTTAAATGATGAGACGAGTAGCTGTCAGGACCACCTTATTCTTTACCTAAGAAACAAACTGAGCAGTTTCCAAATATCTCTGATCATCATCAAAATTTCATATGAGGAAAGAGATGTGGGAATCCCAAGCAGTATCTAAAGGCTACACGATTCCCGGGAAGCTGTACTAAAGAGAGATTTGCCACCACAGCTCCACACTAACAATGCCAAATTGTTTCCACTATCTCCTGTGTGATGGAAAAGAAGCGCACTACGTGAGACTTTAATCCTACCTACTAGCCCAACAGCTGCAGTTTTTCACTCACCCAATTAGCTAAATTTTCTTATTTAGGGGCTATTTATTTAAAAACAAAACAAAGCCCCAATAGTCCAATAGAAATTCCACAATGACGGAAATTATAACCAACTGTCTTCAGGTTATGGTAATAATGGAATAATGACGAATGGTTCAGAAAGACAAAAGAGCCATCGAGGGCTTCATTCATTTTTATATCTTGTTTATGTTTCTGCAGGACAACCCATTAGTAATATAGGGCCTCCTCATAAGGCCCCAATATATCCTTCTGATTTATGAGAGCTAAAAGGCTTGTGGCCCATAGCTCGGAAAGCACCACCATCATTGTTTCGCCCCTGTCAACTCAGCGTTTAAACTCCATCTTTTCCTCGTTTAGCAGCTGAGTTTTCATCATAGTACTTAGGATGTTTAGACATACTATTTATCTTGCGTTGGTTGATGTGTAAGACTCTCAGGAGAGAATAAACCACCTTTCTTTAAAAACCTGAAAACATACAGAGGACTTTGCAGCAGAGAAAATGTGCACAATACCAGCACACAGTTTCAAAACATCGTGAAGAATGTGAGTTTTAGAGGTAGACCACTTTGGCTAAAATCCTAATCCTATCACCTAACTCAGTATGATTTGGGGAAGTTACTTAACATTCAGTCTTAAGAATAATTGTATTTATATCACAAGGTTGTGGTAAAAACTAATGACTCATATGAAATAATGTTTGTTAAGTGAGCACAAACTATTATGCTAAATAAATGATCCTTTCCAACATGCCAAGTGATTTACTTAGGTACTAATTCTTGCATCCGTTCACCATTTATTAGGATTCTAGAAAAACATCTGTAACTTAAACCTAATAGGAAGTACTGCCAGACTGGAAGAAATGTTGTCGATTTAGCCCACCATCCTGCTATATCTCAGGAATATAACCAAGATTTCCCAAAGAGGGCATCTCTGTCCTTTGGGGCATCACCTTTAAGAGATCAGCGAGATATATTAAATGTATGAACAAATGTCTCCTGTGATTTAACAAGACCTTGGGATAAGCCCTTTGTTTCTCTTCCTCCAAAGCCAAGTGTATAAGTCCTCAACAAATGTTTGCTGAATTTATCACCTGCCTGCCACTTACCAGAGGTATGCTCAGAATCTGCCTCCTCAAAGAGATCATAGTCCTGTTTATCCATCCATTCCCCTATCTCTATAAAGCATCACATAGAGAATTATTCCCATGTTATCCCTACAAGCAGGAGATGAACTTCCCAAAGAAGAAATCTGATTCCTGTTTTTAGAGGAAGTACCAAAAACCACAACTTTTCTCTCTGCAGTAAAAATTCTTGATATTTCTTGCCTCTTCCAAACCAAAAGGAATATTCCCTGAGCACAAAATTTTTGCATCATATAAAAAGCAAACTGAAATTCAAATTGTGCATGGAGTTTTTTTTTTTTTTTTGGGGGGGGGGAAGGGGGTGGCATGTAGTAGTAGTTTGTAAATTTTTCATTTTTTTTCTAAAGTAATAAGCTACTTAAGAAAATAAAATCCCATACTAAACTCCAATAAATGCAACAAGTCAGATGAATTGATGGAGAAAAAAGTGAAGAAAATAGAAGCTGACCCTTATGTTCTGTAATAGCATCTGCAGTACCTCCCTTAGACCTTAGGAAACAAAAGTTTGAAAACACAGAGGAGCATTGAACCAAGAATCAGGTTCTGTAATCTACTTTGATGACCTTAGACAGGAAAATTTTATGCGTGATTTTTCTTATTGATAAGGCTTGTATTTTTTTTTTTAGGATTGTTAATTCATACAAATATTTACCAAGCAACCTTTAATAGTGTGGGGTATAGATCAAAGAATGAAAAAAATAAACTCCCTTGCCCTCATGGAGCTTATATTTTATCAGGGGAAGATACACAATAAAGATATAAATACAAGCTGGGTGGAGTGGCACACATCTGTAATCCCAGTGGCTCAGGAGGCTGAGGCAGAAGGATCAAGAGTTCAAAAGCAGCCTCAGCAACGGCGAGGTGCTAAGCAACTCAGTGAGACCCGGTTTCTAAGTAAAATACAAAATAGGGCTTAGTGGTTGAGTACCCCTAAGTTCAATGCCCGATACAAAACATATATGTGTGTGTGTGTGTGTGTGTGTGTGTGTGTGTGTACTATAAGGAGATAAAGCAGAGAGATGATAAGAAGTAAAGAGATATGCTAGTAATAAAATTCATAAATGAGCTTAAGGAAGGTGTCACTGAAAGCCAGGACTGAAAGAATGTAAATGAACAAGCCATGTATGTGGCTAAGTGAGAAAAGATTTAATTGCAGTGCTTAATAATATAAGTTCAATAAATGATACTCATTGTTATCTTAGCCTGTACATTATAAACAAAGGAAACACAAAACTCGGGTTAAACATCCTGCCTCTGCCACTTGCCATTTCTATGAGGCCTTGCATCATTTATAATGACTCTCTGTGATGCAGTTTATTCATATGGAAGATGAGCCAGGTAAAAATACCTGCTCTTCTTACAGTGTCTTTAAATGATAAAACCAGAAACTATATGTGAAAGCACAAAGAAAATCAATAAAGAGAAGCAGATGTTATAACTTATCACATCTCCTCTTAGAGGACTACTATTCCAAAATGACAGATTATCATCTCATTCACAAGGCAGTCAGATAGGTAACCCAGAAAGAAGGTTTCTGAGATTAAAAATTAACTTCTTTTCTGGAGAGTCAGGCCAAGAATAGTTAGAGTTGAAACAGACCTAGGTGATTCCTAGTCAAGGAAGTCTAGATCTAACCAGGTAAACTTGCTGGGGCTCTGGCTCAACAGAGCAGCCATCTGTTTACTCTAGTCCTTGGCTGATTCATGATAAATTTCCCATCGGGGTGGCTTCAGTGCCCCTCAACCTTTCTTTTGCCTTCCTACTGATTTAGTGCCTTTCATTCACTCATTCAATAAACATTTAGGGATACTTACAATAAACATAGAGCCCAGCGTGGATCTGGGTAAGGGGATGAACTAAACCTGGACCCAGCCTGAACAAATCCCCTGGGGACAGATGGAGGAAATAAAGTTTGGGAGCAGGAAATGCATGGAATCCATCTCCCCACCTCTGGGATTCCTCGTGTCTGGACAAGTCTGAGCCTTGAACATACTTCAATAGGTAATCATAAACAAAATGAGAGCCCTCAGGCTACCACCACACTAGATTACACTTGGCAGGGCAACCCCAAAATAAATCCAGATTCTGTCAATATGAATGTTGAGGCACAAGAGTCTCTCTAGTCATTTTTCAACAAATATTTATTAAACCCTGCCTAGTGCTGGGCTCTGAGTGCCAGAATTTAAAGACAAGTGTGCCTAGAGCTCAGCTCTTCTGTGCCTCCTCTTCTCATCCCTTTTCTTCCTGTGGTCTAGTACATCACCAAGCTTTCCTATGGTGGAGAGTTTCTGAGAGTGGAAATGAGGAAATATTGGAAATGCAAAGCTATAAATCCCATGCTCAGTTTCACATTTCTCATTTAGTGTGACCTCTATTTAAAGTTACTACTAGGCCCTTCTGTGGCCTTTCTGTGATAATTTTCTTTTGAAAATTCTGCTTTTAATGTTGACAGAACTTTGAGGACTTACCCAAGAGAATTTACACAACAGAAAAAGAATAAGCAATCTTCTCTTTAGCTACCTTTATGTTGACACACCTTACACTCTGGAAGTGGAAAACAAAATATTGAACGCTTACTCTGTGCCAACCACTTAATCTCTTCAATGACCTTGCAAGATAGACAATTAACTCCATTTAAAAAAATAAAATAAAATTAATGTAGGCACTGAAAGTAAAATACTCTGCCAAAAACCAAAGAATAAATGACAGAGTTTTCCATCTCAAAAGATAAGGGTCTTTAGTTTGGAATTCCAAAGCCATTCCTTCTAGGACTGTCCTAAAAATAAAAGGGGGGGGGGGGATTTCTTAACCTTTCTGGCTTTGCCTTGTCTTTGAGGTTCCTCCCAGCTCTAAAATCCTAAAACATTAAAAAAAAAAAAAAATCCTGAAAAGTTATCTTAGTTAGGACTGATTAGAGTCTCTAAGGTTGACTTTCAATTCATAATCTCTTTAAAAAATAAAGCTATCTGGTGTTTGTGGGCCACATGTAAATAATTCTGCTACAGCACACCATTCTTCTCTGCAACAGTGATATAATTGTATGCAAAGTCTACATCTAGCTCCATATCTCGCATTCAGGTAGACTCTGCTTTATTGTTTTGACTTTGTTTTCATGACTGAACCCTGAGTTTACACTGGGTAAAAAAATTATTTGGATTATTGACATCTGCTAAATATCATCTTTTTATAAAACCAATAATGCTACTTCTTTTTCAGTATGTCCCAGAGACTGACATTTAGTGAAACAGAGCATCAAATGTTAAATATTTTAGGTAAAATTTTCATTAACAAAGAACAATTCAGAAAAATAATTTTAAAGCTTCTACCAGAGTGAATTTTAAATAATAAAAATTGATTTAAAATATCTTTGGAGCTTGAAAAACTCCATTCCTGATCCTGAACCTGGACAAATTCCATCTAAGGATAAACTGAGCTGAGATTTGCATTATAAAGAGACAGATTTCTCAGTTTGAGTCCAATCCAGTTAATTGCTGGCTAAATCAAAGAAACAAATAAAAAATACTCCTCACAGGAATATAACAGAATTTGAAGTTTTCACAATATCAGGTTACAATCCAATTTTTTTGGCATATCAGAAAAAAACAACAAACAAACAAAAAAATACAGTGTGACCAATTCCTGAGAAAAAAGAAATCAGAGATAAATTTCAAAACATTTTCAGATATTAGAATTAGCAGAGAGAATTCTAAAGCAGCTACTACAACTAAAGATATGAAGGAAAACATGCTTGCAATGCATGAAAAGAGAAATCTCAGCAGAGAAGTTTATTATTTAAAAGAAACAAATGAAAATGCTAGAACTGAAAAGTACTATATCTGAAATTTTAAAAATATCTTGAGAGGTTAATAGCAGAATAGTGATGAGAGGAATAAACTTAAAGACAGATCAATAAAAATAATCTAATCTGAAAATCAGAAGAATAAAGAGAAAAGGGCATTCTCCCAGGAACTTATACTAAATAACATAATATCTAGAATACATGTAGTCAGAGTCCAAGAAAGAGAATGGAAAATGATATAGAAAAGATACTGGAATAAATAACGTCCCCAATGCCCCCATATTTGATGAAAGACATAAATTTACATATTCCAAAAGCTTACAAAACACCAAGCAGGATAAATGTAAGACTGCCATGGGTAGGCAGGCATAGCCATAGTCAAATTGCTAAAAACCAAGAAACAGAAAAATCTTGAGAACAGCCAGGGGAGTGAAAAATAAAACCAAACAAAAATGCAGTATATATGATAATGACTTTCAATGACTTGTCATTAGACGCTAAGGTGCCCAGTAGATAGTGCTCAAAGAAAAACTGCCCATCCAGAATTCCATCTGAAGAAAAAAAAAAACAATCTTCAAGAGAAAAGTTGAAGTAGAAACACTTTCTGAATGCATAAAATATGAAGAGAGTTTGTCACAAGGATATCTCCACTACAAAAAATATTAATAGGATGTTCTCTAGACACCTTATTTTGTTGACATCATTAGAAAGAAATGAAGAGCACTGTAAACAAGTATACAAGAACATACAATATTTAAAAATAATTTTAAATAAAAAATATTTTTTTAAAATGGGGCAGGGGGAGCTGGGGCTGGGACTCAGTGGCATGGTGCCCACCTTGCACATATGAGGCACTGGGTTCAATCCTTACCACTACATAAATATAAATAAACAAAATAAAGATTTAAAAATAAATAGATAAATAGATAAAATAGATAAAATAAATAGATAAATGTGGCAGGGATTTTTTTGTTGTTTTCGGGGGTTCTGGGGATTGAAACTTGTAAGTGCTTTACCACTGAGCAATACCCCCGGTTCTTTTTATTTTTTATTTTGAGAGTCTTACTAAGTTGCCCAACCTGGCCTTGAACTTGCGATCCTCCTGTCTCAGCTTCCTGAGTCACTGGGATTACAAGCATGCACCACCACATCCAAGTAAAACATGGCAGGTTAAAGCAAAAGCTACGACATTGTCTCCTCCTATGTATCACATATGTAGATCTAATAGAGATGATACCTTCAGCTCAAAGGATGTTGTTAGGCAATGGACATAGAAGGTGGCAGTGGCTGTAGATTTTATGCAAAGTGAGAGAATATTAATTTTAGATTATTATAAGAATATATCTACAGGTAGATGGATATACACACATACATATATACATAGTAATTTCTATAGCATACATTTTAAAAAGAAGAAATGTAGCCAAGGAGCTAAAAAAGATTAATTTTTTTTTAATTCAAAGATTCATGGTGACAGATGTAGTTTGCTGGTAGAATAAAGTGTTCAACCTCTAACACTGCCAACCAAATAAAGAAACAAAAAACAGAGATACATTTTGAAAGAGGGTGAGGATGAAGGAATTAAGAAAAAAAATTGAGAATGGAAAATGAATAGTAAGACAGTTGACCCAAGTTCAACAATATCAACTAACACTACCCACAAACTCCCAATTAAAGGGCAGAAATTTTATGACTAGGTTTTTAAAAGCAAACAAACAAAAGCAAATAACACCTGCATGCTGTCTATAAGAAATGTATTTTTAACAAAAGAAACACAAGTAAATGCTTGTGAAAAGACACACCATATAAACACTGAGCACACCTGGGAGGGAGATGTTGTATTAAACACTTCACGGGTAAAACACTTCAAGGACTGAGCATGATTACCAAAGACAAAGAGTCACATTTCGTGATATCCCAACTCAACAATTCATCAAGAAGACACGATCATCTTCAATGTGTATGTATACAAGAATGAAGCCTTAAAACATATCAGGACAAGAAATGTACAGAATTAAAGGTAAAAGTATTCAAGTTCATCATTATAGCTTAAGATTTTCATCCTTCTCTGCAAATGATAGGACTAGACAAAATAAAGATTGACCCAATCAAGAATGATTTTAACAGCACCAACCACCTTATCCTCATGTGCACGTAAGGAACAATCCAAACTGCAGAATACACACTCGAGTTCACTTGGTATATACACCAAGATCGATCATATATTGGGTCATAAACCCTAATCTCAACAAACTAAAAGAGACTGAAAACATACAGATTATATTATCTGACTTTGAGGCAATTAAATAAAAAATCAAGAAGGTATCCAAAAGACCCCAAATATTTTGGAAATGGAACAAAACAATCTATGACAAAGAAGAAATCACAAGGAAAATAGAAAATATTTAAAACTGAATGAGAATGAAAATATATCACATCAAAATTTGTGGGATGTAACTAAAGTAATGCGTAGAGGAACAATTATAGCTTTAAATGCTTCTGTTTAAAAAAAGAAAAAGAAAGGTATAAAAATCAATGACCTAATGTTCCCACTGAAACCAGAAGAGAAGCAAAGTTGATCTGAAGTACAAGGAAGGAAAGAACATAAATCTGTAAAAGAGAAAACACACAACAGAAAATTAAGGAAGTGGTGGTCATGTTTGGAAAGTTGGGTTGTCATTAATAAGTCTTCTCCTTTATTTGCTCTCATTCTCTGTCTTTCTAGCTAAAAGTTTATTCATTTTATTGATCATTTCAAAGAGCAAGCCAGCATCTCATGTTATTGATTTTCTCTATTGTTCACTATCCTACAGATATTAAGAAGATAATAATATTATAAACACATTTATGCCAACAATTTGATAACTTAGATTCAAAGGACAACTTTCTTGGGAGGTATGGGAGGGTGGGAATTAACTTACCAAAACTGGCAAAGAATGAAACAAAAATCTTAGAAACAAATAAGCAAATAAAATCAAAACTACCACTACCACCCAAACTGACCTATATCTATTTAAAAAAACCTGAATGATGGAAAACTCCCCACAAAGAAAGCCCCACGTCTAGATGGTACTCTGATGAGTTGTACCAAACAACTAAGGAAGAAACAACCATGAATCTTTTTTTTTTTTTTTAAGATACTGAGGATGGAACCCTAGGCCTCATGCATGTCAGGCAAGCGCTCTACCACTGAGCCACATCCCTAGCCCTAACACCAATCTTACATTTCTTCAGAAAGTAAAGGAGAAGGGATTGCTTCCAAACTAGTTGTATAGAATCAATGTCCTATAACCATAAAGGGTATAAATGATGTGGACAAAAGAAATTGTAGAGCAGAGGAAGGGAAAATCAGGAGTATGAGGAGTGGGATGGGTTCAAGTTTTAAACACCATGATCCTACTCTTGAGATGGTGACATCTGAGAAGACTTGAAGGAGGTGAGAGCCCATGAGGACAAATGACATGTTAGCACCAGGGCAAAGGTTCACAAAGATAGCAATGTGACACAGAAGGCAAGGAAGCAAGTGTGGGTTCCTGAAAACCAAGTCAGGAAGAAGGGGAAGAATGGCTAGAGGAATGTCCTCAACCAGCCCTCAGGCCTACTTCCTGGGCATGTGGTTCCTGTACCACACTTTTCCATTTCAAAAAATCTGAAGTCCTCTATCATCATTGCAGCTGGAAATTCAGTAGTTTCTGAAACATTAATTGTGAAAATATACCTGGCATTGCATTCATCAAGTCAATTATTAGCATAATTACTATATAGTACTGGAGAAAAATTCCAAGGAAACTCTTGAAATAAGTCCCAAGAAGCTCTGTATCCTTTGGTTTCCTCTTCACTACTCTGTATTGTAGGGAGTATATTTTGCTACTCTCTGGGACATTTGTACAAAAATCTATTTTTCTTGATTCAGATGCCATTTTATGTAGTGTTTATGTGCACATGCAACTTAATTTCTTGAAATATTCAAAACTGGAATCCCTGGGCAGTGTTTCACGCAAGAATGTGAGCAGGGGTTTTTATTTTTCTGAGACTGTTGCCATAGTTTTCTTGGCAGCAAAACTACGTAGAGTGAACTAATCAAAGATTTAAAACACATTGTTAGGCAATTTAGACCCACACTCTGAGGGTTAACCCAAAAGAAAGAAATAATGGGTAAAAGCAAGGAATGCATATGCCATAAAGAGTTCTGTGGTAAGAGTCAGGAATCACAGAATGTTTTTTATTAGTGTTAATTACTTTGCTTCCTTAACCAGAGATATTAACAACACTTTAGATTTCCTGCCACTTTATATAGCATGTGCAAACACAATCCAAAGCTCAACAAGATTTGATTAATAATGGGAGAGAGTAAGAATCCATGGGACTCTAGTTTTCATTAACCCAAAAGAGAAATGATAGACAGAGGGGGTTGGGGCAGTAGCTTAGTGGTCAAGTGTTTGCCTATCATGGACCAGGCCCTGGGTTTGATCCCCAGCATAGAGAAGGAGAAGAAATACTGATGAATAGAAAATTCATGTCATTTTAGATCGTACAAACACGTGGAAAGAATGATTTCCCCCCTCGTCTGAGCACAAATTAAGAGTCAATAATCTGTTTTGAATAGCTAGCCTATTTTTGGTATCTCAAACATATCCTTCAAGCAGTTTTAACTGTTTTTATCATTGGTAAAAGGAAGTGGCATGAATGGGGGAAAAAAATCACTGTGAGGGGCAAGCGAAAGCAAGAAATCTAAGAAGTGAGAGAGTGCCAAACTCTGGTTGCAGAGTCTAGGAATAAGGGCACAATCTGGAGACTGAGTTTCTACTTTAATGATTACCCAGGACACCAGGTAGATGTCCAGTCTTCGCTCTGGGAGAAATCAAGAAATATTATTGGAGAGAACAGTGTTATTCTGCCAGATATCAAAATCTGATATAAAAAGTCAGTGGGAGAGCGGGGTACTAGCATGACGGGAGATAAACAGACCAGTGGAACCAAATCAAACTTGCACACATATGGAAACTTGATTAGCAACAGAAACATACCATAAACAGTTAGCATGGACTGTTCAATAGAGAGTGTTAGAACCTTTGGAAACACATATGGGGAAAAGCTGAAATTGAATATCTACTTCACATCCAACACCAAAATCAATTCTAGGTGGATAAATCTTAAATGAGAGAGGTGAACATTTTAGAAGAAAATATAGCAGAACACTTTCATACCTTTGAGAGTAGAAATGAATTTCCTTAACAGAACACAGAGAGCAGAGACCAAAAGGAAAGACAGATGTTTGAAAATTGATTCAAAATTAAAACTTCAATTCTTTAAGATATTATTAAAGTAAGGGGCTGGGGTTGTGGCTCAATGGTAGAGCACTTGGCTAGCCTGTGTGAGGCACCAGGCTTAATTTTCAGCACCATATATAAATAAATGAATAAAATAAAAGTCCGTCAACAACAAAATAAAAAATTTTTAAAAGATTTAATAATAAGTAAAGGACAAGCTAAAAAATGGAAGAATACATTTATAAAACACATCTACAAGGCAATTTAATGATAATGACCATCCATATATAGCTATTTTAAAGTCAAGTATTAAGTTTTAAATGTAATTACTTGTAGCTCTAGATAATACATTTCAGATGACCCATAGTCACAGTAGCTAGCGGCTGGCTGTACTAGAGAGTATGGAACAGCCTCATCAAGGAAAGTTCTTGTTGGATACCACTGATCTAGAACATATACAGCACTTATAAAATAAACATTTCAGCAACAATAAAAAAAAGTGAAAAAGGTTTTAATAGACATTTGACATAACAACACAAAATGGGCTGTGGCTATAGAGCACTTGCCTAGAATTTATATGTCCAGGGTTGAATTCCCAACACACACATGCATGTGCACACATGCACACACCAAAAAAAAGAAAAGAAAAAGTAAAAAAAGAAAAAAAAATCCATAAAAGTATACTAACATGTAAAAAGTCATTTCAACCTTATTAATAATCATAACAAAACAAACTAAACTCACATGACACTCTTTAAGACACTTCAAATTGGCAAAAGATTCAAAATCAGATATATGGAGGAGTACTGAAGAAGATGCAGATTAGCACATTTATAAAAGGGTCTCAGGGAAGTAACCCATGGGAAATGCTGTGGAAGCAGCTGGCATTGTCCAGTCAAGAAGAACACTCAAAACCTCTCTGCTTCAGAGAGGTGACTGAACCTGAACTGAACAGTCATCCTGTCCATACACACACAGATTTAGGGCATTTGGACATAGGTGGTAACTGTAGGTAGATAGGGTGTGGAGGTGGGTCATTGGGGGCATGACTTTGGGGTGTATATTTTGTCCCTGGAGAGCACAGTGTTAGAGTAGTTTCTCTCTCTCTCTCGTAACTCCCTTCCTCCCTCTCTCTGGTGGCCATGTCCTGACCTGCTCTCCTCCTCACCACACCCTTCTGCCATGATTTTCTGTCTCACCTCAGGCCGTGAGCAATGGAGTTGACCATCTATGGACAGAGACCTCTGAAACTGTGACTACCAAAGGAAGTTTTGCTACCTCCTTTAAAATTGTTCTTGTCGGGTCTCTTGGACATAGCAGTGAGAAAGCTGACTAAAACAATAACCAAAATGAAAATTAATTTGGGGATGAATAAAACAAATTAAAACACAAAAAGTACAAGGAAATGGCTAACAACAACAACAACAACAACAACAAATCAGAACAAACTTGCCTCTGGGAGAAAGACACCCTTTGGTGACACAAGGGCTTTCTGTTTGTTAATGTTTTATTTCGTTAGCTGGGTAGCAGGTTAGGATGTTCATTTTAGTGTACTTCTTTTCCTATACCTATATGTTTTATACATAGCTTTACATGTATGAAAAGATTTCCCAAATTTTTAAAAAGCCAGCTTAATTGCTTCCTGGTGTTCTGAAGTTCAAAGGGGACAACAGTGTGAGTGTTGGGGAACATGTTACAGAATGGGAAGTGTAGGAGGTAGGCACTTCCCCACAGATTTCATCCTCACTGCTGTCCAGGATCATGGAGTCCAGAGTTTTACGGACAGTTTTTAATTATGTGAAGTTGATATCAGAAATCTGTTTCCTCACTATAAAATGGTGATACCCATAGAATTTTTATCATAATGAACAGATAGCAAATTTTTCATCAGCTACGCAAAAGTAACCAGTTAAGGTGGTGGCGGTGGTTGTTATAGTGACTGCGGTGCTGAAAAGATCTAGAAACGATGTCAGAAGAGAAGAAATTATTTAGAATCTGAATATATTAAAATTTAGGATAAATAAAAATGATAATTATATACGAATCTCGATATTCTAGATAGGAAAGGGACCTAAGATCCATTTGTTCAGCTTAGGACTGGCAAAATTGCAGAGAAGTTAAAGGTTAAGTACTTTTGTGGATGGGGTTGTAGCTCAGTGGCAGAGCGCTTGCCTAGCACATGTGAGGCACTGGGTTCAATCCTCAGTATCACTTAAAAATAGTTAAATAAAGATATTGTGTCCATCTACAACTAAAAAAAAAAGTTTTTTTTTTTTTTTTTTTTTTTAAAGTAAGTATTTCCTGGCTCAGTCTAAGAGCGAGCTTTTTAACCAATGGTGAGAAGACAAAAGAACACATGACTACGTGATAATCCCTCTTTATTTAGATAAAGAGTTCAGCAAAGACTTCTCTTTTGAATGAAAACATACATTTCTAAATTAAATTTTATCAATTTAAAAATACAGGTAACAAAAATTTGTGTCAAACTCATGGCAAAAACTAGCTCTCCTACTTCATAGTCCTGACACTAAAGGTAACTTATTTTACTTCTTGGAGCCTCAGTTTCCTCATCTGTGATAGGATAATCTCTTTCCTTCAAGATTACATTGTAAACATCAATGTGATGGTAATACCGAAATGGCCTTCATGCCAGTGTTCTATAAGTGCTAATCAGCTGCTATGATTTCTATATTAAAGGTTTCCAAACTTGTTCATAGCTAGACAAGTAAAGCAATGGCATCAGTCTGAGAAAACAAAGCAGCTTTCACAACTAAAAACAGCCAAAGTACAAACTTGTATCTGTTACTTTGAGGAAAGAGGCAAAAGTGATATCCCTGGATCAGTTTCTTTAAAAGGTTATCAAATGGCCTTCGGTCTACAGAAAAGTTTCCTCACGCTTTTTATAGCAATCTTCTCCTCTAAAACCCTCCTAGATTTAATGATCCTAAAATACTTTTTAGCTTGTTGAAATAAAAATAAGAGAGGAATTATGAAAATAAGACTTGGTGCAGCCAACCACATCATATTCATTACAATCTCAAGACATCAGTATTTAAAAATATCTAAAGCTAAGAAAAAGTTATATGCATGATTACTTTAAATTTAACCTGCAGAAACCAATAAAAATGCCAGTGTCTATGAACAGGAAATGCTGAACTTCAAGATGAAACCACAGTAATTCATTGTAAATAAATAACTGTCCTATAAATAACCTCACTCTAATGACACTTGCAAAGCTTGTTCTTCTTGTATAGCACTGAAGTTCAGATCAAGTCAGGCTTTTCTCCACGAATATAATAAGGACAGAAACTTCAAAAGTTAACGTTATTTTGCATTTTACCATGGTTATTTTTTTATCCTATGGAAGCACCTTACCACTGTCTGGTTTTTAGCTTGGTTCTGTCTTTTACTTAAGTTTCAAACCTAGCTTCAAATGACCAGTTGACAGTCACATACTGTAATGAAGTTGGTAGATGAGCTGAAATTAAAACCAACTCCTTTTTCCCACTCTTCATTTCTAGCACAGATCAATTATTTATGACCATGTTCACCAACACTGTTTTAATTTAGGAGGCAGTCCATTTGAAGCCAGCTATAAATAAAGTAAATAGAATCTGGCCTCAAAGCTTCATGACTCCACAGAGCAATGAAAGAAGATGGGAGGAAAGAAGCAAAGAGAAAATACTAGAAAAGAAGAAAGAACAAAAGAAGCCAACATCTAATGAGCTGCCTCTATGCCAGTACCTTCCACACAGATGATTCCATTTCATTCTCAGTTAATTTGACATCATTTAATTCTCCAACCTCATAGAGTTAGATTTTATGATCCCCTTATTTAAGATTGGGAAACCATGATTCAAAAAAGAAAATTTGTTTATCAGGGACACGCAGAATTTCATGTGGGGTTTGTCTGATTCCAAAGCATGGCACTTATTTTCTACAGTAGATGAAATATTTTTTTAATAGTTTAGAGATGTTAAAGACAAAAGAGATTAAATATTTCCAAGATATAACACGAACAGAAGAAAACCTTCCACATAATCATTGCGCTGAAATTCAAGTAGAAGGTGTTCATCCTTATGCATGAAATGTCCACAAAAGCATATAATGAGAGTGACAGGGAACCTCTGGTGGATATTGTGAGGAAAGAGTAACAAAGCACAGCTAAAAGTCAGGCAAAGTTGGGCAATGCCAAGTGCTCTACTGCTCTTACCTGCTGTACTTCACTTTCTCCATTTGAGATCTTCTCAGTGTAAACAAAGGAGTTGAATATCCGCTGCAACAAAAAGAGAAAAAAAAAAACCATCATTAGATTTTCTAAATAAGACATCATTTTCTGTATGTGAGTAATTTATTACATACAAGATAAATAGAATCAAGTAGAAAAAAAAACTTAATTAAAATACAGTAATTTTACAGAGAAGAACTCAAATATCAGCCAAAGTCAATCACACTTACATAAGCATTACCCAGGCACTTCTGTAGTGAAATAAACCAGATGTTACACTATATTTTTTCATTTTCAAAAAATACATTTAATTATAGATTTCCGGAGCCCATGCCATTTTATCCGACTGGTATAATCTGACAAAGTTGTGTTTCTCATTTAAATCCTGCACTCCCTGAATGCTGTAATTGTTTACAGACACTAAAATCTAATGCAATAAAGTTCTTTAAAAAGGATTTTTTCCACATTCTCTCATGGCCCCATCCAGCCAATACCTACCCAATATTACCTACCTATCACCTTCGTTACTCAAGCACCCCCTTGGGAGAGTAACATAATGGGGCTTGCCAACTATGTGTGGCCTTAATAGAAGATCCAGTTCTCACATGCCAGGAAACACGACAGCCTTGCCAAGATGTTAGGCCGAGCCACTGCACACAACACACACATTCTTCCAGCAGCCCCTGCCTACCTCACACCTTCCTACTCCTCGGCACACCGCCTGCAGCTAACATGTCTTCACAGACTTAGGACATGACCAATCCGTAGCTTTAACCGGGCAATCCCAAGAGATGAAAGTACAACTAACTGAAAAAGGAGAATCCAAGTAATAGGCCTCTATGGGAGGCACAAAAAGAGATCAGCAACCGCATCCTCTATCTTAAAGCTTTAAAGATACCACTGAACTCTCCAGATGAGTAAGGAGTCAGATCTGAAGTTGTCAGCCAAAATATCCTTTTTCCTTTCTATCCTGTTGCCAAGAGTTTGTCAGCATCTGGGATGGCTTCCCAGGCAGCCTTACACACCTGCATGGCTGTGGTGAGGAAGATAAGTGCCAAGTTCATCAAGCTCTGTACAATCTAAACAGAATGCAAATGAAGAAAGATCAAGCTGCCGGGGCTGGGAGGGGAAGGGGGAATACAAGGTGAAGAGAAGCAAATAAACTTAGGAAAGACAGGAATGGAATCACAGCTTGGAAAATTATCATTGAGAATCGTCATGGTGCCACCCATCATGTTCCAGTAGGCCACTCATTCATTCAACAGATTGTACATTTCTTTTCTCAAAAATGACTCTGTTGATAGGATTTTTTAAATAGATTTATTGTAATATTCATAATAAGAATGCTGGCTAATACTTACTGAGTGCTTATCTGGTATGGACATCTAGGCACATTACACATCTACTTACTTATTTCAGTCTTCAAAACACATCTGTGATAGGTGCTATTGTCTCCATTATAGAGATGAGGAAAGAAGTGTATTTATTAGAAGCCTAGTGCAATGCACATAGTCTGTCTTGTGTGCATATTTTACTTAATCGTCATTTAAAAAGTGCTGTGTTTCTAAAGATGAAAAAGTAAGACCCTGGGAATTTAAAGAAGTTGCTCAAAATCACTTGGCAAGACTGAAATATGAAGCCAGGAAGTATGGTTCCAGATCTGGTTCTCTGTCTTAGAATTTTCTAGCTTGTTGCTTTATACAGATAAAAATTAGTCCTATTGGGAGCTAACATGATTTATGGTAGATCAACAATCCCTATGTGTATTCCAAAATTCCAAATGCTCTGAAAATCAAGTTTTATGTAATATATTTGTTAGCAAAATATGGCATATCCTGAACTTACCTGATAATAAATGCTAATGAGAATTGATGTGTATTTATAGCCCTTACAAAACCACAAAGTCATTCATTTTGATGTACACACCAGCTAATGCACTTAATGATATGGTTCTACTCCAGATCTCAATGGGCATCAGGATTCTGAATCATAAAACACTTCTCGTTTTGAAAAAGGAATTATGAACCTATACACCTGCACTCCCAATTTTCTGGAGGCTGGGCTTATGTCATTACCACTCAGATTCCCAGAAAATATTCAATATTTTTATAAAATTTGATTTTCAAAATTGTTTGGCACCAAGAGTAACATAGTTCATGTAGTGATTGATGGAGTAGTGATTAATGATTACATTCATCTTGATAAATACAATCAATTTCTTTTTTAATTTTTTTTATGGCAGTGACATCCTAATGAACACAGTACCTGTCCTAACTTGGAAGGTGGTCCTCCTGGAAGTTACTAGTAAATGAGGCCTGGATTACTTCCAGGAAGCAAACCAGATCCACTGCTCAAGCCAATACCCACAAGGGCCAAATCAGATACTTCATCTCCTTTTGTTAAAAGAAAGATAAACTACTCAGTAGTACTAAAGAATACATGCTGGGAATGGGTCCATGAGGTTGTTCCAAATCCTATTTTACTTATTATCTTAACAGTTATGATGACTAATATTTTTATGTAGATCCTTTCATGGCATGTAAACATTTTTATATTCTCTACACCTAATAAATGTGGTTGAGTAAATGAAAAATTTAAAAGCAATTAAGAAGTCCAAGATGAAAGCACCACCCTCTAATCACCCGGCAATGAAAAATAACATGTTAGGGTCATAGTTTGGTGCTATCACCAAAGCAAATAAATTCTGTCCCTTCTCCTTCCCCATGTTTCAGTATTGGAGTTTAGTTTAAGTTTCAAAAGTTTAGGGAGAAGCCAGGACAACTAGACATGTTCCAACCAGCCATGGTGGGTACAAGGTTAAAAGGTCAGCCTTATGGATGTGCACAAGATCTCAGGGTACAGAGTGAATTTCCACTGTGCTCTAGGTCAAGGGACAGTAATCTTCTTTCTTAAAACCTGCTTACTAAGCTCAGCTCTCAAAAACTTAGCACTTTTATGATTCACACTTTCACATGAATTATTGCATTTGCTCCTCACAACTGTATGTGGTAGGCAGGGCAGGGATCTGAAACCATACTTCACAGGTTCAAAAAGCTACAGCTCAAAGGTTAGAAAATATATCCCAGGTTAAAAAAAAAAAAAAAATTGAAGTGCTGAGTTCTGAACCAAGGTCTTCGGTTAAAAATGGGCATTGCTTTTAGCTGAACTATTAAAATTTTTATTTATAATACCTTTTTGTTCAGTATACTCTAGGAATCCTAATGCCTGTATGTAGAACAGAAAATGAAGATTTGATTTCCTTATACCTATTTTATTTTAAGCAAGGTCTATGTCAAGAAGCAATTAAAAAGTCCCAGACAAAGGTTTTAGTTTTTTTTATACTTTTTATTGCTATGTGAATTATAGAAGAAACAGAATGTGAGTGGGATTTTTATAGTGTGGTAGGGGTAATGTAAAATCCAGGAATTCAAAATTATATAACTTAGCCTACATTTTGGTGATCTTGAGGTTATTCTAGACCTGGTTGTTAGAGGACTAAAAAAATGAAAATGGAAAAGAAGAGTTTTCCTAAAACATGAAAATGACGAGTAATCCCAACAGGTCAGATTCTTCAGTCCTCTATGATGATTTACTCCCACTAACGGGGCTCAGGGAAGGGGCGGCAGGTGAGTAGTCTGCACTCTATTCCAAGATGTTACTTTCCCTATTCAAACTTCCTGAAGAACCAAAAAGAATCCCAGAAACTTGAGCTCTTACTTTGCACAGAACCCTTGGGGAGTCAAAACTGTCCTTGGTTTACAAATCCCTAGAAGTAAAGCCAAAGATTCTGCCCACCACTGCCCATTCATTGCTCCTGTTTTAAACAGTTCTCAAATACTAAAAGTAAAAATGGTTTATTGTATGGTAAAAATATCACTAAAATAGATGTGGAGTTTTACAGTGGAAATCTTTCTAATAATGAATGAATTTCTAATAATAAATCCTCATTACTGATTTCCATAATTAAAAGAAAACAATGCCTTATTCTTATGTTCATGAGAACTGAATATTCTGATCTGAAGACAAAACTGACCTTTCTCTCATTAATGCAAACACTTTGGAAAACTGGAAGTATCTTCTAAAGTTAATTAAATGCACATATTCTGACCCAGCAATTCCCATCCTTGGTAAATATCCAGCAGAATGTGGTCATATATTCATCAAAGTACAAAAATGTTCATAGCAGCACTATTCATAATAGCTCCAACCTAGGAAATACCCAAGTCCTATTAGCAACAGGAAAACAAATTGTGATCTATTCAATACACTCTCATAATAGGATATTCAGCAATGAGGATGAACAATTGCCACATTCATCAACATGATGAATCTCACAAAATAGTATCGAGTGAAAGAAACCAGACAGTAGAATACAGAGTGTATAATTCCACTTATGTCAAATTCAAAACCAAAAAAAGCTAATTTATCCTCTTGGAAATCTGGATAGGGGTTACTCTTTGTGGAGAATGAATAGAACAGCACATGAAGGGGCTTTTGGAACTCTGAAATGATCCAATGCTCCATCTCGGTACTGGCTCCTGGATTGTGTGAGAATTTATTTAGCTGTACACTTAACTTTGTACACATTTTATAATTACACTAGACTTCAACAAATGTACTTTTAACATATATGCTAGGCAGTCTAAAATATACTCTACTCAAATACAATCATATATTTTTAAAACTGAATTTTAAAAAAGAAAAGAATTTTTTTTAAAAAATATTAACTGGCTATTATTAAGTATTCAAAGAAAAACATAAACTGTCTTCCTAATCCCAATGGAACTGAGGCTGTACTGATTGAAGAGTCACCTGGCAATTTAGAGGTAAGGTCTCTTGAGCCTTCCCTGAGGCTACATATTAATTGCTCCATCAATCTTTAAGTATGTAACATTACTTATTCCATCCAACGGTACTGAACAAACCTGATTTCAACAAGAAAAAAAGGTATTCTTACCTGAGTTTTATCCAACCTGAATGTTCTAAAGGTATATAACACAATTTAATCAAGCTTACCCTTGGTACTTTCTATTCATTTCTTAAGCTCTGCCTCCACCCCTTCTCAAAAGATTATGGTCAACTCAAATGAAGTTAAAAAATTAAAGAGAAAAATAGTAACAAATGTATATAGTTCCTCTTACTTTTACTTTAAGGAGGGGTCAGGGAGACAAACATTCTGTCCTGTGGGTGGAGTGGGAACTGTAAGCCTGCTTCCCTCCACCTCCTGAAGGCTGTCCCTTGCCCTTCCCCATCCTCATTGCCCACTCTGCTGATACACCCTCCCATCCACCATCTCTTCCCCTCCCAAATTTATTTAATTGAGCCTGCCTAACAGATGGCAAGAGAATCTCACTTTGCTGGAACAGGAACAATTGCATGAGTGTTTAATAAGATGATCAGTCCAGACAGTCAGTCCCACCTCCACTCCACTAATAGCCCTGCCAAATTTTAACTAGATATTTAAATGAATGCTACAGCAAAATACCGTAGCGAGGAAATAAATACCTCGACAAGCTAACGAGATTCTGTTGATCTCCCTCCCTGATCTTTGCTAAGAAAATGTGGACTGAGTTTTTATTCCAAAGTGTATTCTCTTGCTGTTTATGGGTCTCTGTGGCCAGCCCATATGGCTGGCAGTTCACTAACAGCTTCATTCTGCTCTGGATTTGTTCCTTTGATTCTAGGCATTGTGGCCAAAGGGGAGAAAAATAGAGGTCACCATTGTTATCTCAAGAAGTTGGCCAGCGCTAACCACTAAAAGAGAAAGACTGTCATTTAAACAAACTAAAAAAAAAAAAAAAAAAAAAATCACTGGAAACGGAATTAAAAGGAACTTAATTGAAGTGTTTCAAGAAAGAAAACATGCATGGCTTTATTTTCCTCTATATGTACCCCATGAATAGTCTTTTACCAGGTTTTAAAGCACCCTCCCTGCCTAGATTGGACACTGTCTGATTTTTACCAGACTATTTAACCTCACATCATTACACATATGGAAGGCCCAGAAGAAATGACGTTCTCCGAGGAAGCAATCACTGTGCATTCTGAGGTCACAAATGTGGTCTTATAAATCTTGGTCATTTTTTAAATCTCTGAACTTGTTAATTCTGGATACAGGTGGCTCAAGATAATAGTTTGGTAAGAGTATTGGAAAGTTACCACTAAAAAGAAAAAACTGAAAGTAACCCAAATATACAACAACAGGGAACTGATTATTTTACAGCCAATCAAAAGCATATTTTGTAGCTATTAAATGCATGTTTTAATAATTTTTGTTCTTGTTTGAATTTTAAAATCAGTATTTAAATGTCCTAATTATATGTTTGTGCCCGTGTGCTACACATAATAATGTTATGGATATGACAAGGGGCAGGTGCTTTACAACACACTTTCCAATATTTACAACATTCACAACAATCCTTCATAGTAGCAACCAAGTCCTTAGAACTAAGGTTCTGAGTGTTTAACTTGTCCAAAGTTGACCATTAGTAAGTATGTGGCCAGGTCTGGATGCAAAGCCAGCTTTAATCTAACATTTATGTACAGTCCTCCATGCAAAGATCA
Source organism: Urocitellus parryii (assembly GCF_045843805.1). Classification (NCBI taxonomy): domain Eukaryota; kingdom Metazoa; phylum Chordata; class Mammalia; order Rodentia; family Sciuridae; genus Urocitellus; species Urocitellus parryii. The sequence goes on along the minus strand of NC_135541.1, from coordinate 46,852,639 downwards.
TTCTAATAGAGAAAAACTTATGGAAACTAGAGACATTGGCCAAAATAGTAATAGGGCTTGTCTGTGCATGGAGACTCTAAACTCTTATTTTCTTTCCTTCTTCTCCCATCTCAAAACTGAACACATACTTCCCTTATAACAGATAGACCATTTTTCAAAGATTTATCAAATTCAGAACATGGCCTACATTCTGAGATATAAGTAGATTTTAGAAAGAAGCATTTGCACTGGATCACCATTGCAAGAACATGTGGAGAAAGTAAATGCAGGTGCTTACATTTGACTCTCACCATAAAAATTAGATCTTGAATGTCACAGTGCCAGGAAAGAAAGAGGGCTATTCCAATTTTGTAATGAAGGGAAATGCTTAGTTACTGAAAACCATGGCAGAGGAAGAGGCCTACACTGGGAGTTTAAAACAAAACTAATCAGTGACAACAATGGATGACCTTGTACAAATCAACTGTATTCCAGGTACACATGTCCCAGCTCCCACAGACTTCCTTATTTTGTTTTAAGGTTGCTATAAATAATGCCCATAGCTAATACTTACATAGATCTTACATCTGTCAGATGGTAGGTTTTATGTATATATATGAACTCATCCATTTCATAAATGTAAAGATGAATTTATACAGTGTTTTTAAAATATCACACATGTATCACATCACCTTTATTATAGTTATTATACTGTTATTCTATTTTATCATATTTAACCTTGAAGAATAGTCTCTTAGGCTGGGGTGTAGCTCAGTGGTAGAGAGTTCACCTAGCATGTATGAGGTACTCAGTTCGATTCTCAGCACCACATATTTATTAAAGGTTCATTGACAACTAAAAATAATTTTTAAAAAATAAGCTCTTAATGACAGTCATTCTTTGATAGTTGTAGATATAAGGAAACCAAAAATACCTGCATAGATATTTACCAACTTAAGTCCCACATCTCAGTTGGAGATGGTGGTAATGGCAATTTCTCCTTTCCATAAATTTCTGTAGCAAAGACTACCTATGCCACAATTAAACATATTCACTATAGAAAATTTAAATATACATGAAGGAGAAAAAACCTGATGCCTGACTGCTCAGGAAAAAAAAAATAATATTGTTTACTTTTACTTTATTTCCTTCAAGTGTTTTGGTTTTCTAGGTTCTAGCCTTATAAGTTTTTTGAAAACTGGTCCATACCATGATTCTTTAAAGCTCTGTATTGCACATAGTAAGTATGAAAAGCATGTGTGTACCCATTAATCTACACATTAAATCACATGGATCATTATTACATTTTGGTTGGTTATTCAACCAGCTAGCAAAAAGGGAAAAGTACATGTGATGAACATCATTATCCAAAGTACATGTATGAAGACTCAAATTGGATGTCAACATACTTTATATACAGAGATATGAAAAATTGTGGTATATATGTGTAATAAGAATTTTAATGAAAAAAAAAAACCCAAAAAACAATGTACATGTATAAAGACATGAATTGGCATGAACAGGGCTGGGCATGTGGCTCAAGTGGTAGCGCGCTTGCCTGAATTGGCATGAACATACTTTATATACAAAGATATGAAAATTTGTGCTCTATATATGTAATAAGAATTGTAATGCATTCTGCTGTCGTGTATTTTAAAAAATGAAATCAATAAAAAAAAGAAAGAAAAAAAAACAAGATAAAAAAATCTATTAACTCTCTTTGTATTATCAAAGTCCTTTCCCCAATTTCTTCCTTCCCAGTTCCTTTAGGCTCTAACACATATACACGCGCGTGTGCACACACACACACAGCCACTTGGATACTTGAAATTATGAATTCCTTAGTCTGATGGCCTTCAATACCCTTCAAACCAACATGAGCTCTGAATAGTAAGAAAGCATGTGGCAGAGTCACCAGTTGGTGATAAGTGTCACCTTTACAAAGGGCTGCCTGTTTTGGGCCACTCTATCCCTCAAAAGAAACAGCCTGCACTCTGATTTAGCAGGGAAAATCTAAGGCAATCATCTCAGCAAGCAAAGTTTCTAGTCTTGATCATTTGATTTCCTGTTGGAGCATTCAAAAGCTGGAGAGGGGGTAAAAAGCAGGAGAGGGGGGTAGGCAAACATGAACACAGAGAACAAAGGCCAGCAAAACACGCCAGAAATACTTCCTTGAATGCAAATACAATAAAGCTTCTGAAGGGTTACTGGGGTTTTTGTTGTTGTTGTTATTGTTGTTTTGGTTTTCAAAGGGAGAAAGAGGGGGGAAAAGGCAAGTAAATCAGTTCCACATGTTAGAAAGATTCAGCTGAGCCAATGTAACTTGACTATAAGCAACATTCATGACAGTGCACACGGCAACCTCTCAGAAATGGAAAGTCGAGTTGCCCAAATGCTTTGCAGATGGTGCCAAATTTCCACTCCCTTACTTTTACTCTCCTGAATTCAAATTCCTTCCCTTACACCTCCAGATCTCCATTGAGACAAATTTTGACTCACCTTGAAAGAAAAAAAAAAAAAAATTTAAAGGAGGTATTTAATGCTTGCACATTTATTTTCTGGGGGTAGTACTTATTCGTACTAGCCTTCAATATTCAGTTTTCTGGGTATGTAAAAACCCACCCAAATGCACAGGTCCCAGGGAATCTATTCATTAAGGACAAAGGGAATGGAAACACTGAACTATTTTACCTTCCAGACTTAAACAGCTGATGTTTAATTAATATCTGAGTCAATCAAGTCCTTTCTGAAGGAATTGGAAACCATGTAAAATATGGTCCCATGCCCTTAAGGAGTTCATGCTCCCATTGGGAGAAGACATTAATGAAGAAACTGAAGAAGAATTAACAGTGAACAATGTAATACAGACTCTGGCATGAACTCCGTTGCTTGGCATAGACCCAGGTTGCTGTCAGAGTTCAGCAGAGGGGGAAATTCCAAAGAAATGGGACATGAGCTTGACTTTGAAGTGGGGTTTTAAATAGGAAAAGAGAGAAAGAACATTTGAAGAACATTTTGAAGAATTCACTGAGGGCCTAGCACATAGTATGCATCCATAAAGAAATATTTATGAAGTCCCTACTTTGGCCAAGTACTATTCAAGACCGGAGGGAGTCAAGAGTGAGCCTAACAGACAAAAACTACTGTCTGTATGGATTCTACATTCTAGACCCTTTGGCCTCAAAAGAGCTTTAGAAAGGGCTCACTAAGCATTGGCCCGAGTATTTCAAGATAAGAACACTGTTTCCTGCCTGGAAAAGTTCACTTTCTAGACAGCATCTGAAGCCAGTACTTATGATGTCAATCACACGTGGTAACAGAAAGTCAAGTATCTTAAGGGGATATTTTGGAAATGAACCTGAACTAAATGGAGTAATATGGATGGGGATGGGTGGTGGAGGGTTTCAAGCCAGGAAGAAGAGTTGGATTTTATGCAGATGGGTAGGCACTTAGTCATATTTTTTTGTAAATGAATATACATTTGCTAAGAAATGAAGAGACGTTCAAAGGGTCTTAACTGGAGAGTCATATGATGAGATAGGTACTTTAAGAATGTTTACATTCCATATGCTCAGAGCCATAGACCCACTTTCCTAAGCCCTCTCCTAAAGAAAAAAGAAATTTTTAGTCCATTTAGAAAATCAGGGGTTAGCATCCCAAGTATGTAGGACAACTCTAAGAACCAAATGAATGGATCATCTGCTAGTGTGAGAAGGACCTCGAATTGGAGTTTCCCACATGTCTTATCTCCCTTGTAAGATTACAACATCCTCTTAGGGACTGTTTTATTCAATTTTGCAATCCTTGTAGTGCTTGCATGGGGTGGACTTGTGGAATCAGAATGAGAAATACTTGTTTAAAACAATTTTAAAATAAGTTAATGAAAAACAACTGTTGAAATTTACAATGAAATTGCAGTTGCGCAGTTTGGGATGTTTTTCAAATGAATTGTTTATTTATACTGTTTTTATAAGTATGATTCTGGTATATTCTTTTATTTAAATAGATGCTTTTTCAGTACAATCAGTAATGACAAACAATCAAGCAAATCTTAATCACAAATCTTAACAACTAATGTCAAATTAAAACTGGGTACAAACTAGTTCTTTGGCCTGGGGAAGTCACTTAACCTTCCTAAGCAGTTTCTTTTACTCATAAGATGGAAAACTAAGTTAGATTCTATAAAATACTGTGAGCCTAAAATTTCTACTCTACAATTGTGCAAGAATTTTACTGAAATGCCAGTTCTCAGGCTTTTGGAAATCTACTAATGCTAAAAACTTTCTGTCATATGGATGTTTGGAGAAACTTTTATTTTCTGATGAAATCTACATTAAATTGTTACATAATTATAGATATATCTCTGAAATTTGCTGCACAGAGAGTGGCCAAGAATTGATGGGATACATTTTTTAAGATGAAAATTTAAATAGATTCATTCTTAAAAATAATGAGTTTAAATGTGGAAATTTAGGACATGAATCAAAGCAGTTAGCCTTTATGGAGTAAATGTGATGCTAGATTACATAAAAAATGTCTCCCAGGTCCTCCTGACTGTATCATTTCAAGATCTCACAGGCAGGGTGCCTGTCACGCATATTGAATACCATGGTAACAGTCCTTGCCTGTGAAGCCTCCAGTACAACATGCCATGATTCTCAACAATAATTATTAACTAACATCTTGGTTGAATGATGGCTCTCTGGGTTCAGAATTGCAATATTTGCATGAAAAAAATTTTTTTTGGTAGAAGTTTTCTTCAGGTTTTTAGGGCTAAAAAAAAGGAGGGGGCGGGGTAGAAAGGACTTAAAAAAACCAAATTCCTCTTTTGCTACTTCCCAGTAATTTTGGCCTTGAAAAGGTTAGACTTGTATTTAATTTCTTAATTTGTAAAGTGGAGGTGATAGTAATAGCAACCTGTGAGGGATTTTGTGAAGTTCAATAAATACGCAGCACTTTATTTCTTAAATACCTTCAGAGATCAAGAAACTGTAACTTTAAAAAAATCCTTCAAAAAGAAGGAACTCTTTCAAATCAGCATTTCTGAAGCCTTCCAAGGTGACCAGACCTTTACCAAAACTAGTTTCAGTAAATGACTTTGACTCTGAAGATCCATTTGTGACATTTGCAGCTACCCATGACTTTATATGTTTGGTTCCTAGTCTGAACAAACTAAGTTTCTTTAGAAAATCACATGCAAATAGAGTCCTTGAGAAAGGGACTTATCCCTTGATTACTGATAGTAGCTAGGAGGAACACCTATCTGAGAAAACTCTAAATCTTCAGTTTACTTCAGCCCAAGGCTTTGGGAGCATATGCCCAAGAGCCCAGGAAAATGAGCTGAAGTTGGGAAATATGTTGCAGAAGTGCTGGTCCCTCCCAATCTAGCATTGCTCAACAAATAACTCCTTTGTTCAGAGTTGAACCAGTATCTGGAGAAGGGAGATGAGAAGTCTAATAATCCAACTAGTACATATTAAGGTGATATGAGAGAGGGGGAAATGCAATATCAGCTACACTTCAAATAGTATCCATGGCTGGTCTTCCCAGACCTACCCAACAGACTCAAAATTTAAACCCCCTTTGGTACTGTCACTGGATATTTATTTTCATGTTTTAGTGCAAATATTTACTTATAAGCCTTAGTAGCCACCCTCACAAAGGGCAAAAACAATTCTTCGCTCATTTGGAGAGGCAGCCTAATATGGGAACTATCACTGGGTTTTGGAACCATCGGATTTCAGCTATCTATGACTCAGAACAAATTATTTAAGCCTTCTGAGCCAATTTCCTCATGGAAATTTAAGCAACATGCCTCTAGGACCACAGAGGCAGAACAGGATAATTGCTACCTACTAGATTTGCAACTAGAATTAATGGGGCAATCAGCTAGAATAGTTAAGCACCGTCAGTATTAAAACTGTTGTCATTTTCTCTGAATATCCAATATCTAGAATACTCACCAACACAAATCTAATACATATTTAATGAATAAATAAAAGATTTGGTATTACTTAAAGACACTTGGCAAAAGAGGAAATCAAGCCCTCATGAAGGTACATAAGAGGTCACCATCCAGAGACAGGACCAAATACATACATCTCCCAGCTTTTAGTTTCCCACTCTTAATTTTTATTTATTTATTTTTTTGCCATGCTAATGTCTCATGTCATTTTTAAAATCTGACTTCACTACACACCAAATTTAAAACTAAACCGTATTTATTTATACCACAATGCCAGTTGGAACAGGAAAGAAAAATACATTATCTAAAACTACTGAACAAAACCAGAATATCAAATTATTCTCCCCAGCAAATAAATATTTAATTTGGTTTGGTTCTGAGAAAGGAGCATGGTATGGAGGCATGAGCATGGGTCTGGAAACAGGAAGTTGCTCTGGCTCTCAGCTCCATGCAGATTGTGGGTTTGGAGGCCTGTTGCTTAGACGCCTAGAGCTTCCAAATTTCTGTCTGTAAAAAATGGGCATAATAATATCTACCTTTGAGGGAGGGACCACTACTACTGGAACAGCTTTTCATTTTGGAATGATAAAATATTCTAAAATTAGATCATGGTAATCAGTGCACAAATCTAAAAATGTACTAAAAACCATTGAACTGTACACTCTTAATGGTGATTGCATCTCAACAATATGTACTTTATAATCACAACTGTGAGGACTTAGTTACTACCTGAAGAATATGATAAGGAGCACAGAGTAGGCACTCAGTACCAGTTATATAAATTGGTCTCTGGTCCTCTGGTACCTAGGAAGATAATGAGCATGATGGTGATGCTGGCAATGATAGCAACATACCTGCATTTAGTAACATTCTAGCAGCTTTAAAAACTAGAAGTGGGCTGAACCACTCTCAGCCTCTGAAAATTCAGTTACAGTGAACACACAAGGATGAATCCTGGCTATCCAAATTTTTAGAGTATTTCACATATATGGCCACCACTGCCCAGTGTCTGCAAGGTCTCTTTTGGGGGTCTCTTAGGAACTCAAGCTTGTATTCAAATAACTATCATATATGTACAGAATTCACCACATTCATGCCCTGCCTCTCCCTCCAAAAGATGCCATTTAACTTGTAAAGGATCCTCTGACTGTTATCTACTACCACTGTTGCTGCTACTACTTCTGCTTTTACTTATTCCTCCAGATCCTCATTACAACCTTTCAAGGTATGAACCATAAGCCCCATGTTATACATGGACAATCAGAGCTATCAAATAGCAGGGCTAAGATGTGAACTCTTAAGAGTAGATTGACTCTTAAGGCCAAGGCTCTTGTCAGTTCCAGACCCTAAACTCCAAGGTGACTTCTCAACAAATTCAGACTAAAAGTTGAAGTTCTCTCCCTGGTTCTCAAGCTCCACCATTGTGAAGCAGGCCGTTTGAGCTTCTCCCAGCCCTCTCTCCTGGTTCAATCCGTCCCAGACACAATCTGCCTCCCGGTTGCTACTATACCTGCCCAGTACTCTCCAGTTGCAGGTCCCAGTACTCCCTATTCCTCTTTCTGTAACATCTCCTTTAGGTAGACTTGCTCCCAGCCTACCACCAGGACTCTGCTCAAATGCCATTTCATTCAAAATAGCAACTCCAGTAGCTCCTGGCATATCTGCCACGCCCTCTTTGCTGTCAGTCTCACCATAGTATACCCTGTGAGCATAAGGGCTTTGTTTTGTTCTCATAGTGTCTCTAGCACCTGGAACCAGCAAGTAGTAGGCACTCAACTCAGAGGGACAAAGTTGTACAGTCACCATGAGAAAACCATACCCTACTAGGAACTGGAACACAAAGCATCATCCAAGAGGCTGTCTTCCTTCCAGTTTATTTGTAAATTCATCAGTAAGTCTCCCTTAATGCTTGCCTCCTTGGAAAAATCTTTCCTGATCTTTTATTCTAACACTTAAAACGCATTGCAATTTCCCATTGACGTATCCCCATTTACATATCTAGGGTTTCCCCCTTGACTCATATTCCATGAATTTCTTGAAGGCAAGAACTGGTTCTTGTTCATCTTTACTTTCCCAGTGCATGGTGGTGTTTTTGAATATATGGTCTAGTATTGCCTTCTAATGTATCCCACATAAGCTGCCAGGGTTTAGGTAATAGTCTATGAGTCTGGCATTCACCTAAACTGTAACATGAAAGATTTTCCAACCAGAGGGAGCAGCACCAAGCCAACCGGTCCATGTAGAAACACGCCCAGCCTGGGCAGGTGTGGCAAACACTTTTCTGCCTTTGAGAAACAAAGAGACATCAAGGAGTAATAAGCAGATTAACAAGCTGAGAATCACTCAAAACACATCTTCATTTGTAGATATTATTCTGACAGTTTATTGTTTTGCTGACCTTGTTAATCTTCCCCAAATAAGTTCTCCAAAGGGATTCTTTTGTAATTGTTCAGGTTCACCCTCTCTCTCTCTCTCTCTCTCTCTCTCTCTCTCATGTACCATTCCACCTACACACAATCATGTTCACTAACTACTGACAATCAAAGGGACAGTAGAAGGCAGAGCTATTTGCCAGAATCAAGAGTCCTGGGATGTGGCTTTTATTAAGAAAGATGTTTGCCTGGATTCCCCCTCCTCCATCTCTTTAACCCGAAGTAATAATGCAGGAACCTGGAAGAACTCATAAACACTATGAAAATGCACGCAGGTGAAATCAGCTTAATGTCAGTGGTATATACTCGAACTGAACTGCAGTCAGCTGGATTCCCCAGTAGCTGTCTGATTTACAGACTTCTGGAGTGTTCTTTAAGTGGGGCAGACAAGAAACAAGAACACTTTCCATTATATCCACAGTGCATTAATTCCAAGTTTAAGGAACAAGGCCAGCAGAGAAGTGCTCTGTGCAGTGAGCAGACGCACTGCATCGCAGAACTGGCTGACAAACACACAGTTACCTGCAAGAAGCCTTCCTCAAAAATTTTTTTCAAGCAAAGTTCTGTTAGTGAGAATGAGGCTTAAGAAAGAAATACTGATTTTAATTCATTCTTCCTTCCTTAAAAAAGTAGAGAATGAAATAATATATAGCCAAGCTAATTCTCTTCAATTGACCATTCCATGGGAACTATTAATAATCCATTAATCAGGGCTGGAGTTGTGGCTCAGTGGTAGAGTGCTTGCCTCACATATGTGAGGCACTGGGTTCAATTTTCAGCACCACATATAAATAAATGAATAAAGTAAGATCCATCAACAACTAAACAAAAATTTTTTTAAAAATCCACTAATCACACAGCAGTTGGACACAGTGGCGCACACCAGTAATCCCAGAGGCTCAAGAGGCTGAGGCAGGAGGATTGCAAGATCAAAGCCAGCCTCAGAAACTTAGTGAGGTACTCAGCAACTTAGCAAGACCCTCTCTCAAAATAAAAAAAGGTGGGAGGGCTGGGGATGTGGCTCAGTGGTTTAGCCACATGTGATTAAGTGGTTAAGTGCCCCTGGGTTTAAATCTCTGGTACCAAAAATGAATGAATGAATGAATCAATCAATCAATCAATCACACAACAGTGACAACAAACATGAGATCACTTTTCATCATGTAAATAAGGCTATCTTTACTATTTTTAAACTTAGGTGTTCTCTATTTAACTTCCATTTCAGATGATTTCTAAGATGTTGTCAATGACCTTGATATTCAAAACCAATGCTGTTTCTCAGAGCTAAGTTTTCACTGATCTGTAAATTTCTATTCAAACTTCTAGGAGGGAATGATGGGACTCAGTGTGGAGGCTGGGATTTGGAAAAGTTAACTGGCCCCAGATAATGTGAAGTTGTACCAGCCCCAGAACTCAGCACTGAAGCAGCACTCAGCGCTCTTCTAATTAAACCACAGGGAATAACGCTGAGCGTAATTTTCAGTGTAAAAGAGTTCTGTGATGTCAAACCCTGGCCACAAAGGCCATCTGATCTGATGGCCAGGCCAGGCACTGTGTAAGTCAGGAAACAACCAAGGGTCTTAGCCAAGGAACCATCAGTGTCAGTCTGGAAGGTATCTTTTGTTTTGCTTTATTCTAGCCAGTCAATCTTTACCAATCAGAAACGATGAAAAGGATAAAAAAGTGGATTTGGGCAAACTCCTAGAAGGCAAAACCTGGAAGACTTGAAAGTGATAAGGAAACTATAAAATATGTTATAGAGCAGGTGGATGAAGTGATCTGATTTGGGCCTGTAGAAGAACAATTTGGCAGCAATAGATAGAAGTGAGGCCTATTGAAAATGAAAACATAATAGAGGACTGAATAGAGTACTAGGGCCAAAGGCAGTGGTGGATTCAAACCTCAGCTCTCCTAATTACTAGCTGAGTGGCCGGGGGCACACAACCTCACCTCCTGTACCCAACCAGCTACATCCTAAGACTATTGTTAGTATTAATAAGGTAATTTATTTATCACTGTGAGTCAGTAGCCAGCACATGCTGAGTTGTTCAATAAAGAACTTTAAAAATAAACCCAGAGAGAGGGAAATGAAGGGCTAGAATGAGGCTATGGTTGTAGGACATAAAGAAGGAAAATAGAGGCATTTTGGAGCTCTCACTTGTAGATTGGATGTGGAGTATTGAGAAGTGCATCGAAGATGCCAGAAACATTCGAAAGCTGGGTAATTACAGGACCAGCAATGATAGGTTCCATTTTGAGTGTGTTAGTTTTACCTAGTCAAAAATGAAAGAAACAGGAAAGAGAAATAAGCAATATTCTCGGTAATCACTGCAAAGAGAAAAAAAAGTTCACAGAAGTGACCCCACTTTTGCAAACAGACAAGGTACAGACTTAAGCCCCTTTTAGAAAAGGGGGGTTTCTCAAGAAAAATTCATGGAATTTAATTAAAAACATTGTTTGAAACACCATACATAGCTTACACTTTTATAAAAGCAAACTTCAGACTATAGACTCATGAATTCAAATCCCATTTTCCCAATTCATAATACAGGCTGCAACTAGAATAGAATATAATAACCAAATAAAAGGCAGGAAAGTATGACAAGAAAATAAAGGAAAGATTTTTTTTCAAACATCATATGCTGGCATTGTAGAATAATTCAAGAGTCTCCCAGTTATTAGGATTTTTTTCAAAGAAAAAAAAATATATGTGATCATAAAAATCAAGGTCAACAAAGTTATTCTTGAATAATACCATCAACATTTTTCAGAGATCCTACAAAAAATGTTTGTAATACTCTAAATCTCATGAATCTATAAGAGTAAACTCTACTTAATAGCAAAACAACAAACCTAGGAAAATTTCTTTGCAACAAAGGCATTCTCTCTCTCTCTCTCTCTCTTAACTTTAAACAAAAAATAAAAAGGAGGTAGAGTGATTAACCTCCAGAGACAAAACTAAAAATTTATTCAAAGTAAATCTCTGCTGTGATATTATTCAGAAGAATCCTCTTTATATTAACTTCATTATTTAGGATGTCCCCATGCTGATCAAATACATAATGTCATCTTCATTAAAAATAATTAAGATTCCCTAGGCAGACACACTTGAAATAGGGGGGAAAATCTCAATTTTTTATACCACTGCAAGGTTTTCTAAAACTCATTCATATTTAATTTTTAAGGATGCTTTGCAGCACATTAAATATTTAGCAGTCAGAGGGTTTTCAAACCAGAATGCTAAATGTCAACCTAGTCCTCCAAAAATACTCCTTGTTTCATTTGCAGTAAATTAGCTGGACCTCCCTTCAGAAACTGGAGAGAGAAAAAAAAAAGGTCTTTAAAGTTAACTCACATTAGGACATTGAGGTAATATCGATCTACATAATTAGACCATGTAAGGGATTTAATTTTAAATACCAGGCTTATTAGGTATTGCAGAATTCTAAAGTAGTGCTGCTCACATTATAAATGGAGATAATCTTTCAGAAACTCATCCCAGTCCGCCTTCCAGAATTCATCCAGCATTATGCAACATACATTACCATCTAGGATGGGTGTGATAAGTCAGCACAGCAGAAGTTGGGCAGTGAGGTTCCACAGGCCCTGGGCCAATTAGCAATACAATGACAACTGAGCAGCACAGCTCCAGTCAGTCCCTGATTACAAAGGGGGCTTGGGAAACCCATTTTCATTTTTCTATGGAGCAAGTATTCTAATGCCAAGGTATTGTCAGGGGTCAACAAGTATAGACCACCTTCAGTACTTGCTGACTCCTGCCCCCCCACACACACACACACTATATATTTTATAGGTTTGTGAACTCATTCCAATAGTAGACACGGCAGTTAAAATGTACTTTATTTTCAAAGAAAGGAAATTGGTTTTAAATGCTGATAATAAGGAGAATGTAAGAAAGTATAACGAAAAGGTAGAATAGAAAATCTCTATTTTCTATTCCTCCAGACCCTAAAAACTCAGAAAATGCTAGCATACAAAATGATTTCACAGTGGGGCCATGTAAAGTGTGTTTGCAATGTTACAGCACAAAACAAGCCATCATAAGACTTCCCAAAGAAAGGACTGTCTCTTACAAAGTCAGGAGATAAACTACAGATTTGCTCTGATGGCTCAAATCAAGAATCTAGTGGCTTTTGGTAACTGTAAACAGCACGCTTTGGAAATGCTAACAAGGACTGAAGTCTAGATTTCACCTGTGTTGCACTTGGTGATTCTGGTTTTGATGGGTCCTTGATCTGCAACCGTTTCTGCAGAGATAGGTAGGTGGACAGGGAAGCAGGACAGCATCTGCCCCGCCCTGCTCCACTGTCCTGCAGTCACCCATCTTGTGACATTTAATAAGAATCAAGTTGTCTTTTGCATCAATTTTGCCACAGATGTCCTTAAAATCCCAAACCATCTCTAACTCTCTCTGTTGCTCCCCCCTCAATCTGACAAGAGCAATCAGGCATTTCTACTGATTTCAGATCTGCACTACCGACCCAAGGTTTCAAAGTGCCTAAAAAAGTTCCACTAATTAATCTATTCAGGCCCCTCCAGCTAAATGGAAGAGTTAAAAAGGAAAGGAAGATGGAAGAAATGCTCTCACCAAGGGCTGGGGCTCTCATATTGCAAGGCTCCAGACACCTATGAGGAAAAGAACAACTCTCTGACCTACATGGAAAATAAATAAATAAATCTGGAGAGCTTTTTGCACATTAGTAGGAATGGGAAATTGCTTCACTTCATCAATTTTGAAACTTTAACTTAATTGCTTCTTTCACTAATGCCCTCCGCTCACCTCCAGTCTCTTTAAACTTGAGTCTAAAAGAAACCCTGTTACAGGGCAATCCGCCCTCTCAGGACTGACGCAGATTCCACAGCAAGTTATAGCAGGCTTGAACCTTCTTTTCTTCTGGGAATAATGTTGTTATTCTTATTAGCTACTTTTGTTTATCTCTTTCTCAAACTGCTTTTTTTTTTTTTTTTTTTTTTGGCACTCACAGTCCTGTGGCCTCATATGTTTTGGTAAAGTGAATAATTTCTTCAACAGTTTTTCACCAGCTAAAGATGAATGAAAAGGTCGGAGTGGGCAGCAGAGGGGACAAACCATCCATAGTTTGGAATCCTGTGTGCACTGGAAGTACAGCTCCAACACCTACACCACAGAAAGACTTACAACAAAATGACCATGTCACATAGTCTTCCTTGATGTGCACACCAATGGCTGGCGGGTGGGGGGTGGGAGGGGTACGATGTGGACACTCTATTGCAACTACACCTACTTTGCCATCCAACATGGCTTGTTCAAAATGATCTGATCTCAAACTCAAATTCCCATTTTTTTGACCCTAAATCTCCAGAAATTAATATAGTTCATAAATCTAATAGAGCAATACTGGGTCAGGTTTTTATTTGGACCTTCTAGCACTTAATACAGATGCAATTCTTTCCGGTTCCTGGCTCATTTGTCCATTTAAAAGGAATAAAAAAAAATTTAAAAGTAAACACACACCCAGAACAAAAACAAAACCAAAAAGCATTGTTGCATACATTTCTAAGAATTTCATAACCACATGAAAATGTTATAGTCAGTATGTTTGTCCTCACCAATATTTTTCTGGGCCAGCAAATAAAATAAGCAATGGTTAATGTTTTACCTAGTCAGACGGGGTCTACTTCTTCCATTCTCTTCCCTGCACACAGGTCTCATCCTGTAGTGTCATAAGCAGGCAGAAGCATACTTTGTTGTCATTATCAAATGGAAACTTAGGGTCCAGAGGGAAACCTAACCAATCAAAGCACACTGCACATGTGGGGTCAATTAGGTGCAGAAGACCTTTGTATTTGGGATAATACTCAAATGCTAGTCAGCCCTACTAATGTCTGACTTGTATCTGAAACTGAAGAACTACAATGATTCCCAACATTGAAGCCCTTCAAGCTGTATTTGATCATCAATAACACAGTGTGGTAAGAAAGAAGATGGGTAAGGAGATAAGTGAATTGCATTGAGAACAAGCATGTAAAAACTAGCCAAGGCTTCTCAGACAACCCATTTGTCATACAGGAAAGAAAAAAATAGGACCATAGATTAATCTCAAATCTTGGGGTAAATTTTGCGTTGACATTCTTTGACTATATATTCATCATTGAAAAATTCTTCACTACTTCTGTCATTTTAAAACCTCGAAGGTTCATATTTTTATTCCCTCTGTCTGTGACCTTGAGTATTAATTTATCAATGTCATTCCTGGTAGGAAACCTAACACTGAATTTTTTCTTGTCTAGATTTGAAGAAGCTTCATAAAGCAAAATACAAAGTGATATTATGATATTTTGATATTATAATATATATCATAAGCAGAGGGCAATGAGTGAGGAGACATCTGCATAGACTATGGACTGGTGGTAGAATTATAGATGTACTGGGTGTGGATGTAGAGAGATGTAGCTGGGTCTCTTCAATCACATGAAGTTCAAATCCCGGCTCCCTGGTCACCAGCAATGCAACCTCAGGCTACTTACTTGACTACTCTCAGTCATCTTCGAGTCTCTTTTGCCTATAAGATGGCTACATTATGTGTGTGTGTGTGTGTGTGTGTGTGTGTGTGTGTGTGTTGGGGCAGGGGGAACAAAGCAGAAAGGAAAGTGCCAGGGATGTAGTAAGCATAATAAATAAAGCTATCATCAACTCATTACCCTTTTCCTCAGGGTCTTTGTTGTTATAATTAATTTGTAATTTAAAAACATTATTAAAAAGATTCCAAGGAATCAGATATGGTGCCCTGCACCTGTAGTTCCAATTACTTAGGAGGCTGAGGCAGGAGGAATACTTGAGCCCAGGAATTCAAGACTACCTTGGGCAACACAGTAGGGCTCTTTCTCAAAAAAAAAAAAAAAAAAAAAAGTAACAAAGAAAAAGAAAAAGAAAAGGTATTGGAGGAGGAGAGGAGCAAGAGGAAACTATTCCAAAGATAACCCTCCAATTATGCCATTTAAGAGTTTTTTCTTTCTTTCTTTTCCCCAGTTCAATTTGGAAAGCCATCTAAGGGAATCATTCTTTTCTAGAACTCCTTCCTGGCTTTTGGTATTAATGTCCTACTAGCTCTCATTAGTCACACAAACTAGTGAGGTAGAAAGGCAAAGAGAGTGTACTTGAAAGTACTTCTTTACAAAGTTAAGTGCTTTACAAAGTTAAGTGCTAGATATTCTACTGTCCTATCACCCTCACCCTCCCATGAGTGAGGGAGAATGGAGGTTCAGTATAATCTGGGTAATGTCACATCATCAAGGGTTAAAACCCCAACACATGGTGCTTATCTGATCTTGAACGTATTCATAAAGGTCAGCATGGACCCAATATCACAAAACACTAGATGTTGAGCTCACTTCTGGAAAGAGGGGGAAATCTTCTTAAGTGTAAATCATTTACATAGTGACCAATAATCCCTCACATACTTTATGGTTTTTCAAAACAGTAGAACAACCCAGAGCTGCTCAGAGCTGCTCTTCCTTTTGGCTAAAGCAGTGCACAGAGTTTCGCAGAAAGCATGCAAAACAAAAACAAAAAGTCAGCAGAAACCTTTACAAGCCTTTTCAGAGCCTGGCACCATTTACATCACAAAGTTTAACAATCGAAAGAAGTTGGAATGCTCATGTTTCATTATACTAGCAAAACCAAGAATAAAGCACAGAATAATTTCCAGATGGTGTCCTTTTTTTGTACAAATTTTTCAATTCAACATTGTCCTGAAAGCTTTAGTCATCTGAATACAGAGCTGTAACAATTTTATGCAAGAATCTTGTTCTTGGATAAATAGACTCATATACTCCATTTACTGAGGTTTCTAGCTATTAGAAAGAGCACGAGAGAATAAAGCATGAGAGAGTCTACTACAGACAGTGCAAACAGTGACTGGAAAAGAATACAGCCCACATGACCACACTCCCTAGAGAATATCTCTGACTTTCTCTCGTTATCAAATTTACATATACGTTGTAAGTTTACATTTTATATATAAACTTACATTTTAAAAAGCGCAAAGATTTACAAAATCATGGGATTTTTTTAAAAAAGCTTCAAAAAAACAAACTTATGTAACTAGGAAACAAAGGGCATGACGGATACCCTTGCATCTATAACACACAGAACAAACAAAGCAGCCTAGGCAAGCCCATCTAAACTCAGAGAGACTCACTTCTACATCAAGAAAGTTCAGCTCCTAATGCAAATCTCTCTCGAATGTTTCCACTGCTACATTAAAAACAAACCACCCCAGGCTGGAGTCGTGGCTCAGTGGTAGAGCGCTTGCCTGGCATGTGTGAGGCCCCAGTGCCACATATAAATAAAATAAAAAGATCCACTGTCAACTAAAAATATATTTTAAAAAAAACCAAAACTTTTTTTAAAATTATGAAATGCCTATGAAAGAAGACAAAATGTTATAATAAATGTCTGTACATCCATTACCTAGTTTCTGTAATTACCAACTTGTAGTCAGCCTTGTCATTCCATATGACTACTTTCCCCAACCTAAAATTATTTCTGGAGAAAATTAAAGGTGAGGCATTCCCTCACCTTTAATATCAGGTGTTCCCCCCAAATATCTCCTGTGTTTATGTGGAAGTGTTTAGATGCGAAATGATTACATTATAAGAGTTGCGACCTAATTAGTGAACTAATCCATTTGATGGATTAATAATTTGAGTGGACTCACTGTGTGGTAACTATAGGCAGGTGGGGTGTGACAGGAGGAAGTAGGATTGATATTTTGTCAGTCGCACCTTTCTCTCTCTCTCTCTCTCTCTCTCTCTCTCTCTCTCTCTCTCTCTCCCTCTCTCTCTCTCTCTCTCTCCCTCTCTCCATGCTTCTCATCTGTCATGACCTAAGCAGCTCTCCTCCACCATGCCTTTTCACTATAATATTCTGCCTCACTTTGGGTCCATAGTAATGGAGTCGGCTGACCATGGACCAAATTTCTCAAACTATGAAACCCGAATAAACTTTTTCTTCTCTATGTTGTTTTTGCCAGATATTTTGGTCTTGCAATAAAAAACTGACTAACACATTCATCTATAACTAGTTTGTAAAAATCCTAACAAAGGAAAAAAAAAAAAAGAGAAAGACCACAATACCATGAGCACACTAAATTAGCAATTCCAGAATATCATCAAATATCTAGTGATATTTAAATTCATCTGCTACACTTAGAGCTACACTACTGGGATGGATGGAAGCAGCAATAAAGAGCAGGATCTCATAATTGTGTTTTTGCTTTAATACTGTGTTAGCACTTGTGACATAGAAAGGGTACAAATCATTCCAAATTTTACTAAGAGTCTTCTCTTTCTCTTGCAGCCTAGATGTAACATTCTTTAACCTGGAAGGGAGAAGAAAATACCAGAAGAAAATACCAGGAATTCATTTTCCAGGAAGGTGCTCTCCATAGAAAGCTCATGTTCTAAGCATGAGGTTCATAAGACAGAAGGAGGCACTGCAAATATTTCCATTATCCACATTAATCAACACTACATCCTTTGTCAATCAATTAGCAAAGTGAATGTCAGAAGTAGATTTTTGTGTGTCTGGGAAATGCATGGCTTATTTGCTAGCCTCATGAGTCAAAGAAATGGACCCTTTCTAGTGGAACTAAAGATATATTCAAGGTAAGAGAATTGGCCAGAATATCATAGAGATACACCTCTCCTTATATGAATAAGGGCAGAACCTTGGTAAGTATGTCCCCTGAATAGTTGGAGGAATTTTAGTTGCTAGGTACTGACAGTTATGACAAATAAGGACTACAGAACTCTCCTCCAGAATGTTGGCAAGCCTGTAAGTGTAAATTGGGAAGGAAGGAAGGAAGGAAGGAAGGAAGGAAGGAAGGAAGGAAGGAAGGAAGGAAGGAAGGAAGGAAGGAAAAAGTTGTAATCACAGCAATTAAAAGATGAGACCTGGGACTTTTTTAAGCATATAGAGTCATTTTTTCATGGACAATTTTGTGGCCAGTGGCTGATATACAGCTGTTCGTATAGCAGAATTGTGTCTCAGAACCAGTTGTAACTAGGTGGCAAGGTTGTGGGATAGTAGCTAAACCTCACTCCCCTTAAACCACTTGACTGTTATCACAATCAATCCCCCCCCTAAACCACTAGGACTTGTGCCTAAACAAACTGGCTTAGGTTAGTTTACAACAGGGGGGAGTGATGGAGAGTTGTTTGCAATATTAAAAAATAAAATGAGGGCTGGGGCTGTAGCTCAGTGGTAGAGTGCTTGCCTAGCACAGGTGAGGCACTGGATTTGATCCTCAGAACTACATAATAAATAAAAAAGGAAAGAAAGTTATTTTAAAATTTTTTAAAAATAAAATGAAATTAAAAGTTCAAAATGTGCTTTTCATAAAATAACTGAAATGTCAAGTTTTCAGTTTAGGCCTCGAATTATACCAACCCAGTGTCATAATTCTAGCTAACGTGAAGCACTCAGGGGATCTGATTTGACAGTTAATGGGCAGTCACTGATAACTTTCTTTTTGCTAGAAGGAAAAAAGTTAATTCTGACTTACCAAAAAGTTGGGTAGGTATGTTTTAAAGTATTAAAATAAAATAATGAGTTCTCTGTTACTGAGTTTGTCAATCCTTTCATTTTGGAGATAAGGAGACCAAGGCCTGGAGCAGATGAATAATCTTTGTAAGGTGCTCCACAGGTTTCCATAGCTGAAATCAGATCTCCCCAGGGTATTTGATGTGACTCTCCTTGCAGCAGTCCCTGGCTGTGCCTCAATCAAAGGCTCCCACACCTCAGCCTTCTGGCCCCAAGCCAGATTACTTATTTAGCATCTGCAATTTCCCCACATTTCCATTGCTAAAGGGAGAAAGGTTATCAATCAGGCTCAAGAAGCTATTAGTGTTTGGCCAGAGATTTTAGAGCAAATTCTTCCTTTAGGGATTTGTTATCAAATGGATAACAAGGGGCTAATGAGATGATAAAAAAAAAAAGAAGAAGTTTCTGCTAATGAGTAAACTCTCAATTGTGAAAGCTTTAACACAATAAAGAGACAACTATCTCTGACATTACCTCAAATGATTAACATAATGGAGGAAAGTGGTCATGGTGAGGGGCACAGAGATATTCATAGTCACCCTAGCTAGAGGACAAGCCCTGTTGGGGTGCACATCTCATGAACATGAAAACACAGACCAGGTTCTTATCTATCTTTGGGGCTCCAGAATACAACAAGAAGCCAACGCTTTAACTCCCAGGGAGTGAAGCAATAGAGGAATACTAGGCATGCTGATGTTCTCTACAAAAGGTTAACAAGAACCATCTCATTTTTTCTCTCTGCCAACAGTAATGTCACTGAAAGTGGTTCCCAGCATCTGGAGTTACAAAGTGGTGAGTTGGTGACATCTGTATACCTCATTTTTTCCCTTTCCTATGAGTCAGAAAGGATACATGTGACACAACCCATTTTGGAGACATGGAAACTCGGGCTCAGACACGACATAGTGACACAGTTACTTTGACAAAGTTGGGCATAGATCTAGATCCTCTGCCTTCAACCCCAAGTGTCACTGTGTTACATGCTACATCATGACCCACTCCTGTCCCCTCTATTCCCTACACATCACCCTTTCCAATGCATTGTGTTGAAAAGAAGGGAGAATATAAATGAACCTGGTTGAAAATGACAGAGCATCAATGAAAAAGTGGATATTGAAAATTGGGCTTAAGAGTCTTTGGTTCTCACTGGAAATGCAGCACAGAAAACCACCCCCATGAGGCTGAGAGTACATCTGTGGCTGTTATCTTGGAGTTGAGAAGTTAAGCATAGGTCGTGGGCTGACAAATTACTACACTTAAGCTTTTCCTCCTACCGCATAATGGATCCTCCCTTTAAGAAGATACAAACATTGAAAAAAAAAAAAAAAGACACTAAACCAGACCAACACCTCCCAGGATCCTCTACAAAGGCTTCCTGGTTCAGTAAGAGAAGCCTGCAAAAGATCAAGTCATGTTCAAAGAGCAACACAAGCTGTGCTACCACAGGACTCCACTTTCCTTCCCTCTTAAGATCTAATCATTTCCTTTGTTTCCCAAGGAATACAACCAATTCAGCCCCAGGACTGCCAAGTTCAATCAATGACATAGAGAAGGCAGGGCAAGCTACCCTAGGGTGGTGGTATATACTTTAAAGTGTAAAAGGGTTACGCTAATAGGAGAAAAAAGAGTGATCAGGTAAAGGTGCTACTCACAGGGCCCTCTTCCTGAGGGGAAGCTTCTTGGTGGTGATGACTGCCCACTTAAATCCAAAGTTGATCATGTGACTCCCCTGCTGGAGATCCCTCCCATGGTTCCCTGTTACTCTCCCAGTGGTCTCTAAGGACTTAGTGACCATTCGTATCATTCTCCTATTACACTGGTCTCCTTGCAGGTCACCCACACTCTGCCAGGATCTCCCAGAATTACCCACATGGTAAACTCCCTTCTCTTCGAATATCATTTTTTCAGTGAGGCCTATAGTAGATACCCTATTGTAACCTCATCGCCTCCCCCAGTCATCCTGCCACACCCACTTGATTCTCTTTACCTTCCTTTACTTCTTTCTTATTTATTAGGACTAGCTATCCTCCAACATGTAATTATTTCCCAGTATTCATTATGTCTGTTGCTTAGCTCTACCTGATGGAATGTGACTGGAATGTAAATTCCATGCAGAAGAGGATTTTTGTCTGTTTTAGTAAGTGATGAATTGGTAGGACCAGAAAGTGCCTAGCACCCAGTATGCATTAAAAAGAAAGAGAGAAAATTATGATAGGGCTGGGAGTGTAGAACAGGGGCAGAATGCATGCTTAGTATACATGAGGCCCTGAGTGCTGATCCCCAGCACCAAACAAAAATTGCTGATCATGTCTTCCCCTTTTGGCTAAGATCAAGCATAATAAATATTTGCTGAATGAATGAATAAAATGTTATCTCTTTACTGACATTGGCAGCAGCTAGCATTTACTCAGCATTTACTATGCTTCAGAAATGGTACAAGTGCTTTCTCTATATCAAACCCTGATCCTCACAAACCTATGAGACAGGTCCTACAGGTTAATTGTCCCTTATGTAAAAATCTTGGGACCAGAAGTGTTTTGTATTTCAGATTTGGGAATGTTTGCATATATTTAGTGCAATATCTTGGTGACAAAATCCAAGTCTAAACACAAAATTCATTTGTGTTCTCATATACACCTTGTACACAATCTGAAGGTAATTTTAAACAATATTTCTAGTGCCCTTTTATTTTTACCGTGACATGTCACATGAAGCCAGGTGTGGAATTTTCCACTTGCAGCATCATGTCAGGTTCAAAATGTTTCGGATTTGGAAACATTTGAGACTGCGTTGCTGATTGGGGGCGGGGGGGGGGGTTGTGGATTTTGGATTTTGGATTTTCAGAATAGATGAACTTATAACAGTATTCCCAATTTACACGACACGACTGAGGCTTCAATTACTTGATCTAGGATTACGTTACCAGTTAAGTGATGAAGTCAGAATGAAAACAGGTCTGGCTCCAACTAACTCCAATGCTAGATCTCTCATCCAGCTCTAGACAAGTTTCATGGTTTTGTTTAAGAGGGAAAGGATTTGAAGGACAAAAAAGGCATTGCTCCTATGAATTCAATGGGATTTAAAAGAAATCCTTATGACAAAATTTCCCTCGATGTGTTTCTCTATTATAGAATATCCCCTTGTGAGAGAGCAGGAAGAACAAAACTCAGAGGATAAAAACTGGAGCTCAAACCCAGAATTCTCCTAATCAACTCTGAGATTAATGTGAGGCTAATAATCCTAAAAACAGGGATAATGATGTTTATCATATGAGATTATTTTAAGGATTAAATGAGATGCTCATGAAAACACAGAACATGGTGTCTAGCTCATTGCTTGGTCTTTCCTTCTTTCTACCGTGACACTCACTGTTAGAATCTGGTAAATGAACAAACATTTATTAAGCACCAAGTATGTGCCAGGCATTATGCTGGGTGCTAGGGTTACAAACATAATAATATGGTATATTACAGTGTAAGACAGGCTCCAGGTCCAAGGATGAGGCAGAGGTGCAAAGCAGCTATTCTAGAAATGTGTGTGAAATGACACTATTGAGTTATACACTGGATATCATAGGACACTTAATACTGAAATTGACTGCTTTGGCTAAAATGAGAGTGGAGAGTGATAACTGCAGAATCACCGGGGGGGGGGGGGAACATAAAGAAGATACATATATTAAAAATTGGGCTGGACATGTTGGTGCACACCTGTATCCCAGCAACTCAGGAGGCTGAGGCAGGAGGATTGCAAGTTCAAAGCCAGCCTTAGCAACTTAGTGAGGCCCTAAGCAACTTAGTAAGACCCTAAGCAACTTAGTAAGACCCTATCTTAGTAAGACCTTATCTCAAAATAAAAACATAAAAAGGAATGGGGATGTGGCTTTACAGTTAAGTGCCCCTGGATTCAATCCCTGATACCAAAAAATTAAAAAAAATTGAGACTGCATTGCTGATTAGGAGGTGGGTCGGGGTGGGTAGTGTTGCAATACCTGTGGATTAAAATTAATTTGCAAATATTCAGTGTTGGTTTAGGTTACATGCTTCTTATGAAGGAAAAAAAAAACCTGCTTAAATAAATCAGCATTTTCTCAGAGATTCATGTAAGAATCTTATTAGCAATCTTTTTCACCACTTCCTCTGCAGCCTTATGAAGCACACCTTACATTTCAAAAATGAAAAAAGATCTAAAAATTTTCAAGTTTTATACATGCTTTAAGTTCAGGAAGTAGGGTTGGTCAAGGGAAGGAGTAAAATCAATGCCTCCCAATTACTACAATTAAAAGCAATGGAATTGAAGCCGTGAATATCAGCTGCTTTTGCCTAAACATAAACAGATTAGCATGTTAGTTTAATTTCTGTACAACACTTCAGACCACCTGCATCCCCAAATTGTGTCAGATAACAGGCCTTTCCTCATACATTAATTTTACATTACCCTCTCTCCAAGGCAGCAAGGGAGCTAACAATCAGTCCCTGCGGCTCAATCTGAGCAGAATTGGCATGCTTTCCAACAACACAACTACAGCTGTTGCATAATAACATTATTTCATACGAGGAAGCCAAACCACCACAAACACTAATAATCAAAATGATTTAAGAAGGGAAAAACGCTTTGCAATAGTTCAAACTTGCAATGATAGAAAAACTCATTTTTGTCTTTAATTGCATTGGTTTATATTCCAAAGGTCCTAAACAAATGTCAAACCAATCAGATTAGAAATATGTCTAGACTTAGGTAACTGTTGGAGTAATTTAAATTTTGCCTCTCACACAAAATGGTAGTTTGTATTATTTCCTGTTTTCAATATAACCGGAGCATCTGTAATTTTCCCAGTCTCCTATTCTGTTTTCAAAGTGTATCCCAGAGAAATTATTTTTAGAATTATCTAGTTCAGTTAAGATGAGTAGGAATTGTTAAAAGTTAACATTGTTAAATGATTTGCATTAATGGGAATAGAAGATTCATTAGGGGGAAAAATCCAAGAAAATGGCATTCAGATTAATCCAGATCCCTAGTTTTTCCTTTTCTTTGCTATAAGTACATAGATTATATTGGTTAATTACTGTGAGTGGTACTCTCCTCCCAAGTTATTTAATTCTGTAATATGACCAAAATCACATGGACACCAGCACACCAAGAAGAAGATCCAGAGAGGTTAGACATGGGAATTCTATCTCCATTGCACCTAAGAAAGAAAATACGAGGCTCTGGAACTTGTGATCTGGTTGACTTCATGTTATTTTTTCAGAATAATTACAGATTATCTAATTGTAATTTCTAGGAACAAATGACAATTCCGGCCAAATTATGCCACTTATTTTGTCATTCATACGTGTAGATACTGTATGGACTAATGTATACACTGATTTCATCAGGACATTGACAGCCTATTTCATGCTTTATGCTTGGAGAAGATGGCTAAGCATGGGTCATGAGCTGACACCATCAGACTTGAACTTAGGCACCATCATAAAAGGTTAATCTACTGCTGGAGGCTAAAAAAATACAAACAGGCGAGATCACACAGCTTTGTTGCTGAGAAAGTACCAATAATCTTATTGCCAACTATGATCCCAGCTCTGCTGCCTCCCCCATTCCTTGTTTCAATGTTTTCAAAGGAGTGTGAGGAGCAGAAATTAAAGAGTTTTATGTAGCACTACAAAAAAGAAAACTCACAGTCAAGCTGGCAAGAGGCCCTCTTAGCTAGATAGCCATATGGATACCTCTTGAAAAAAGCCATATGGTTATACTTGTTATTTTTGGCCTTTCTACCTTTAACTCCTTTCTTGTATATGGAGGCCTTCAGTTATTACCACCAAGCGATAAATCACTTTGAATTTCCAAGGCTACAAAAGGCATTTACTGGCACCAGTACAGGTTTCACTTTTAGTTGAAGACCCTGGAGAATTCTTAAGTGAGGGATATTCATGCTCTCCAAAAACATGATTTCATGTAAGCTAGGTCAACACTTCAGATCCATACTTTATCTTGATGGCTAAGTTTCAAACGGAGAAAGTAAAACGTGGGTGGAAATGAACAGTATAAAGTAGGGACAGACTGGCTGAACTTGTCCCCCAATATTTTTTTAAAAGAAAGAATAAGGGAAAGGTCTCTCCTAAAGTGATTACCTGCAACACAGGCTGGGCAAGGTACTAAGATTTCCTCTCAGGAAGGATTTCCCCATCTATAAAACAGGGGGAAGTAACATTAAATAAGAAAAAAAAAAAAAAAAAAAACAGTGACTGCTCTCCTTCATTTGCAATCCTACCTACCACACTGTCACATTCTGTCTGCTTTAATGTCCTGCAGTGCCTATGAAGATCTTAGGTACAATATAAATAAGAAGAGTAACCCCCAATATTTATCATCTAACAGGCATTGTTCCTGCCACACACAGATGGGTAAAAGGAACATGCATTCTCCACTATAAGGATGGGAACCATTATCAAATCCTTTCCTACACAAAAGTGTGGCCTTTCTTTGATACTCTCAATGCCAGGTGTGCCCACAGCCATATTAATTCCATAGATTTCTCTCTCAACCAGGAATAATAAGCAATGAATACCCTTCAAGTTCCAGAGCATTCCAATTTGGACCATCTCATCTTAATCACACAATAATCATGCAGAAGTTTCACAAGGGCTATCAAGATATAAATTAACTTAATCAGAAGTAATTTATCAGACAGATATTAGAAACGCAACAAGAAGCAGACACTCAGTCTGTTTAGTGAGGTTAGGTAGCTGAGGACATTGTCCAGGAGATCCAGCCACCAAAATGGCCTCACAAGAAGGCCGCTGTGGACAGCTGGCTGATCTGTCAATAACATCTTCTCTTTCTCCATACATTTGAGATCACAGATCACCCAATTTCTATTGAATGTTCAAAGTCACGGGCAACAGTCTCTGCTCACCTAGAGAAAGTAACACACATGTCACCCTAGCTATTGTGGGGCAGAAAGGAGTATCACCTGTCCTCGCCCAGCAGCTTCTGGGCCTCCAGAGCCAAAAGGATGCCTAAGATGCAGGGCCACCATAATAGCAATCACTATCTGAAGTTGCACTGAGTTCTC
This sequence comes from Urocitellus parryii, assembly GCF_045843805.1. Lineage (NCBI taxonomy): Eukaryota > Metazoa > Chordata > Mammalia > Rodentia > Sciuridae > Urocitellus > Urocitellus parryii. Next base: position 46,826,582 of record NC_135541.1, on the reverse strand, counting down.
ACGTCTTTTGACAAGATACAGATTTGCTCAGATTCGTGCAGCTGAACAAATGCCAGCACTGAGAGTCCAACTAGGACTCCTGGTTCTTGACTTTCATTAAAATGCCATTTTAACTAGCACACTAAGGCACCCTAAGTGCAGGTTTTCTATGAATGTTGCAATCTGTCTTCAATATTGTCATAAACATGACTTTGTGTGTATGGGAAAGGGACATAGGCTTGCTGGGTTGTCCGTTTTTCAGCAAGATGTCAAAAATGAATTGATAAAGATTTTTTTCCCCTGAAACCTATCATTTCTTTATCATTCTGAACTAAAAAACTTAACAATAGTTGTAAAGACAAAATACATCTAAGAGTATTGGTTGAAGATCATTTTCTATGTCTTACATTTACCTCATTGATAAACTGGAAGGGAATGCAAACGTTGCTAAAATTAAAATAGGTATAATATGTCTGGATTTTTAAAAATATGCTTTCACAAGTCTACCTCATAGTTGTAACTTCAATTTATATATAATTTTGTAGTGTTTTTCTTCTATCCTTGGAGATTTAACAAAACTTCTCCACTTTAAAAAGTCCACTAGAGCTGATTATATGGTCAAAGAAAAAATAGATCTTATAAAAATCACTGAATAACTTCAGTGTTTTACCCTAATTCCCCTTTCCTTCCTACCCATTTTTTTTAAGCCAAGAAAGATAAATGAACTAAAGCTGTTCATCTTTAGTTGATTCAAATCTACCTTTTTAATAACAAGTGGCTGAAGCCAAAAAGGGATTAAAGATGGCGTGCTTTCAACAATTCTTTATTATGGCCTGGGATTTACTTTGCAATTATTCCCTTCTGGGCAGAGCCGAGGCCCAGTGAACTTGTTATTACCCAGTCTGGAGATTTCTAAAAAATGAAAACTCCACACTTGCTTCAAGGAGCGCGTACCACAGGCATGAAAGACACCAACGTGAAGGAAGCCATAAGATCTTTGAGAATGGTGCTTGGAAGAGATGATGAGCCCCGGCACGCAGAAATAAAAGCAGAGAACATTCTTCACCCACACTTTGTTAGAAAGGAGGGAACAAACAAAGTTTGAGCTTCATTGAATTTTGAGTCTGTATAACTCTGAGTATTATCTTTCTGCAATGTCCTCTGCTTTTTCTCTTATAGTTAACAATAAACACCTTAAGGGGAAAACAGGAGAACTTTTTTCTCTTTGCTTGCCTTCTGAATAGCAAAGATGAGGGGAGTTGTTGCCAATCATGGATGGAAAAAAACAGAATTGGGAAGGGAAAGAGAGGGAGCAGAGGACAACCCTTGAGTTGTGCTTTATTTACACTTAATACAAGGATGCTTCTACAGGCATTCTTGGGCAATTCCTACAAAAAGACATGGGGAAGAAGAAGATGGTATATATTACTTTTTCCACCTTAAAGCTGATGACACAAATCTTCCACCCTTAAATGACTTGCCCATGCACACAACTTAAGGTTGGACTGGAGTCTCCTGACTCTTTAAAGGTGCCCTTTCCTCTAAGTATCACATTTTTTTAAAAAATATTTATTTATTTATTTTTTAGTTTTCGGTGGACACAACATCTTTGTTGGTATGTGGTGCTGAGGATCGAACCCGGGCCGCACACATGCCAGGTGAGCGCGCTACCGCTTGAGCCACATCCCCAGCCCCAGTATCACATTTTTGACCTATCCAAAGAAGTCATTTTCTTGGTGGAGCTCAAGTTCCTCTCTCACTCTCTGCTCCTAAAAGCTTGTTCTTGTCTTATTTCTGGCTCATCTTCCGAATTCAAGTTGAGTTTCCACATTCCCTGTCTCCTGGGCTGCCAGCAGGTTCCTACTTCAGCTCTCCCTGGAGCCTCAGAACCTCTGCTCCTTGCCCATCTGTGCAAGGTGTTCCTTTTCAGCCTCAGAGAATAAAGGATAGAAACAAAAAGTAAAACATCGTCTTCCACTTTAATATCAGCCAGGTGACCCATTAATTCAATTCAATCAGCATCTGCTATAGTCTCAACAGTGATCTCAATGAGTTGGGCAAAGATGAGTTGGATAGGCGCTGCCAAGGAACACGTGATCTAGTGAGGCAGACAGAAGTGGATACGATCATACTGCACAACTCTTGTAAGAGACAAACCAGAGACACAAAGAGTAGAGTAAATGAAACTGTATCTGGCTGAGGGAAATGAAGAGAGGCTCCCTTGAAGGAAGTGGCTGTGGCTCAAAAGTGTCCTATTCTGATCCAAACACATCAAGAACAACCTTCAAAGTAAGATGCATGAAATAAGTGGGCATAGTGGCACAGGCAGGAGGACAAGTTCAAGGCCAGCCTGAGTAACATAGAGAGACCCTGACTCAAAATAAAAGAAAAAGGGATGGGGATGTAGTTCAGCACACTGGAGCACTTGTCTAGTATGGGCAAGGCCCTGGGTTCAATCACCAGTACCACAAAAAAAAAAAAAAAAGAGAGAGAGAGAGAGAGAGAGAAGAAGAAGAAGAAGAAGAAGAAGAAGAAGAAGAAGAAGGAGGAGGAGGAGGAGGAGGAGGAGGAGGAGGAGGAGGAAGGAGGAGGAGGAGGAGGAGGAAGGAGGAGGAGGAGGAGGAGGAGGAGGAGAAAAGGGAAAAAGATCTTCTATTACCTTTCTTCCTAGGATTCACGTCTCACAAGAGAGATGGTAGAGTTATTAATTCCACCTTTCAGGTGAGAAAGTTGAATTTGTTCCCTAAAAGCTATCACAGAAAGAACCCAAAAGCAAATGCAACTCCTGTCTACCAATGGTGTCCGACCACTTTAGAACTGTTACTTTTTTAATTGCTCCAAAAAAACATAGTAATGGAGCTGCTTGAACAAGAGCAGGCAATTCAAAGTATTTGTTCAGGAAAAATTCATGCCAGAATCCTAAACAGCTTTATTGGCATTTGAAACAACTTTCTAGGAACCATTCAAGAACATCTTTTATCCAAAATCAAAATGTATACTGGGAAGAAGCAAAACCATCACATAAGGTACAACAGATGCTCTGTGCCACAGCTAGGCTTAAAAGTCACATTCTCTGGATCTTTCTTAATACATCCACCCCTCACCCCTCCAAGTAGGGGAAAAAAAAAAATCTTCCCTCCCCTTCTAACCACTTCACCCTGCCTGATAAGTTTACCCCAGTTCTACTGTCATTAGTAGTGGTTCTATGAAAAGTCATTTCATCTTTAGTCTTCCAGTCCTCCTCTGTATTAAAAAAAACAGTACTTAACTCATTGCTGGTTGAGAAGATTAAGCTAATTATTGCACATAAACTGATTTAAACACAACCTGACATGGTAAGCATTCACTTTATGGTGACCTTTTACTGCTCTTCTTGGGTGTGGTATTTAAGAGCCCAGGGGGTTAAATGCTGGCTCTTTCATTCATTAGCTCTAATTAAAGAGTCAATCTTATCATCGACCTCCAAGAAAGGTTGTGAGAATTAAATAAGGTAATGCAGATAAGAATACTGAGCACTTAGCAAGTGCTCAATAAATGACAATGATATAGTACTACCTGTCTGTCTCTGCATGGATCAGCAACTTTGGCTTCTCTCTCTCTTTTTTTTTTTTTTTTAATTCCCAGAGCTTAACACAGTGCCAAGCACATCCCAGTGCTTATTACATGTTAAATGACCAAGTGACAGGCTTCAGCCTAGTCTGGCACGTAAGCTTATCACTAACAGAGAATCCCTGGCACCTGGCACTTCTTAGGAGTAGGCAAAATGACAAACACCGAATCAACACAGTGACTCCCAGGACCTCAAGGCACCATCTTGATATGCATGAGACTCCTTGCCCCATTTAAAAGAGTACCTCCCCCACCCCATATCGTCTCCTGCACGTTGTAACCCGGTTAAAAAATAAAAAGCAAGCCGAACTGGATAGGAGCGGAAGGGATGCAGAGGTGGAAGAGGCAGCCAGGTCACACTGTCCCTAAAGAGTTCCTGGGAAGGAGGAGCAGAAGGGGCAGGCGAGGGGCCCGCCCAGAAAACAAAGGGCAGACAGAGCAGTGAAGGCGGAGAAAAGTGGACAGTGGGGACTGGGCGGCGCCGGGCGGGGAGGAGTGCATGGGCCACAGGGGGTAACAAAGAGCTGGTCCACTAGCCTCGATGCAGCCCCACTACCAGGCAAAGTCTCAAGCAGGATGAGGGTCCAAAGAGGTGATGGAGACAAGGCTGCAAGGAAGGGTGCTGGACTCTGCCAAGAAAAGGAGGGGCAGCAGGAGGGGCGCACTCCCTGGAGGGGCGGGGTCCCAGGCTGGGACAGGAGCCGGGGCAGCGGAAGGGCCCCGGAGGCGAATCTTCCCAGGGATGTCTAGCGCAGTCCCCGGAAAGCACAGTTTCTGCTGTGGTCACCAGGGGTGCATGGAGGAAATCTCCTGTATTCTTCCCTCCAGACCTTGTAAGACAACTACCCTGACAGTAACACCAGGCCACGGGCTCACCAATGCACTTGACTGCTTCCCCCCCTCCACTGGGTATGACGACCTTGAGGAGAAGAGGAGGCAACTCCCGCACATGGACATAGGGAGTTTAAAACTGAGTGGTGGTGTTGGTGGTGGTAGAAAAAGCTCTAGTGAGATGCGGATCCAGAAGACTGAGGACCTACAAACCAGAAAAGAAACGCTCTTCTGACTAGGCAAAATAATTTTTTTCCCCCACAGAAAAATTTGGAAATCTTGTGTCTAGAGTTGCTTTTTGAAATCAACACGATCCTAAAAGACTGATTCATGGAAACGAAACTACAAATAAGAACTATGACCACTTACCCAACAATTACTAGATGTGCCTTGTGAACATCCTATCACTTTGTCTTCACAATCCTATGATTCAAACATCTAATTAGTGCCTTCCCTGGGACAGGTACAGTGCTGGTGACTGACTTTCTCAAAGGGCAGGCAGGAGGTCCCAGGCCTCATGGAACTTGCAGTCTACCCAAAGATGGGTACAATATGGAAAGGAGCTATGTAATAGGTAATCTGCACATGGTTATGTCCAGATAAGTTTGTATTTTCACTACCATATCTTGCTTCCTAAAGACATCCATTTCTACCCCATTGCTTGGGAGAGCAAAATAAACTAAGAGGAACCTATACATAAAATGAAAGAATTAAACCCAATACGTAAATCCAAATGCAAAAATCAGAGTGATAGGGTTCTGATACACCCACAACAAAGAGGTTGTAAATTAGTAATAAATGTATTAAGTCCAAGGTTCAAGTATAAAAAAAAAAAAAAACACGATTCTAATGTATGATATTAGTCTCTTGGTGAAATATTTATCTAAAACAGGTGTTTCCTTCATATTAAAAATTTGAACCTTTTCAAGTACATTTCTATTGTGCTCATCAGTGGTCCCTTTATATTAGAGTTGTCAAAACTTGGCCTGCATTTCAAAAGGACACAGAAAGACAGAGCTGCAAGTGCTACCTCCAACCTCTTCATTTACAACAGAAAGCGAAATAGTGATAGAGGTTCAGGTCCTGGAACTTGATGGCCTGGCAAGGTCAGGAATTAGAATCTAAGTTTCCCAGCCAAAGATCTTTCCAGTAGTATATAGGAAATTGAACCTATTAGTCTAACAAACCCCTGGCTTAGTCACATTTAATTCTCTAGAGAGGCCCTTCAGTTGCAAAATATAGACAATTGAAGCTTAAATTTACTGTGTATGGGGGACACTGGTCAATAAAAAAGATTTCTAATTGTCCCAATTGTTCAACATAAATTACCAATAGTTTTAAACCTCCCAACAAAACTCTACCCACCACCCTACAGAAACACATTTGAAAATCTTGACCAAAAATGTCATCTCTTCTTTCACATGCTAGAGTGCATCTGAAAAACATGGAATCATATTTTATGCGAACAAAAATAAATTCCTAAAAAGCATTACTTAGTATCATTGCTCTGTAAAATTTTTCCTTCTTTGTTTTTGTTTTGCTTTTCCACATAAAATATATTCTGCATTTTCTCTGAAGTAAGCTGGTGCTTTGACAGATTTTAGATTTTTCCTCTCAACTAAAGGCACTATTCAATTTCAATGTCCTTGGAGTGTTTTATCTGGGGATTAGACAACTGTACCAAAACACAGCTGTTCCAGTTTTTTCTCCTTTATTTTTCACATTAAAAAACTCCCACTATCAGCCAGTCCAATTAGTTACTCACTATCAAAAGCCGGCTTTGGTCTTTCATCTTCTGGAAAACTGGATCCAAGTGACAGGGTGTCATGGAAACTGTATCTTGGGTCATTTCCTGTTTCAATTGTTTAGCGACAAAAAAAGTTCTGCTCTATCAGATGGAAATTAATGAATACTTGCTGTTGCCTTTTGAAGAGTATGCAACTAAATAAAAAAGTAATTATCCTTTTTGACCAAGTTTTCCCACTAACACCAGGGAATATATGGAGATCAATGCGCCCAAAATGGGAAAAGAAAGGTACTTTGATTGATGCAATAAACCAAGGTTTGTTTCAGTTCAATTTCCGTAATTCAGTGGTCAGTTTCAAGACTGTCTGTCACTCTGATTTGGAAAATGTATCTACGGGTTAAGTGAGTTTAATTACAGTTCACTTTATGCAATATTCTTCCATTTAGAATAAAACTTCAACCTCTCCTTATCTATTCTATTTTACCCCAATTTTGACATTAACTAGGCAGTTGGTATTTTCCTTTTTAACCTGAAATGCCCTCAACATAAGAGAATGTATAACAGAAAAAACAACTGTAATATAATTGAAAAGATTCTATGCTATCTATGCTTTGTAAACAAAACATGCACAAGTGTGTGTGTGTGTGTGCGGCACATGACATGTACTCGCGTGCATGTGTGTGCACATGTGCACTCATGAAGAAAAGTGGAGTTTAAAGACTTCAAGTAATACCAGGCAAGAACATGTGTGGAGGAGATGAAGTCCTGGCTGGAATTCAGTCTTAATGAGCCCCTTAGTGATCTAATGTGTACCAGTGAACATTAAGGATGGAAACACAGTGCCAGACAGGACAATGGAGAGCTCAACTAGTGTTTAATACATTTCAGCTCTGTCTAAATAACTGCTGGCAAAAAAAAAATGTGGAAGCAATACAACAAATCAATTTTAGGGCTCAGGAGGATTTGCTTAAATAAGACAGCCTTGAAGTGTGCATTACAGAATAAGTTCACAGCTCGACTGTGGGAAAGGCATCTACTTGACATGCTTTCTACCCTTGCTTAGTTGTTGAATGGCTTTTCTATTCAAAACAAGAAAAAAAATTGGTTGTTTCTTTTTCGTAGCCTTAAAAAGGAAAACAAACAACTGAGAAAACATCCAAAAGCAAATAAACTTTAAATACTATACAAAGTAAGCTAAGCCTCATATTACTTATATCCATCTTGATGTTTGGAGAAATTCTTTTTTTCTTTTTCTAGTACTGGGGATGGAACCCAGAGGTACTCCACCACAAAGCTACATCCCCAGCCCTTTTTATACTCTCCTTTTGAAACAATGTCTCCCTAAATTGCAGATACTGGCTTGAACTTGTGATCTTCCTGTGTCTCGGCCTTCTGAATAGCTGGAATTACAGATGTGTACCTCTGCACCTGGCCATTTAGAGAATTCTATATAGAAGAAACATGAAGGGAAAAGAGGATGCCTTTTTAGCAATGATAACCTGAGTTCTAGAACTTTTTAATCTATTATTAAGTCATTGTGTTATTTAATCAGTGCCAGCAAAGAGGCATTTAGGCCAAGCCTATCCACAACATCTCTCCTAGTCACATGATTTCCTCCTCTCAAAATCTACACTTTTGTTCCTAAGAGACTGACAATGTTTTATTAAGATAGTAGGACTGGGGATGTGGCTCAGAGGCAGAGTGCTTGCCTAGCATGCACAGGGCTTTAGGTTTGATTCCCAGCACCACAAACAAAAAAAAAAAAGCAAAAATATAAGATGATGCTAATGACTTCTAACTGGAAACCGCTCCTGTTCCTTTTTTATCAGCCTTCAGGGAAAGTGAAACACTCATTCTTCAATACCTTTCAGGGAGAAAATCCCTAATTCAGGAAAAAGTTACTTGTAGGAAATATTTCATAGGTATTTACATTATACTTATTATGGTTTGGTCTTTATGTGCACAAAATGCCAGAAGTAGAAGTAATTTAACCAGAAATTATTTTTTTCCATAAGTAGAAGTAATTTCTAGAAACCAATTGAATAGTATTTTCTAAGTAGTTAAAAATATGGAATTAATTGCTGAAGGCATCAACACAAGAAGGCATAAATCAGTTCAAAGAAGTAGGTAGTGAGACTTACTACAACAAACCAAGGCAGCTACAACCAGGCTGGAAGGCCTCTGGTCATGAGGACTGAAGTTGGGTTTTTCCCAAGAGAAACAATACATAAAACAATGATGGAGCTGGTAGGAGGAGAGGTTATGAACTTTAAGAGAAGCAAGGAATAGAGTAGAGATATAGTCAGAGTAGCAAGGCCATTTTAATATTCTGGTCATAACTCACTGTTTTCCCTTTAATTTCTTTCCCAGAAAATAAAATGATCGTGAGTCCACCACATCTTTCTTTTTATTTATTAAAATGCAGGAGGAGGGAATAGAGAATCTTAATTTGTAAGCATAGTTTAATTATAGAATTCTAGTAAACTCTTATTATATGCATGACAATAGGCTGATTCTTATAATTAGTGTATGAACATCAATATTGGACTAGCATGCATAGAAATTTCACTTCTGTGGTTGCTTTATTTTAACATGTCTAATCAAGGTTATTATTTAGAATATAGATATGTATTAGGCACCTGGAAGGTTGAAAATTGCTGACCCCTCTGGATCCATGAAAAGTAAATTACTGCAAAACAGATCTGGAGCTGCTGCTGGACTTACCAAATACCCTGCCACAGCCCCAGCTCGTTTGCAGGTAGGTGGGGTCATGTGACCAACTGTGGCCAAGGGCTGGTGATCAGAAGTGACTTGTGTCATTACCCAGCCAAAGCCATTAACACACAAAGAGTGAGTTTTCCCTTCTTCTCTGGAGCAAACCTGGAGGTCACAAATTGTGACACTAATATTTCAAGGTCAAGGAAAGCCACCTCAGTCTTTAGAAGGCATTTTTAACTAAATGAAAAATAGGTGATAGAATCACTGAGATGCAGGGATTCTTCTGTGGCCGCAGCCCATCCTGGGTCAGAGAGTCCTAGGGGTTTTTTTTTTTTTTTTTTTGTACATAGAACTCAAGGACAGTGAATCTCTTCTCAAAATCACAAGTTGAAATACATAAACTAAAACACACAGGACTGTAAAGAATAACCATCATAAAATATTTTTAAGTTATAAGTTTATTAATGTATTAGTCAATAAGAACTAGCAGTGTGTCTAACAACTACTGTAATTTCAAAGCACTGAGGATTGGGTTATTTCAAGCTACCTATGATAGGTACAAGGAGGTATGAGATGCTTCTCCCAGTGTATCTAATATGACCATTTACAATATGCCCTCTCCATCTTCCAACTCCAACGCAGAGTTCTGGGCTCCGTAGAATCAGGTGCTCGGCAGCGTGTACGCCACTCTCCTTCCTGGCTTCTCATCTGCTGTTGAGTTTCTGTCACTTATTCTGCATACTTGCCAACAGTTTTCTTTTCTTTTATTAGAGCTTTATAGTTATAAGTAATAGTTGGGCTTATCCCAGGAAAACTCATATATGCATGGAAATCAATTTCAGTTCATGATTCCCCCCCTTTTCCCTCCCTTTTTCTTCCCATCCTCCCCTCTCCCATTCTCCTTCCTTTACTAGACTTCTTTTTTGCTCATCTATTCATTTATATTTGGTTGGCTCTTTATGTGATCCTATCCTTCTCTCCCTGTTTCTTTGATTTTATTCTAGTTTCCACTTATGAGAGAAAACATTCAACCTTTGAGTTTCTTGAGTTTGGCTTACTTCATTTCCATCCTTTTACCAGCAAATGCTCTCTTTTTTATGGCTAAGTAAAATTGCCCTGTAAATATATATACCATCATTTCTTAATCCATTCATCTATTGACAGGCATCTGGGTTGAATCTATAATTAAGCTATTGTGAATGGTGCTGCTGTAAACACTGAGGTGGCTGTACGGCTATAGTAAGCTGATTTTAGATCTTTGGGGTAAACACCAAGGAGTGGAATAGCTGGGCCATATAGTAGTTCCAGCCTTAGTTTTTTTGAGGAATCTCCACACTGCTCTTCAGAGTGGTTGTACTAGTCTGCAGTCCCACCAACAATGTACAATTTTATCTTCTTTACATATCTTTGCCAGCATTTATTAATGTTCATATTCTTGATCGTTGCCATTCTGACTGGAGTGAGATGGGATCCTAGTGTAGTTTTCATTTGTATTTCCCTGATTGCTAGATATCTCGGATATTTTTTCATGGATTTATTGGCCATTTATGTTTCTTCTTTTTAATTTTTTTTATTTTTTATTTTTTTAGTTATAGATGGGTACAATGCCTTTACTCTATTTTTATGTAGTGCTGAGGATCAAACCCAGTGCTTCACACATGCCAGGCAAGTTACAGCCCCAATCCTTATGTTTCTCCTGTGAGACACTGCTATTTAGTTTTTTGCACATTTATTAATTGGGTTATTGGAGGGTGGGTGTTGTTAAGTTTTTTTGAGTATATTATGGATATTAATCTCCTATTGGAGTAATAGCTGACCAAATTTTTCCCCCATCCTGTAGGCTCTCTCTTCGTGCTCTTAATTGTTTTCTTTGCTGTGCAGAAACTTTTTAGTTTGATGGCTTCCCACTGATTGATTTGGGGGTTTATTTCTTACATTTTGGGAGTCTTGTTAAGGAAGTCCGTGCCAGAGCCTATATATGGAGTATAGACTATGTTCTCTTCTAGCAGTTGTAAAGTTTCTGGTCTAATTCCTAAGCCTTTGATCCAATTCAACTTGAGTTTTGTGCAGGGAGAGATATAGGGGTTTAGTTTCATTTTTGTACAAATAGTTATTCAGTTTTCCAAGCACCATTTGTTTAAAAAAAAAAAGCTGTCTTATTTTCAAAATAAATTTTTGGCACAGTTGTCAAATATCAGATGGCTGTAGGTATGTGGATTTGTCCCTATGTCTTCTATTCTGTTCCATTGGTTTTCATGTCTATTTTAATGCCGATTCCATACTTTTTGTTTTCTATAGCTCTATAGGATAATTTCAGATCAGATACTGTGAGGCCTTCTGCTTTGCTTTTCTTGCTTAGTACTTCTTTGGTTACTCTCAGTCTCTTATTCTTCCAAATGGATTGTCAAAAGTTTTGAACATGAAGATAAGTGACTGAGGAAGAGTGTCATTCAAGTTGTTAGAAGGCAATTTTATGGAAGCGTAGGTGCCTTTAAGGCAATGGCCAAGAAAACTGACAGTAATCAGCACACACAGGAGACTGAACAAGACATCAGATCCCACACCCAGTCTGGGAGAGTGGACCAATAGTTGTACAAAAAGCAGTTGGAAAAAAGTCTCTCTGGAATCTTATCATGACCAAACACAAGACACGTGAACACTGCTGATAAGGACTGGTGCGTAGCCCTTGTGGGTCAGAACTTCCAGTGATGTACATTCCGGACTAACTGGGAACTTGACCTATTTAATAAGCCTGTAAGGGCTGGGTAAAAGGAGGCTTTAAGTCATTCACACCTTTTAAGGCATTCCTTCAAGTTCTGAAGGGAGAGAAATAATTCATGTACTTTAATATAAACCACTCCAATCATCCCTACATTATATAGTCAACACCCTACCTAAGACCATGAGACACAGTGGACAACTGGGTTGTAGCTCTCAGTCCCGAGACAAGAGATCAGAGAATCAAGAAAGTATTTGAGCCAGGCACAGTGTTTCACAGCTGTTCAGGAGGCTGAAACAGGCAGATCTCAAATGAAAGAAAGAGAGAGAGGAAGGATGGGAGGGAGTGGAAGGAAGGAAGGAAGGGAGGGAGGGAGGGAGGGAGGGAGGGACAGGGAGAGTATCTTAAATAGAATAATGAACTCTGTAGGCAAGACTTGATATCCAAGAGGCTGAGGCCTGGAACTAAACCTTCCCTTGCATTTCAAATACCAAGAGGTGACGGAAGTGTCATTGGATCAAATGCCAGGAGACTGGGCTTTTCATTTAGGTCCCATTACCAATTATTTCAGCAAACGTGAGCCAAAAAAAAAAAAAAAAAAAACAACCCTTTGCTTTGAACTTCAGATACCTCTTCTTCAAAAAAGGCAATGAGCCTTGAAGGCACCTTCCAGTGCAAAAATGAAGCTTCAGTAAACTCTGGAAATCTCAGGAAAACATGATTAAAGAAATACAAAGTATTACAGTAGAAATACGATCAAATACAAATTTATACTGAATGTTGTATAGGACAAAGTATATTTCGGTTTCAGTTAGTGAGAAAATACAGAGGAGAAATGAATAGGTTCCATTTATTGAACTGCAGTACTGTGCTAGGTACATACGTGATTCTTGAACCACGTACATACATGATTTTAAAAGCTGCCCTAGTCGGTGTCTATATGCTGATGTGAGTTTCCTCTGCTTTCTCTCTCTGGTAGCCCTCTACAAGTTATACTGAACTATGTGTAACCAGCTTTCTGGGGGTGAACTACTGTCTCACTTGGGGATCTATTCAAAGAATCAGGGAGGGCATTCTGGAGAGAAGAATGCCTGAGTCATGTCAAAGGACTTGAGATCCAGTCCACACTCTCCTGGCCTCTGCCTGTTCTGCTGCTCTGCTACCTAGTTGTTTGGGTTTATTTTCTTCACATGGGTAACTTCTTTGCTGAGAGCAGAGAACGTACAAATAAGCAGGAGAATCCATCAGGGCTGACTCTCAGCTGATCCAGGCTCTCTCCCAGGTATTTTTTTCTTGAACTACATGACTCCAAATAGCCTTGGTGTTCACATCCATCATGTTAATCTCACCTGACTTTGAAACTTTATTCTTGGTGGCTAAGGGTCTCCTCTGTTCTTCCCTACTTTCCTTGCTAACCACTGCTGGCTATAACTAATTGGAAATGAAGTTTCAAAACTGAGAAGGACTCTTAGGCTTCTCCCAGCCCGCCAGCAGTGAGCAAATGCAGAGCCTGTGTCCTGTTCTTTATGTACCCCAGGTCCTCGGGAGGCATTGTGAAGCTCAGAATGAGTGCTAGAAAATACTGGCTGAACCAATGGCTGATCAAAGGACCATTACATGGGCTGAGGTTGTGGCTCAGTGGTAGAGAACTTGCCTCGCATGTGTGAGACACTGGGTTCCATCCTCAGCACCACATAAAAATAAATATACAAAATAAAGGCATCGTGTCCATCTACAACTAAAAATATTATATATATATATATATATCATTACTGACCAAAGCCCTGCAAGTATTATCAGGTGACAGGGGGAAATAAAGAAAAATTCTGCCTTCACTTTGGTGACACAAGTCCTATAAAATCTGACAGGCTATATTTCTATTTCTTATTCTCTCTTTATGACAAAGCTAATACATACAGTAGCCAATAGGCTGATAATTGTTCAATTCTCAGCATTTTTTGGAAGAAAAAGTAAATTTGTCCAAACAAACACACACATGATAAAAGAAAATAAAAAAAAGAACTCAATTCCCACCCTGCTTTGAAACATAAATCTTAAGACCCCTCAGGTCAAAAATGACAGCTAGAGTCCTTTAATCTTGAAAATGTTCTCTCCATGGAAACCCAGGACAGGAAGCCACTTAAGTGAAGCTCATTTTTTTCCCCTCTTTTTGAGATAACTTCTAAGAGAAAAACTAGGTTTCGAGGAAATTGGGCTTCCACGCATGACTATCCTATAGGAAGGTACTCCAAGGCATCTGATTTCACTGACCCATAAATTGACCCATGAGTAAAGCTTTCCCAGTTTGCTTCAGCTGGAAGAGACCTTGGCTTACTTTACTTTCATTCTCAATTCCCAGCATACCATTTCTTTTATTAAAATTCTTATTGGGTATCTGGGCATGATGGCTTATGTCTGTAATCCCAGGAACTCGGGAGGATGAGGCAGGAGGATCACAAGTTCAAGGCCAGCCTGAGCAACTTTGTGAGGCCCTGTCTCAAAGTACAAAATAAAAAGGGCTGGGCATGTAGCTCAGAGGAAGGGTACCCCTGGGTTCTATTCTCTGTACCGCAAATATAAGCAAATAAGTAAAACTTATTAGGTAGAACAGAAATTTACTCTACATGTTTTATCAGCTTTGTGTTGCTGTGACCAAAAACCTGACAAGAACAATGTGAAGGGAGAGAAGTTTATTTTGACTCATGGTTTCAGAGGTTCAGTTCCCGGCTGACTGACTCCATGGCTGTGGGCCCAAAGTGAGGTGAGGTGGAACATCGTGGCAGAAGGGTGCAGCAGAGGAGAGTAGCTTAAGAGATGGCACCAAGATGCAGAGAGAAAGATTCACTCTCCAGGGACAAAATACAAACCCCGAAGAAATGACTCCAGTTACCTACCTCCTCTAGCCACACTCCCACATGCCTACAGTTACCATCAAATTAATCCACATTAGTGGATTCATCCAACAATTAGGTTACACCTCTCATAATCTAATCATTTAACCTCTGAACATTGTTGTATTATCTCACACATAAGCTTCTGGGGGACACCTCGTATCTAAACCATAACGGTTCATTCCATTTTCACCTCAAGTCAGTGAATTTTACACACTATGATTTACCATAATTTCAAGTATGACAAGTATTTTAAGTGTGATGCCTTTGGCTATAAGGGACTAGGAAACTTGGAGTCCGCACATAATCTTAGGAAATTAGACCAGGAAGGGTTCTAGTAGATTGCAGGAGGAAACCATATCACTGAGAAGCTAAGTGATCAGCCAGATGTAGAGCCAGATGCAGAAGATGGTTTCCTAGCTCAAAGATTACTAGATTTTTCTCCACTCTCCAGCATACAATGCCTCAGATATTCCAGGTAGGAGTAATTTAAATCCTACTAGTACTAAGAAGCTTTTTAAAAAAAAGCAATCAAAATATTTCCAGTAAGACTAAGGTGGGGCAATTTCATACAATCCTGGCATCCTTTATAGAACCTTGAGCTCATTAGCAGAAGCAAACTATCCCATATATTTCAAAGCCTACTCTCAATGTGGTTCAAACAAACACTAAACATCAAGTCGCTTTCACCACCACCCATGTTCAGGGATGCACTGTCTGGGACAGCAGCCAGCTTGGCAAACAAATCACTATAAAATGCAAAGGTTTTAAGTGCCCTCTTGCCTTTGGCAGTACATTCAAAGCTATTCAAATATATTATAGTAAAACTAAAATAGAGCTACCAATGTCCCAGCCAACAAAAAGGGTGAGAAGTCCATACATGTTCTTTATTTTAAAGAAATGAATTAGATATTTCAACTTTTGTTCTATTTCCTTGTAAATGACAATCCTGAGAAGAAATGGACAAAGGGGGAGAAACAATCATAAACCTGTAGGAAAGCTAAAAGGGAAAACTAAGTAGACTGATAAGAAGAAGATGGTGACTTAGTACTTACTAGGGACACTTTGAAAGCTCATTATACTAACTTGGGGTCAAAAAAACAAAAAAGCATGATTCTTTAGCTCTAATTCAAATAAAAATAGCCTTGTATTACTTCTCTTCCTGTTCATGTGTGTCTTTCCCAATCAACAACTGAGGACAGATTCTATCCACCAAACTTAATCTAGGTAGATGGAACCAGTACACTGGGGATACACCTTTGCACACAATAAATCACTTGGACTTCACAAGGAAGCCCTTGACAGTCTCTCAAGTCTACAAAGAGACTATGTGAGCCCTAACAGCAGTCACTTTATCTATTTCAAAGGAGAAAGTAAAGAAGAAATCAACTTCAAGTACACAGGAGAGCTTTTCCAAATATATCAGGAAATAATTTCAGAATTTACGGTAGACATTGCTTACTAAAAAAACTTACTTGAGATTGGAATGTAGCATTCTGTTCTCAGGTTTTCTTTCCTTTTCTCTCTTCCCATCCTATCGGGGATGACAATAAAACTTTACATGTGCATTCATTTCCGGTTTTCAAATTGCTTCCACATCTATTCCATTCTCCCTGAGCAGCGAGCCTCCTTAGGAGAGAGGAGTGAGATGCACAAACATGCCTTCCCTGCTGCATCTGTAAAGTATTTCCTCTTGACTGAGTGGCACAAAAAACACAGTTTCTCTATTAACCCATGCTTATATTCTCCAGAGCTTTCTACACCAAGAAATAAGATTCAAGCAAACAGCAAATACTACAGGACTCATTAAGTGCTGAATCATTTAATGTAATTAACCTAAGTGTTCAGGCAGAGGCTGATTACATTTGAATCCCACTTCTACTGCTTTGTGACTTTCACATCTTGGATAAAATATTTACTCTATCTGAAGTCAATAGCCATCTGCATTAAAAAGAGAAATTCTAACCTGGTTCTTGAAAGGTGCCCCCCAAATGAGCACTACGGCTAAGTCTTATCTTTAAAATATTGAGAATATTTTTTTCTTGAATATTTGAGGAACCATTATCAGGCATAATCTTTGTGGTTTTACCATAAGTGAATTAAAGAGCTTCCCTTGGTCAACGTCTAGACTGGAGTTTACAAATTAAATTTAAGGGAAGAGAAAGTGTAATCCCTTTGTCTAACAGCTTTGAGATGTGGGGGATGTTATCATTTAAAAGTAAATTCTCTCTTTGACAGCTGTTCATGATAGGACACTAACAGAGCATTGCACATCCACATATACAAATGCAAAGATTTATTTAAAATTAAGAGAAAGCTGGAGGATGGGGAGAGATGGTTAGAAGAGATGAGAAAATTTCACATGCCTTACCAGGCAAAGCCAGAGCCACTGTCCCACATTACAAGCCCCTACCTGGTCTAAAAGAAAGTTATCTAAAGCATTAACTAAGAGGATAAGAAACCATCATTGTTGCAGGCTTAAAGTGATCCACTTTCACTGGAGCTCAGGGTAGAGGGGCTCTCATTGAAAATGCAAAGTCCCCAGCTGGGGGTAAGAAGAAGAGAAAATGTTAAGATGCTCAACCCTGGAGAGCCAATACCATGGTCTCCGCATTCCAATGCTGGCCTCCTCCCTGCCCCTGCCCCAGCGCCCCCTCCCATTATTCTGGAGCAAGGTCCTTCCCAGCCCTGCCATTCAGTGTCAGGGAGACTTGGGAAGCGCCCCAGGAACTGCTGCGAGATGGAGAAATACACAAAGGCTCCCTTCCACAAAGCATTCTTTCACAGAGGCGCTGTGTCTATTAAATACGTCCCCTTAATGTGCATACACTTCTCTAAGGAGATTATGAGGACCATGAGCTCACTAAAGCAGCCCCGAAAAATGTGTTTAAGTCCACTGCAGGGAGGAGAAAAGGTGTGCGTGGCTGGGAAGAGGGAAGATTTAAAATGAGTAGCAGGGAGCCTCCCCCTTCCTTGGTAATTCCCAGGGAAAGAAAGGTGTAGATAAAATGTCCAATGAGGCTGCTGCAGCTCGCAGGCTGAGTTAGTTGGTATCTGCAAGGATGCCTCCAGACATTGGCACACTTTCTCACACGGCCCGGTTATGGGCCATAACACTTTGGAAATGTTCCTTGCAATGTGTAAGTCATGAGAAGAGAGGCCTAATGGTTCCCTGTCCCTCAAATCTATGGAGTGGGAAGTACAAAATGTAATAAGTAATTTCCCCATAAAATGTATGATACATTTCCCCAGAATATATTAACCGAAGTGCCCAGATTATCAATGGCTTAATAAATGACTAAGCTCTTCACCTGGTTACTTCTTTATGATTACGTCCTCCTGGGGATCAATGTTACCAAAGAGTAAGCTCATGTGCAATAATACATAGAATGTCCTCTTACCTAGATGTGGAAAAGATAAAACAAGAAGGCTGAACAAGTATTTCCAAATTCTTATGATAGATTATTTTATAATTCACAAAAGGATTTCAGAGATATCTGGTTCGATGTAACAGCTCTGTGAAGAAAGTATTATTTACCCCCTTGTACTAGGTGAGGAAAGTGATCTGGAGAGATTAGGTGGTTCCCCAAGGTTTTGATTCCAAATTCACTAATTCATTTGGCCCTGACGGAGCACCCACTCTGGTCCTAGGTTCTCTTGAAGGTATTGAACATTTAGGGAAAATGGACTTAGTCTCCACCCCCAAGAAGCTCACCAGGACAAGGGCACAGTTCTGTGGGGGTCACAAAGGAGCAGTAAAAAAAAAAACAGAGGCAACCATCTAGAGAAGGCAACACCAGGGCTGACCCCTCATGGATGAACACAGTGCCCTCTTCAAACCAGTGTTTTCCATGACTCACCAGTAAGAAGCCAGGCTAAGAAAAAATGGACCTGATGATCACTTTTATGGTAGAAGATAAGTGGACAATAAATACACTCAGGGAGCCCCAGCAGCAGATGCTACCTATTTTTTTTTTTTTTTGCATTTATGATAACTCAAAAGATTGAATAAGCAGGGTGCCACCACAGCATGCTAGGATCAGCACAGGTTCTGGATAAGAAGGAGGCCAGTGGCTCTGTGTGTGGCAGAGGATGAGGGTTTAGAACTGGAGGACACCCCCAGGAAGCACTGTGATGAACAGAAAAGGGTGTTCCTGTGAGACTGGACTGCAGAGATCCAGTTGGTGTTGGCCAGGACACGAACAGACACATGAACAAAGCCTGAAAAAGGGGGTACCCAGGTACAACGCTGCTGACCAAAGGCATGTGTAATAACAATGACAGCACCCAACGCCATGCTATCAGAACGAAGGCTGCCTTTCCCCAGAGTTTTCACAAGTTATAAAAAATGTCCTTATTCCGCAAGCAGCAAAGATTGCCAATGGACTTTCACTGAGAAGAAATATCTCGCAAATACAGATTTGTTTTTACTGCAGGAATACGGTAACTTCTTCAATCCTCCTCTTCTTTTTCCAAATGAATAATACTGCCTAGATGGAACCGATTTTCTTTACCTCTGTTTCCAAACTTCTAAAGAAAAAAAAAATCTCCCCCCTTATTTAATTTATGGAGATATATTCAGGGGGAATTTCTGAGTTCCTATAGTCAAGAAAGAAAAGTAATGGCCAAGCACAGTGGTACACACCTGTAATCTCAGCTACTTGGGAGGGTGAGGTAGGAGGATCACAGGTCTGAGGACAGCCTAGGCAACTTGGTAAGATCCTGTCTCAAAACAAAAAGGGGCTGGGGATGTAGCTTGGTGGCAAAGTAGTTGCCTAGTGTGTGTGAAGTTCTGTAGACATTCTCTAGAGCAGCAAAAAACCAAGCAAAAAAGTGAATAAAAGATCTTTAAGAAAATCAATTGGTGTACACTGTACATGATTTTAATACAGCAAACATAGTGTCTCACTGTTAGTTTTTATTAATTTAAAAAAAAAAAAGAGGGAGCAGTTTTTGAAGAAAGGCACCTCTTTTTCCACTGCTTTGGGCTACTAGATAGAAGGACCTTGACATTTGTTGCTCTGAACATTTACAGTTTGGACTGCTGAGAGTAACCCCTGCCCACGCCCTAAAGCAAGGTAGCAAATTTAAGGCATTATTAATATTAGAGTCAGATCATATTGGTCTCTACTGATTATTTAACAGGTTAAATAACTTTTTTAAAAATCACTTAAGCAAACTTTTTCTAAATTTTGTCTTTAAATTTTTACACAAGAACCCCACAGGTTTGAAAGTGTCCTGGAAGTTAAAGGGCCGGTGCTTTTTTAGGCCTACCTTTTCAAAGAGCAAATGTTGCTCTGGACCTATTTCTCACCACAATTTGCTGACTTCCCCTGAGAACAAAAGGTTGTAACTAAAGAGCACAGAACATAGTGCTTTCATACAGATTCTTTCCTTTAGTCTTTACTACAACTGCCCCCAAGGTTAGGTAAAATCCCCATTTTGCAGATAAAGGAATCAAGGTGTGGAGAGGCCACGTCATTTGGCCATTGTACAACCACTGCACAGTTAATTCTTGAAAGTTGAGAGAACTCTGAATCCTGGGGCATGAAGAACACTGTGTGAGCCATGCTCTGCGTTCCCAAGCACATTGCCTCTGTTTAGACCTCTGGAGCACACACACATCTCCAGAGATGGGAACTCATCAGTTTGAGGAGAAAATGCCAAGTTGAAATTGAGACCGGTTAGACAGGGCACTATCACAGATTATTAACTTAGCGTTCTCTCCCAGAGAGTGTTTGATGTAAATGGCAAAGGTTCAGAGGTCAGAGAGAAGGAAGTATGTGCTTTAATTTCTCCCCCCTAGAGGTGTGTGAGTGTTTTCTATTAACAAAAACCCTGTAGCTAACAAATCCCGGGCTTGGATCAAACAGCCCTCCATCTTTTAAGTCATAACATCACAGGGAGGCATTTCAAGAGGAAACCAGGCCCAGTCAGACCTGCAGGAACCAGAGAGAATGTCGCTTTTGCCCTTTGGGAATTTGAAATGCATCTTTTTGCTGAAACTGCTGAGTGACAGACAAAAAATATCCCCAAATAATCATTCTTCACTGATGGACAGGGGCTAAGCTGAAAGAACTTGGAGCTATTTATACCTTCAGCCAAGGCAATCAGGAACACACACTAGGCAAGCAGCTTGGTCCACTGACATGTGTCTGAGTTACGTGATACTAGCCAGTATTTAACCTGTACTTATTAGGGGCATTACAGCATAGTAAATGCTCAATAAATGGTAGTTACCTGTATTATAGCACTTCCCTCTTTTCCCACTTGAATGACATTGGAGAGTTGTCCTACTCAATTTTCAACCCCACAAACCTATGATCCTACCAATTGTTCAAAATTCAGAAGTGAGGAGTGGAACATTTAATTCTGAAGAACCAGTAATATCTGCCTGCACATAAAGAAAAAAAGCTAACACTTCTGGAGACCTCTGGCATCAGGCATTGTGCTAGATAATCTAACAAATCTCCTCATTCAACCCTGCAACAATGATGAGCATATCCCCAATTTTTTCAGTGAGGAATTTGAGGTTCATAAGGACAGTGAGAGAGCTTGGCTTAAAATCCATTTCTCTGAAGAGGCTTTTGTGAGTTGGCCTGAGAACTGGGTCTGCTTTTATAACCTCTCTGAGTGAATATTGTTCCAAGCAACAGACTTCTAAATGAGCTTTGGAAGCCCGTGTTTGCAAACTGGGGCTTGCTGGAACCATTCATGTCCCCTGCTTCCTTCAGGGAAGGCCTCTGTTACTTAAAAATGGCTTTTAGTTTGAAGGACTCATGCCTCCTTCAAAAGCAGATCCACAGAGCCTTCCAGAAGGTAGGTATTCCTGCCAGGGCAGTCCTAGGGGGGTGTGGAATGGAGAAAGTCTCAGGGCAACTGGCAGCTGAGCTATAAAAGAAAGAAAAAAACTTAAGTTGAGAGTTTACAGGAAACACACAGAGGAAGAGTGAAGCATGGTAATTGTTTACAGGCCACTTGTGAGTTGTCTAAAAATGCCATAAATAAGAAATACAGCTCGAGACAAACTAGCCTGAAGAGAGTTAATCCCCCAGAAATGGTCCTCCAGGGCACATGACCTATCTGTATCCACGAAGCAAAGGTTATGAGCACTGTTTACAAATCATCTCTCTGAACTGACCCTCGTCCCCTGCTGTTCTCAGCCTGCTTGCCAACTAGTCTCCCCAGCAGAATGTTCACTCCAGAAAATCAGGGCTGTGTTTGGGTGACTGTCTTCAGCATCTCCCAGAATGCTCGGCTGGTAGTACACATTAAATGAAGCTTTATGTTAAATGAATCTTTGTTCATTTCAGTATTTACCCAATTTTCCTGCTTGGACTGTTTTATTGTGAAAATCATTGGTAAATCCCCCACAAAACACTGTGTGAGTATGTGTGTGTGTGTGTGTGTGAGTGTGTGTGTGTGTTGCTAGGGATGAACCCAGGGTGTGTGTGTGTGTGCGTGTTACTAGGGATGAACCTAGGGCGCGCGTGTGTGGGTGTGTGTGTGTGTGTTGCTAGGGATGAATCCAGGACGTGCATGCGTGTGTGTGTGTGTGTATGTGTGTGTGTGTGTGTGTGGTGTTAGGGATGAACCCAGGGCGTGTGTGTGTGTGTGTGTGTGTGTGTGTGTGTGTGTGTGAGCGGTGTTGGGGATGAAACTCAGGGCCTTGCACTAGCTAGGTCGGTGCTCTGCCACTGCATACCTAGCCCCCCCCCCCCAAGTCTCTAATAGTATTATGTCATGATGTGAATGCTTTTGAGGAAAAAAAGGCATTTATAGAATTTTAATGTGACAATAAATATAAGAATAGTCCAGTGTCTAGATAATATTTTTTTAGTATAATAACTAAGGGAACCAATGTGTAAAAGTCAGATACTAATGAAATGAAGATATAGAACTACAGGCTTCACATAAAGGGACACAACCAAGCAAGAGAAAATATTAGAAAAAAATTGTGTCTATATTGAATTGGGGTTTTTTCCTTGTTATTATTTCCCCAAAAATACAGTATAACAACTATTTGTACTATAGTGGGTATTATAAGTAATTTAGAGATGATTTAAAATATATAGGAGGATTTGCGTAGTTCATATGCAAATAGTATGCCATTTTATACACAGGACTTGAGTGTCCCTGACTTTTGGTATTTGTGGTGAGTCCTGGAACAATCCCCCACAGATACCAAGGATGTGCTTAATACTGAATAAGCCATACTGCTTGACAGATTTTAAGCACTTTTCAAGTGAGCTGAAAGAAAGAATAATAGGAGAACAATGCAGTTAGTTAGCAGACCTCTCACCTTTTCATTCAATATCAGGTATTTTGGGAAATAGCAACACAATACAATTTATGATTATCCAGTTATGCTGGTGCACGCCTGTAATCTCAACAACTGGGGATGCTGAGGCAAAAAGATGGCAATTTCCAGGCCAGTCTGGGCAATTTAGCAAAACCCTCTCTCAAAATAAAAAGTAAAAAGTGCTGGGGATATTAAAACAAAAACAAACAACAACAAAAACCACAATAATTTCTAACTAAAGCATTTTTTTACCTACAAGTCTTATATTAACTCTTGAATAACATCAAATAGAAAATGGACTTTGAGAAAAATTAATTTAAAAAGGAAAGTTCTCACACTTTATCTCCTTGAAAATATTTTACTATGTCATAATGAGAACCCCTATACAATGAATTCTAAATAAATGACCAAAACATAAATGTACAAAAGAGATACTAATTGTTTTGGAAACTGTACAATTCTTAAAAATCATTTATTAAAATTAAATAAAATTTGTATTCATTTATTTGAAAATATATTAACTATTATTTAGTTTCAATAACTAAGTGAACAACAGTAGGTTAAGTTTACACCCTAAAGTAGCAAATCTGTTTGTAACTTTTTGAACATCATCATAGACAGTCACAATCAAACAAGAAATTAGAGATAGGAAAAGAGAGATTGATAGAAAACAAAAAAAAAAATGGAAATTTGCAAAACCCAGATTAGAAAAGTATCTGCCACTACATAGTTAAGAACATGATTCTGTCTATAAAACATGTTATGTTGTTAAGTTCTATCTGTAATAATGTTTAGAAAATGTAAACAGGCAATTCCAAACCATAATCATTTTATAAATAGTTAAAAATTATATTCTGATATGTTAAGTATTGAAATTGCCTTTTAAACTAATTGATTTGGATTCTTGCACTAACCTAATGGATTAAGCTATCCCAGATACTCATTGTTGACTTAACATCATCATGTATGTACTATGTCTCAGGACTCCCTTGAGATTAGGTATGACAAATACTCAGAAGATACAGATGCTCCTCAACTTACAAAGGGATTATATCCCGATAAAGTCATCATAAATTGAATTATGTCAAAAATAGATTTAACATACCAAATATCATAGTTTAGCTTGTTCTGCTTGAAGCACTTCAGAACACTCTTAGCCTACACTTGGGCAAAACCATCTAACACAAAGCCTATTTTGTAACAAAGTGTTGAGTATCTCATGTACACACACAGATGGGAATTTTGGAGACACGATGGGATGTGAAAATACAATATAAAAAAATACTGGCAACATGTTACACTGTGCACTGTTGGCTGATTGCCTTCATGATTAGATCACATGTCTGGTTGGGACTTGTGGCTCACTGTAGCTCCCAGAATCAGTACACTATCCTATGGCATACCTCTAACCCCAGAAAAGATCCATAAGAGAAGAAGTATACTTTCTACTGAATACATATCACATATGCACCATCCTAAAGTAAAAACAAAACAAAACAAAACCATGAGTCAATAATTCTAATTTGGGAACTGTCTATAATCAATTAATTGTGTGTCTGTGTGTGTGTGTACACACATATGTATGTGCAGGATGGGAACAAACCCAGGGTCTCAGAGACTATTAGGCAAGTACTCTACAGAGACACAAGTGCTCTATTGAGACACACTCCCAGCCCACTATTTTTTTTTTTTGGGGGGGGGGTGTTTTGTTCTGTTTTGAGAGAGAGGGGAACCTGTCCAGGTATGGTAACATGTGCTTGATAGCCCATCAGCTGGATGTGGTTCAGTGATAGAAAACCTCTGTTGATAAAGACTACACAAAACAATCACCAGTGCCACAAAGAGACAGAGACAGAGAGATAGAGATAGAGAGAGGTCCATCATAACTAAAACATAAGTCAGAACAATCAAGATCATTCCTTATACTCTACTGCCATTGATTGGACGGTGACGGTGTTAACTGCAGTGAACATTTGTGATACCTCGCTGCTGTACAAATCACTGGATTATGCAGCAGTCCAATGTGGGTGGAATTGATCCAAATCTAAGATCTCTGGTTCCAGGATTGTACTGTGGTTTAAACACATGGAACCCCATCCTGCTGTATTCATTAAGGTGCAATCAGGGTGAATGGAGGTGTTCTTCAATGAGTGGGGAGACAGGCACCCTCCTCTGAAGAATGTGATGTGTCCCAAAGAGGACTGGGATTGCTGCACTTATGTTATTGTAAGCAAAGCCAATAGCTAGAGGAGAGTGAGAAGAAAGCCATGGAGCCAGCCAGAGGCCTGTTTCTAAAGCAAAAGTCAACCCCACCACTTTTGGGCCTGAAACCCTGGAATGGCTTCCCATTTCTGCCAGAATAAAATCTAGTCTCCACAGTGATCCTATTCTCTCTTGTCTTCCTTCATTGACATCCTCCCTCAACTCCTTCGTTCAGCCCCTCAAACACCACCCCGTTCCCTCCACAGGGTCCTGTGTGCAGTCCTCTTTCCTTAGCTCCAGCCTCAGTTCACCCACCCATCAGCTCCCCCAAGAGCCTCTGGTGAACAACACATGAATCTACGCCTGATCCTTCACTGGAGTCAGGGGCTGACATTATGTCTATTGAATATCTAAAGGCAGGGAGGGACTCTGTTCAGTGAACTGGTACAAGAGCCAAACAACAGTTCTAACAGGTTGGCTGGCTGACTCCGTGTAAGAATCTACATCTATTTTTTGATAAAGACTACACAGAACTGCACTGGAGCAGTAAAAAACCAACAGTTAACCCGAAACTGGAAAAAATTCTTTATTTTTATTTGAAAATGAGAGCTGCAAAATCTTCAACTCTCTTATCGAGGTTTTAATATATCTTGGATTATACTTTATTCTTGCTAATATTGGATGTCATTGTTATTTAAATAATGAATCAAAATTTCCTGTGAGAATGTCACTTGGAAAAAAATCAATTTACAATGGAAGGATTTAGCATTCACAGGGAAATATTTACATCTAAATAGGTATACACATATATACATATATACATATACACTCAAAACACAATAACAAATGGGCACATTGGAACTTTTGGGAGTGATAGAAATGTTATAAAACTGGATGGTGGTGGTCACTGTATAACTCTATAATTGTAAAGACCATCATTCAATTGTTTTTTTAATTAACAACAAAAACCCCATTTAAAATGTATTAATGTTGGGGAGTGGGATAAGGAGGTAGGAAAGATGGTAGAATGAGATGACATCATTGCCCTAGGTACATTTATGATTGCAAGAATGGTGTGACTCTACTTTGTGTACAACCAGAGAAGCGAAAAATTCTGCTCCATATGCGTACAATGTATGGAAGGGCTTTCTACTGTCATGTATAACTGATTAGAACTCATAAAAAATTTTTAAAAAATCACTCTTCAAAAAAAAATGTATTAATGTTGCAACAGTTCACCAAAATAGAAAAAGAAAAAGAAGAAGAAGATATATTAATGACAAGAAGACTCTTGAAAAAAATGTGCAGCATCATTATTCATCTCATTAACAGTAAAAATGAGGTCTGGAGTTGTGGCTCAGTGGTAGAGCACTCCTCGCATGTATGAGGCACTGGGTTCGATCCTCAGTACTGCATAAAAATAAATAAATGAAATAAAGGTATTGTGCCCATCTACAACTAAAAATATCTTTAGAAAGTAAAATCAACTCTTATATTCCTCAGTTTATAAGACATTCCAAGCTCATCTGGTATCCACCCTGCTCCAGCCTTGGAACGGGCCATTTCTCCAAAAAGTCCTACGAATGGCATCTGGTTAAAAGGACCCTGGAGGACTAGAGATGCTTAAATGGCAGGAGAAGGGACAAGTTCTGTGCTCTCATCTTCCCTGACACTCAGTGCTATTATAACCAAAGACAAAGATACTGGGAAGGAGAAAGGGGTTGCATTTATTTTATTTTTTGATAAAGACTACACAAAACTGCACTGGAGCAGTAAACAACCACAGTTACTTGCTAGATAAAGGCAAGCACTGCTACTGGCAATGGCAGAGTGGCTGAAGTCACACTAAAGTACAAGAAACTACTTTGATAAATCCAAGTGTTATGAATGCAGTGAAAATGGACACTTAAGTTACACCTGTCTTGAAAGTAAGCTCGGAGAATGTGAGCCTCCAAAGAAGGAAGAGGGGGAGACAAATCCTGAACCAGAAGAACAAAGGAAGGAGAAGAGAAAGTAGAAGAAAGTGAAGATGAAGGGGAAGGGAAGTTTCTGCTTCTGACAGTCCCAGCCAGGCCATAGCATTCCAGGTGGCGAAAATTGAAGAACAAAACTAAAGGACAAGCATTGAAGGGGTCCCTCAACATCAGATGATTCAAGATGCCCAAGGATAAAGAAAAGTGCATATTTTCAGTGATGCGGAAGAACTTAGTGATTAAAATTGTATTTACTAAGCAAATAGAATTTAAACAAAAAACCTTGGAGCTAAACTAAGCAGCACATGGCTATAATCCCAGTGGCTAGGGAGATTAAGGCAGGAGGATCGAGAGTTCAAAGCCAACCTCAGCAACTTAATGAGGCTCTAAGCAACTTATGTTACAAGGTGTATTTGAAACATAAGTGAATTTCATGTTTTGACTTAGGTCTGATCCCCAAAATTTATCATTTATGTGCAAATATTCCAAAATCCAAAATGCTTTTGTTGCATTCTTAATCAGAAATATCCAACCATACTAAAAATCAAAATTGTTAGTAATAGTTAATCTTGAAAAAACTAATCTGAATAAAAATAAGAAAAAACTATCATAGTAATATTATTGCTATAAAAAAGGTAGCTATTAACGTGATATTTTTAAAATTACAATGAGATACCACTTCATCCATGTTATAATGGTTAACATGGAAATGACAGACTCTACCAAGTTTTGGTAAGACTATGCAGCAACTAGGATTCTGATGGTGCTAAGGGGAAAGCAAAGTGACACAAAACCTTTTAGAACATAGACTAGCAGTTTCTTATAAAGTATAACATACACTTAACATAGGGCACAGCAATTCTACCCTAGAGACATAGAAATTTATATTCACACAAAAAAAATTGTAAGTAGATGTTTAATAGTGGATTGTTAACAGAAAACCCAAATGTTCCTCAGTTGGTAAATGGATAACTGTGGTTATCCATTTACAGTGGAATAGTACTCAGCAATAAAAAAGAATGAACTATTGATACACACAACATGGATAAACTTCAAATGCACTGTACTAACAGAAAGAAGCTAAGACTCAAGATGTATACCATAATGCTTCTATTTATATGGCCTTCTGGAAAAGGATGAGAGAATATACATGTGGTTTTTAAAGATTCCAGATCGGGAACGACTGGTTACAAAGGGGGCACCAGGCCATTTTGAGGGTCAGGGATACTCTTGTGGTTCTTATCTGTGTGGTGGTTATATGACTGTATTTTTTTAAATTCACAGAACTGTGCAACAAGGATATATTTTCATATACACTATCAAGAAAATTAAGAAAACAAATCTGGGACCAGTGCATGCCTTTAATCCCAGCTACTTGGGAGGCTGAGGCAGGAGGTCACCAGCATGGGCAACCTAGTAAGACCTGTCTCCAGATGAAATTTGTAAAATGGCCTGGATTTGTAGCTCAGGGGTAAAGCACCCTGGGTTCTATCCCCAGGACTGCAAAACAAAACAATGACCACAGCAACAACAAAAACATAAAATCACCATAGAAACAACTTCACTTTTGGATATAAACCAGGGACTCCAACAGATATTTGTATAGCCACATTCACAGTAATGTTATTCATAATATTATTGCCCAAAGGTTGAAGGAACTCCAGTGCCATCAATGGACAAATGAACAAAGAAAATGCAGTATTCACATACAATGAAATATTTTTCAGCCTTGGAAAGGGAATTCTCACACGTTCACAGTATAGATGAACCTTGAAGACACTACTCGAAGTGAAATGACCACTTACAGAAGGACAATTACTATATTATTCCACTTACATGACGCACCTAGGATAGTCAAATCCCTTTATGGAAAAAGGTAGAGCTGTGGTTACCAGGGGCAGGAGTGAGTGGGAAATGAAGAGGTGTTGTTTAATAGGTACAGTTTAAGTTTTGGGGAGATAAGAAAGGTCTGGAGACAGATGGTGGTGAAGGTAGCACAATAATGTAAATGTACTTGCTGGCACAGAATTTTATACTTAAAGTAGTTACAGTTGAAATTTTTGTTATGTGTATTTTGCCACCATTATAAAAATAAAATTAAAAATGAATGTTTGATGCACTTCACAAGGACTTTGTTCTGAACTTTCAAAGCCATATTAAAAGGAATCATTGCTTTCTTCTGTAAGAAAATAGTACATTTTATTGTATACAAATCTAAAAATAAATAAAGGTAATATACTGGGAGAGAGGAACACCTGAATCCTTAGTGCAGGATTTCATTACCATGTGCAGAATTGGTCCTAGACATTTACTTCATCAAGACTTAACAGGGGGGAGCTGGGGTTGTAGCTCAGTGGTAAGCACTTGCCTAGTATGTGTGAGGCACTGGGTTCAATCCTCAGCACCACATAAAAATAAATAAATAAAAAGTATGTGTCCATCTACCACTAAAATATTTTTTTTTAAAAAAAGAGTTAACATGGGAAACATGAATGTTTTTTAAAAATATGTTAAGAACAATTCAACTACATTTATATTCTTCTCCACTTTACATTTTAACAAAACTAGAGAGGTTGGTTTGTTTCAATTGGAAAAGAAACATGGCCTGCCACAGATTCCCTACCTTCTAGACCTCTTTAGACCCAAAGGGAGAACTCTATTTGTGCTGATGGGGAAGAAGAATCCAAGTTCTCACTTAATGACACCCTTCTGTTGATGTGCTGTCACCAAGTGGCTTTCTTTCAGTTCTTGAGTACCCCAAGGTCCTGGCCATTCAACTCCAGGAGGCTCTTCCCCTATTGGAATGCTAACTGCCAGTCCCTCCTCAGTGGCTCCTCCTCCCTGTCACTTCTTCAGATTCCTTCCTACACCACCCAGCTAGTTGTGGCCCTGACCCACCCACCTCCAGTAAGCACTATCCTACAGGAACACAGCAGTGAACACAAGGCTCACTGTGACAGGTTGGGAGAGCAATCATCACATGAACTGGGTGAGGAGGCAGAAGGAGGGAAAGCAAGAGAGTGCTTTTTGAAGAGAGAAAGCCTTCTTTCCCCTCCAGCCAAGGGAACTGCAATTTCAAAAACTCTGGGACAGGGCACACTTGGAGTGTTCAAAGAATAGTACTATGTGGAATGGGGGAAGGAGGGGATGCAGGGACCAGATCCCATCCCCCTTTGCAGGCCACTGGAATTTGAGGTTTTATTCAGAGAGTCAAATGGAAACCTGTAGAGAGTTTTAAGCACAGCAATGACATACATAATATAACTTATATTCATATTTTTTTGAGGTGCTGGAGATCAAACCTATGTCTTACACATTCTAGGCAAGTTTGAATACTGAGATATAACCTTAGCCCCCAACTTAAATTGTTAAATTATCCCCCCCCATAGTCTTTCTAAAAGTCCTATGTTTCACAACACTGCTAAAACTTTATAATTTATATTTATTTGTAATTGTTTGTTTAATGTATTTCCACTAGTGGTCTATATATTCCACAAGAGAAGGAATCATCTCTCTCTCAAACTCAAGACCAAAGCATAGTATCTGGCCCATGGTATGTGCTCAATATTTGTTAAATTAACTTATAAATTCTAACCTCTATGATAGAGTAGATCCACATATATGTAATTTTTAATTTTTCAATTTATTTTTTAGTTGTAGATGGACACAATACCTTTATTTTGTTTATGTAATTTAATTATTTATTTTATGTGGTGCTGAGGATCGAACTCAGTGCCTCACATGTGCAAGGTAAGCACTCTCCCACTGAGCCACAACCCCAGCCCACATATATATAATTTTAAAGTACTTTCACATTTTAAAAAATTATTTTTTTACATTTCTAAATGTAGCCCACTTTCTCTACCACAAATAAATTAGACATCAGGTCCAAAATAACTACTTGGAATCCTAGTGTTAGATACTGCTCTAGGTACTTTTATTTATCTAAAACATTTTAAATCTTTAGTAGCAAGTAAAGGGTCATAGACATTTCACAATAAGTCTGGAGGAAGTAATGAAATTAACACATTAAATGGTAGCCCAAGGTAATTTGCTAAAAGTAGCAAAAGGTAACTTACAAAGTTACAAAGTCTTTTTTGCTACAATAACTTACAAAGTTACAAAGTCCTTCTTTTTTTTTGCTACAATAACTTACAAAGTTACAAAGTCTACCATTTAAAAATGGCTGGGCAGTTCCTGTGGTCCCGACTTTGAGTACTCCCAGTATGTCACAGACAGTGCTAACCACACCGAGGCTATACAGACAAATGTCTGGGCTCTTTCCTGTAAGAGCTCAGACTCTGACAACTCTTCATCTGTATGTGCTTTCATTTTTGTAACTCTTGCCCATCTTTATCATCTGAATGTACACGCATGCAAATAAAAAATAAATTTCCAAGTCTCTTTTCTGGTAAATTGACACTATATCCAGAGATCTCAAATTTAAAACATCCATAACAATCACAATCAGTACACAGTATGGTCCTTCCCAAGTCTACTAAAAGTGCAATTCCCCCTTCCACAGAAGCATCAGTGAAGTCAATTCTGGATCAAATAGCCAATATTGCCAAACCAAAAACCTGTTTTCCAGGTTTTCCTCCAAACCCACCAAGGATAGCAACAACTCTGTGACTAATAGTTTCCCAGTAAGGGGACAGAACAAACAGCAAAAGGCATACAACTGGCTCTCTTCTATAATGGCCAAGGACATCTCATTCAGAGAAGACATGGCACCTAACCCCATAACTACCCCATCTCTGGGCCACTGGAGGGGGGCATTGGCTTTAGAGACACTAATAAAGTGGTTGGGATTAAGACAAAGGTGGCCACACAGAGACCAACCCAAGCAGACACGAAGGTCTCATGAAGCTTTATGAGTTAGCAAATGATTGAGGATGGACTAGAATTCCAATAGGAATTTCTCAGAGATGAGTTGATTATCACAGAAGAGGTTTTTTTTGTTGTTGTTGTTGTTGTTTTTAATATGGTCCACTAACATGGATCAAAAAAAAAATCCTCAAACCACTTATAAATACTTTACATTTGTATCAGAGAAGTGATACACTTCCAACTGTTTTTTTTTTTTTCATGGTTATATACAGCATAGTAATTGCCAAGTCTTTATGGCTTCTCTGTGATTTTTTTCCTCTATAGAATCCTCATTTTCTTTTCAATAACGTGGAAATATGATGACTCTTTTAAGCTGATTATTTTTATAAATGAAGTTGGGGTGGACTCATGAATTGGGGTATTCATGGATCATTAATTTCTGGCCATCCCTCTTTTGAATGAAGATTTTTAAAGAAAGAAAGCAAGCAAAGTTGGCCATCATATATGAGACTCAGTTTGTGTTGTTCCCTTAACTTAAGCCTTATCAGCTCTGCCACAGCTGAAGTGATTCCAAATTGCTTTATGACACACTTGGATTTTCTCCTGCTAATAATTCCTCCTTCCTGCCCATGACTGGCAGGCTTCCTCCACACTGCAGTAATGCGGGACAGCTAATTATCTACCAATCCACCTTGCTATTCCGCACTTGGCAACTTTTATCTGCACAGGACAGCTGCACTCCCTGCGTTTGAAGTAAAATGTCAGTCTCTGCTAATGCAACAAGACTTACATCACTAATGATGTCTCCACACTTTGAAGCAACAACTCAAAGCCTAATTAAAAATTCAGATTCGTTCTCACTGACTTGCCCATTTTTACTGACCTTCCACCAGGACCTTGAAGTATTTTTAAAAATACTCCATGCAAAAAATAAAATTAAAAAAATAATTCAAGGAGAATCAAGCAAAAAAAGTATGCTATCTTGGACTTTGTTACAGTTGGAAGAGAACCAAGACATTATTGTTCACAAGATAAGAATTTACTCCACTGACTGCTACGCTGCAATTGCAATAAAGCATAATATTTCCAAGGAAATATGGACCATAAGCTATTTTTCAGCTGATCTACTCTCGGATTTAGTTGTTGGAACTTTTCAAACAGTAATTAACTCAGTTGACTATGTGAATATTAAGTAGAGGAAAAGTATCTTTGAACTCAGAAAAAAGAGGCAAGATAAAAAGATACTCAAATCACACTTATTTTGTTTTATTGTTAAATCAAATAAACAATTCCTCCAAAGTAATAATATTATTGCAAGGAGAGAGAGATTGAGAGAGAGAGAGAGAGAGAGAGAGAGAGAGAGAGACTCTGACTTCATACTCCTAATAACTAGGGAGAGAGCTGTTAAGTCATGAAATCCAATTTCAAAATAGAACTTGGCTGAAAATTACAGGTGGGATTTCTTTCTGTGGATTTTTACATAAACAAATACTAAACAACCAAAGTTGCTCCTCCCCCCAATTTTTTTCTTTTTCTTTTTTTTCTTTTTCTTTCTTTCTTTTTTCTTAAGCTTTAAATGCTTTCCCTTTGTAATAAGAAAATTAGTTTGACAATACAGGTTCACAATAATAGTCATTGACCAATTAAACGTGTTCTTTTAAAGTATCTAACAACATTCTACAAGTCTCAGAAGCTTGAACTTTCTTTAGTGGCTCACTGACTTTTAGGTATTTAAGTAAAGACTTAAAATTTTAAAAAAAATCTAATCTGGTCAGCTGTCAGATTAAATTATCAGCTTGAAATTCTCAACCATAAAATAACTAAGCATACTTTCTTTTCAAAAGAAGAATGTGGGAACCGAGAGGACAGCTCATTGGTACAGCACTTGCCTAGCATGCAGGAGGCCCCAGGTTCCATTCCCAGTACCACACACACGCACAAATAAGAATGTATACTATGAAGTCAGGTTCCCTTTCCCAACCTAAGGAAATGGAAAAAGAGGTTCCCTCAGTTTAATATCATGAAAAGACTCAATAAAACAAAAGTCCTAAGATCACACCTTGAGTCCAAACCCACCACTTAACTACTGGACTGGTATAATCTCCAGAGAGGTACTTTCACTGGGTCTCAGCTTCCAGACAATGGTCAACTGTAAAATGAGGGTGGTCCCTCCCAGATTTCATGGCACCTAGTGATCTGACAATTCAGGGAGAAAAGGCTTGTTAAGAGCAGGGCTGCTGAGCTTAGATTGGCACAAAGCCTGGGGGATCCATCTCAGCAGGTGGGCGGTCAGACAGCCTATCTTTGGGCTTCCTTCTTGAACTGGACTCAGGGACATAGAACCCAGAAAAGTAACAGGTTCTAACAACTGATGATTACTAACAATATTTGCATCTTAAATCATTTCTGCGGTGTTTCCTGGGTTTCTAAGCTTTTTCCAGATTCTTGTTTCCTTTCCCCAAGCATAACATTTCTAAATACAAAGAGCTGAAGCCCAAGAAGCAAATAGTTCTCAACTACCTGGTAAGCCTCTGCCAGCCATGTGAAACATGGTTCTCACCATACTGAATAGGCGAGAATCTTCTTAACAAGGTGGCATACAAAGGGAGAGAAATGGTGTACTAGCCACATCCTGGAGGCCTCATCTAGACCGCCCAAAGACCTACCACAGATGGTTAAATTGCACAGGGCAGTAGGTTTCTTTCTTGTTCAAGCCAGTGGGAATTGGGTGTTCTGAAACCTGCCCTAAAGCAAGTCTTGACTGGTAGGAAGATTCTAGGGATCCCACAGGTTGACCTCTCTCTCCTTCTCCACCCTCTTCTCATGCCTCCTACCCTCAGTTCTCTGAAGGCCAAACCTTAATGCCATCTTTCCATTCCTCAAAGGTGCTACACTTTCCCTCCACAAGGAGACTTCTGGGAACTCCATTCTGACCAACCCATTTCTATCCATTCCACTTTCCAGGAAAGCTTTCTCGAATTCCTCCTCATCCCAGGTAAGTTAATATCCCTGACATACTTCTCCAAGCATCTGGAACCTCCTGTCTCATAATCATATTATGTCAGAAATTAACTGGTAGATATCACAGGTCTAACATAGTACCTGGCACAAAATAAACTTAGAGGAAATATTTGAAGTAATTATAATGACAAGGAGCTCATCTCTCAAGGCAATTCATTTTAGAGCTGTTCTTCACAAAGTTCTCCTTTATATTATATAGAAATGTGTTTCCCCATGGCCTGTGCCTAAGCAACAGCTTTACTTTCCAGAACCCACTGAGTAATTCTAACCCAAACACTGAAAACTGGTGGCCTCTGCCCTCATCCAGCATGCAGACATGTTTGGTTTGGCCCCAATAGTTTTGTAGGGTCCCCCCCTCCTAAATCTGAATTACTTGCCAATAGTTTAAGAATCAAGAGACTTCATATAAAAACCTGATATTCTGCTTCTCTTGAAAAACAAAGAGATGTAATAACACTGGCCCCAGACTGCCACCAGGCTGAGTAGTACCTGCCCTCTTGCTGCCCTGGCTTGTAACCCTCTGGCTGATAATATTTAACACCTCTCTCTTCTGACCTATACCTGCTTCGTTCATTTTGTCTAACTGACCTCTGTGTGCATTAGTTTTAGCAAACTTGGAAATACTCTGTCTCCCATAGTTTGGCATTTCTTTGTATATTCTGTTTTGAACCAGTCAAGTTGGTTTAGCCTCCCTGATGAGGCAGGAGCTCCCAAGGGAGGCACAGGATACCCCCTGTGACTCCTGCAGTCTTCTGGCCTGATTCTGCAGTGAGGACCCCTCCCCCACCCCAACACTGCCTGTGAACATCTGCTGACAGCCTGGTTAGAAGACAAACATTGAACAGGTCAGCTCTTCCTCTTCAGTCCTCCCCTGTCTTCCACTTATAGCTTATCTTGCCTCTTTCTTTCCTCACCCTGCCTCTTCTGGAAGGGGATGGAACAGGAGCAAGTGAGGATGTGGGTCATGATGCATCAACATATATCCAGACTGCCAGACAGCTATAAGGAAACAAGGAACTACACAACCTTACGGGGAAACAGGCATGAAAATGACAGTCAGAAGGTCCCAGCAGGGAGAAATCCAGAGGAGCTTCAAGAGAATCTTGGCATCACATCTGGAAGACTGGGGAAGTTGCTGAGTCAAGGTACTAGCTCTTCAAAAGCTGGAGATTCTCATAGCTCAGTGGTAGGCCCTGGGTTCATTTCCCAGCACACTCCTACCCCCCACCCCTAAAAAGGTACTAGCTATTTATAAAGGCCTAGATGATACAGTGGTTTTGTTCAGGCCTAGCACCATAACAAATTTTAAGGATAACCTGGCAGGAGGATCATGAGTTCAAAGCCAGCCTCAGCAAAAGCAAGGCACTCAGCATCTCAGTGAGACTCTGTCTCTAAATAAGATACAAAATAGGGCTGGAGATGTGGCTCAGTGGTTGAGTGTCCCTGAGTTCAATCCTCAGTACCACCCCCCCTCAAAAAAATTTAAGGAGATATATATATATATATATATATATATATATATATATATATATATATTATATATATATTATCAATTGAAAATTCTATACACTAGTGAACCAAACACCATTTATAAAATGAAACATGAAAAATATAGAAATAAGAATGCAATTTTAAAATGACACAAATGAGCTGGGCAATTTGGTACACATCCATAATCCCAGCTACACAGAAGGCTGAGGTAGGAGAATTGCAAATTTAAGGTCAATCTCAGCAGTTTACTGAGACTATCTCAAAATTAAAAAAATAAAAAGGTCTGGGGAGGCAGCTCAGTGACAAAGCACCCTGAGTTCAATCCTCAGTACAAAAAGAATTGAAATTTTGATATCTGAAACATGCTTCAAAACAATCTGGGGGAAGGGGAAAAGCAGGTGGAGGCAGAGGTAGAGAAAAAAATAAAACTAAGGTTGACCGAAAGCTAATAACTGTTTAAGATGGGTAAGAAACAGATGTACTGTCTTACATTATTTTCTTTACCTTTCCATATTTAAAAAAAATGTTTGTAAAAAGTTTAAAAGTTAACAAATAACTATAAATAGCAGGTCTAATATTTTCTTCAGAAACCTCAAAGGATGGTTTGGCACCAGATGTCTGAGGTTTTTGCACTGCTCTCTAGAAACACTGGGACAGGGGACTGACCACACTGAAATGTTAAGTTTTTAAAGATTAGATTTCTCTCAAACTCAGGAGATAGGTTTGCTGAACTCCATGTTCTGTGCACTAACACTAAACAGACTTCTCC
The DNA here is from genome assembly GCF_045843805.1 of Urocitellus parryii. Classification (NCBI taxonomy): domain Eukaryota; kingdom Metazoa; phylum Chordata; class Mammalia; order Rodentia; family Sciuridae; genus Urocitellus; species Urocitellus parryii. The sequence continues at coordinate 46,789,500 of NC_135541.1, read as the reverse complement.
CATATTTCTATTTCTATTTACTGACTGCTCTCATGTTAGACCCTATGCTAGACATTGTTGTCTTTTAAGATATATTTCTCCTTTGCCAGGTACAGTAGGGCACACCTATTATCCCAGCTACTAAAGAGGTTCAGGCAGGAGGTTCACAAATTTAAGGCCAGACTAAGCAACTTAAAGAGACCCGATCACAAAAATAGAGAGCTCTTGGGTTTAACCCCCAGTTTAAAAAAAAAAATCCCCCTTGAACTACATGAAGACACTGAAGTTCAGAGGGATTCAAAAATATGCCAGAAGTCACACAATGAATAACCAGCTGAGTCAAAATTCGTGTCCCTATTTTCCTTCATATTTTGAATTTCAATAAGTTCTTATGCCAGGTTCAAGAAGATCCAAAATAAATCTCAGTCCACTTAATACCCAAATTCCAGAGTTTTGAAAGGTTCCTGCCTACTCATCCACTTAAGCTCAAGGAATCACCTCTTCGAGTAGCAACCAAAAATAACACCAGCATGTTACAAAGTGTGAAACCATCTCCTTCCCCAAGACTTTCCAAGACTGAAGTACTATTGGCAGGGAAAATGTAATAAGCACAAGGAACCGAGCCAGCTAATGCAGGCAATAGTGAGAAGGAAGTCAAAGAAAGATTAAGCACAACAGGGACAGTCCATCATAAGTCATTCAATATATTTTCTACAGGGGGCTTATTTTTGCCAAGTTCAACTCAGAGTTATCTATTAATGGTTGGTTTCAGTTTTCTCCTGCTCCAAATATTCAATTTCAGAAGAAAGCAATATGTCAGCTTTCCCACTAAGAGTGATACTGTACACAGGCAGAGAATCATAGAATTATTTACAGATATAGGTGATTTTTAATCCCCTGAAATATTCTATATTGCTTAGCCACATTCAATTCATTCAAAACCACACCATTCCTGATATGGTATACATGAGACCAGGGACAATGTGCACCTTACTTAAACATGACAACAATTCAGCTTCCAGTTATACTGGAGTCACCAAGACATTTATGTCTAATAACCACAGAAATGCCAGGTAAATGCCCAGAGAAATATGGGAAGAATCAGAGCCACTCTCCTGTTGAGTTCAAGATATACCAACTACCTTGTCTAGTGCCACCAAACAGAATTAGAAATGTCTGATGACTGCTGATGTGGTTACCCTTCACATCTAAAGTTGCAGCCACTGCTTTCTGAACTACCCTTTACATGTGGACATTTTACTGAAAAGGCCAAGGGCAAAGTCACTGACTTCCTTGACCTCCAGAAGGGCTCAAGCAAGGTTTCTCTGTGGTCATCCTGTTCCTTCTCTACCACTGCACTAACCTGCTTCTGTCTACTGCCTCTATGCCGCTTGCTATCCCCCTGTATCATAATGCCTCTTGTATCTATTTCTCATTATTAGTTGAAAGATGAAGGATATGTACCAGATCTTGGTTACCATTTAACACTAGCACAGTCTAATTCAAGATCTCTCAGAGTAGAACTCCCCCAAAAGTTTATTGGACATATGCAAAAGCAAACATTGAGTTTCTGTATTGTTGTATTGCTGTTTTACTGCATACACTGGGGACTTGCTTTTTCACATTCAGTTGGAGTCACTATTTACAACATTGCTTTCTATTTTCAATAGACATGTCTGCCCAGCTGATCCCTTAGTTCCTGAAGTCACTCTGTGTCCTGGCTGCTGCTCTTTCTTCAACTTGAGATGAAGCTCCAGTTCGTGCTTCTCCTCCCCCTTCCCTTCCCAGGCCCCATACAGCAGCTGTCTGTCTGATCCACCTGCTGGTGTGTTTGCCAAATTCATACTGAGTGTGCCCAGCCCAGCAGAGTGTGTTAGAGCCCTCACCAAGGCGGGCACACTGGCCTTCTGCCAGGCTCTTGCTGTTAGGAAGCCTGTATTGTCATATAATGTTAAATGGGCCCTATAAGTGCCTGGTGAAATGACTCCCAAGGCATATATGCCTTCTAACAAGCAGGCATTGTTGCTTGACTGTTTTACCTGTGCAATCTTACCCCCTCTTTCAGAAGCCAAACTCCTAAACGTCTGTGCTGTAACACTTCCTTGCAAACCCCCTGAACACCTAGCATAGAGCTCAGTAAGCTTTCAATGATTATTTCTCCATTTAAGAGCAACCACATCCATCAACATTTCTCAGCCTCAGCTTAACGTAACAGATGACTTCGCATGCTCTACTTCCGTTAAATCCACAAAGCAAATCTCTAGGAAGAGTTGCCATCCCCAATTTTACAAATGAAATCACCCTACTTGCAAATGGCAACAGTGGAACACAGGCCTCCAGATACTTAATGTAGGGTTTCTTTCTACTGAATGGAGATGCTGCTTGATAAAAACTTCTTGCACGAATGAATAGGCAGAAACAAGTCACCCTGGACACAGTTTGTGCTCCCCAGACTACAGTGTTGATGGCTTCACTCCTTGGGACCCCTGAGGAGATGATGATTAGGTTTTTGACTTTTACCCATGATGTATGGATGTCTGCTGCCTGGGGGTAGCATTCAGTGGCAGCTTTCCCAGGGCACTGGCAAAATTGTTTGATGCAAATTGTCTGAAGATTTTTTTTTAAAAAATTTCGCCCATTATTAAAAAGGAATAAAAAACAAAACAAAAGACATGAGTAGGTTGCCTTTATTAGAAAACTTTTCCAAGAAAATTTTAAGATAGACCTCTTTTCAAACTGTCTTCTCTATCAGCAAGCATAAAAACCATATCATGGGAAAGTATGGTGCTAAAGACATCCTCATTTTTGCTTTTGTAGAATTACTACTCACAACCTCCTCTGAGCAGTATGTGCTACCATTTTAACTGCTACAGAACAACAAGCCTGGCTTGAGTGCTACTTTGCAATTTCTCAAAATTAAAAATTGTCTTTGGAAGCTGGGTATCATGGCCTATGGCACTAATCCCAGCTACTCAAGGAGGCTGAAGCAGGAAGATCACAAGTTTGAGGGGCCAACTTGGGCAACTTAGTGAGATCCTGTTTCAAAATTAAAAAAAAAAATACAAAAGGCTGGGGATGTTCACTTGTTGGTAGAGCCAAACCAAAATAAATAAATAAATAAATGTCTTTGGAGAATTTCTGCAGCACAGCTCTTTAAAAGTCTGAAAGTTTGCTTTTTACAAATAAACTGGCCTCAGAAATTTTATCATAAAATGAGATGCTGGGCTAGGGCAGTAGCTCAGTAGGAGAGTACTTGCCTAGCACATGTGAGGCACAGGGTTAGACACTCAGCACCTCATAAAAATAAAATAAAATAAAGGTATTGTGTCCATCTACAACTAAAAACATATATTTAAATAAATAAGTAGAATGATGTGCTGATCAGAAAGATCATACTGTACTAAAATGTCAAGGTCAAATGAAGAACTGAAAAAGGCTCCCCACCCCTCCCCCCACTGCAAAGAGATGTAAGCTCCTGTCCCACTCATCTTTGTGTGGAAGTCTGCCCCAGCTCAGATGGGGCTATCTGCCTTGTAACCACTGATTAGCTCTGTATCTGCAAAAGCCAACATTCCAAAAGGGAGGGCTACATAATCTACACTTTAGGCAACTAACCCCACATTAATTTCAAATCTGCTGAACAAGGCCCAAAGGTTTACAGAGAAGAATGTGAGGTTCACAGTCTTTATCCTGAAAGCTAGAAATCCAAACGGCATTATAGTTCATTTTACAAGTTCTCCCCCTCCCAATGCTGGCAGTCTAACTAAATTAAAAAGAGACTTCCCCGATTTTCCCAGAGAAATGCAAGTGGCAGATCAATGTACAGCTCAAGAAGAGGAATTTAAATACAGTATGTGCATCTTCTTTCAAAAAAGGAAAGAAGCCACTTCACATTTTGCCAGACAAAACCCTGTCCACAGGAGGTCGGTTTCCACAATGAGGTTGCAAAGGTGTTTGAGAGAAGCCAGTTGGGAGGAGATAAAGGGCCATTTGGGCACAAACCCCCCATGGTTCAGAGGGGTTTTTTTCCCCCCCCCTAAAGTGTCTCCTTTTCAACAGGGAAGCCTTTTAAAACTACATTTGCTTTGGATCCCTACCTGAATGACAATGTGTTGGGATCCGATTTCACCTTTTGTCAAGGACGGGGTGAGAAACAGTAAAACGGCTGTCAGAATCTTAGCAAAAGCAACTCCTTAACCTACAGAAGGAAGGGGGAAAACCCTAAGATCCCTTGAACGGCCCCAGTGATGGGATGAAGGAGGCAAATGCCACCTAATTCTAAAAGAAAAGTTGAAAACAGCAGTATATTAAATTTCTTTTGTTAAAAGAGGTGCCTCTGTTCGAAAACACAATTCTGTTTGTGTTCTGAATTGAAACACTCACCAGTGGAAAGAGAACCCTAGTCTTCCCTCTCTTCCAAAAAAAAAAAAAAAAAAAGTCACTTCACTCCTAAGAACTTAGAAAATGCACATGGAAAAAAATTTATAAATGAACCAGACCCAGAAAGATACACATAGAAAGGGACAGTTTAATGGTGTCTCTTAAAAGTGTACCTATTATTATGTAAATGAAGAAAATCTGACTCTATTGCACTTCAGGGCCAGTTGTCTGCAAATAAATGTAAAATTACCTTTCAAGCAAATGATCCATTACCCAACCTCCCCTCACTCTTAAAAAAATCCAATCATCATTGCTACAGTAGGGAAGGTCTGTAGAGCTTGTTTTTAGGAAAACTGCATCCTTTTGATAGAAGCCTGGGATGGGGGTAGGGGTTAAATATATATATATATATATATATATATATATATATATATATATATATATATGTGTGTGTGTGTGTGTGTGTGTGTGTGTCTGTGTGTGTGTGTGTGTGTGTGTGTGTGTGTGTAGATGTCAGAAACCTGAATCCCAAAGTAATTCCAAATACCTAGCCCCTGGGAGATGGAATAGTCACAGCAGGATGGAAATTAGAAACCTATTCCAAGAACACATTCCTGGAAACTTCCTCTTTCGAAGACCCCATTCACCACCATTATTGTTAGAATGTAGTGTATAAGAGAACGGTGTTATTGTAGTAAGAATGTTACAGCAAAGGTTTCAGACTCGGAATGTCATCTCAACCTTTCCTAATGGAGTGGGCCTTCTCGGCCAAGACGATTAAAATAACGGCGAGATAGAATCTCCAGGTGGTTACTGTAGAGCAATTTTTACTACTCTGGGTTATTTTTGTAACATCATCAGGATTCCTTATTAGCCGCGGGCAATTTTTTTTCTGTAAGCCCCTCTTCTAGGGAGGACTGCCACGGTAAACAATCTGGAGAAATGGGAATCCTATTCACTTTGCTCCCTTGTCCCTTTTTCCCCAAAGGCACACACAAAACAAAAATCAAAAAGCAGCAAAAGCGGAAAGCAACAAATAGAGTCCCCCCCCCCACACACACACACACCAGGACCAGAGCCGGGAATCTATCAGGCCAGCCCCTCCCCCAAAGCATCCGGGAGGGGAAAGGGGGCGCGGAGGCTGCTCCGGGGCAGCCCTCCTATGTGAGTGAGGGTGGCCCAGAGCAACGGGGTATAAGATCTAGTACCTTCCCTTCCGGCGCCCAGGGGTGCGCCTTGGTCTGGAGGACATACAAGGCTGTGAAAGGGGTGGGGTCCTCGAAAATCGCCCAAGCCAGGAGGGGCCTGGTGCTCCGGGATGGGGACACAAAGAAACAGGGGAGTTTGCAGGGGTGGCAGGGTGAAAACACGCCTGCTGAGGAAACGTGCACAAATCAGGGGAAAAGGTGCGAGGAAACCGGAGAATTCAGGCCGACAAAAATGATCTGGTGCTCAGAAGAGGGGAGCGGTGCAGGGGAAAGTGGGTTCCATGGAGAGGGCAGGGGATTCTGCAGAGGAGAAAGAGGGGTAGATGAGTGCATGCAAGAGGAGCTGGTTGTAGTCTGGGATCTGTGCAGAGGACAGAGGAGTCCGGCAGGACAGGGAGCTCTGTGCATGCAAAAGGAGGGTCGGCCCTGGGCAAAGAGGAAAGGCAGAATACCTGGCAAGTTCCGGTGCACGAAGGGGCGGGGGTCACTTACCTGCATGGTGACGACCCCCAATTCTTCGGCCGCTAGCCTCCGCATCTGACTCGCCAGTACTTGAGCTTCGTCCAGGATGGAGAAGTCGGCGTTGGCCACAGCGCCCAGGAGCCAGCACGAAAGCAGGCAGAGCAGCCAGAGCGGCGGCCGGGTCGCCCCAGCCCCGGCCCCGGCCCAACCAGGCGAGCCCGGACAGCGGAGGGCCAGGGCTGCAGTCCCCACCGTCTCCTCTTCCTCCGGCTCGCGGGCCATGCTGCCTTGGGCCACTCCCCGCCGACCGGCTCCAGGCGTGGGGAAGCGGGAAGGAAGCAGCGGGAGGTGCGCCCAGGGCCCGCTTGGCGCACCCCACAAAACTTTCTTCCTCTTCTGCACTCTGGTCTCTGCGCCGCGGTGGCGGCGGCTCCCAAACTTAGGGGGCGCCCGGCTACAGCGCGGGAGCGCGGGCGGCCACCATCGCTAGGCTGCGGCGGCGGGCGGGAGAGGAAGCGGCCGCCCGAGCGCACTGAGGGCGCGGGGCACCCGCAGGGCTCCGCGGCGCGGTGGGCGACTCGGAAAGGCGCCCAAGGCCGGGTGCGCGGGCGGCGGTGGGGCGACAGGAGCAGCCGCGAGCCGCGCCGCTTTCGCTTCCCGAGTCCAGGCGCAAAGAGGCTGCAGCCGCGGCGGTAAGGGCGGGCGATCGCACCCGGAGGAGGAGCGGCGACCGGCTGCGCGCTTGGGGCAGCCACAGAACGAGGAGGGAGAGGAGAGGCTTAAAAAACGCACACTGAAAGAAAGAGAAAGAGGTGGGGGAAAGGGAGGTGTCTGGTGCCACCACGCTGCGCTCTGGCTCCGTGCACTTCCCGGCTCCGCCGCTGCGGTGGCTGCGGTGATTTATGGAACGAGGGAGAGAGGCGGGGAAAGTCCCCCTGTCGCCCCTCCTCTCTTTTTCTGGATCCCGCCTCAGCACCGGCCCCTGAGACGCTGGGGGCCCCGAGGACAGCCTCTTCTCAGGTACCAACTTCCCGAGGGAAGGGGACCGCTGGACCTTCTCGTGGCGGGACACAGAGACACCTCCTTGCCTGCGCTGTCACCACCTCCGCCCACGCGAGAGATTCGGAGTCCCACCCGTTCTAGGTTCCACCCGTCAAAAGTCCCTTTAAGTTCTAGGACGTTGGCTTTCGGCCTGGCAGAGATTTGGGAAAGCGGCAACTGCCATTGAACGTTCACTCCCTTTCTTCGAGGTTCTTACTAACAATAGCTCGCCCTCGTGGAAGCAACCGACTTCTTTTTGTAACTAGCTACTGTGTGCCCCGCACTGTGCTCTGGAGTCTGTATACATTATCCTTTAATCCTCACGACCTCCCTAGAAGTACATATCTTTATCCCAAAATTTTAGGTAACAAAGATTAAGGCTTAAGAAGGTGGAATAAACTGCTGAAGGTCATGCAGGGTACAAAAGGCAGATCCAGAATATAAACACAAGTCTTACTCCAAGGCTCTTGCTCTTAAACCCGACTGTTCTTTCTGTCTCTCTTGGAAAAAATGAACCATCTGATTCCATCAAGAGCCAAAGCAAAACCAAAACTGAACCGGATCTCATCGTACACAATACCTGTTCTCCCAAGCTTGGGCAGGCAGGGTTAGCTTTCCTGTTTGCTCCTGACTCCTGGTTCAGGCCCTCTGAGAAATCACCTGTTGAAAGCATCTGATACAAGTAAATGGCACTATGTGAGTGTTTATGCAAAGCAGCTATTCTCCTCTCCATGGACTCTGAATTTAGAGTTAGTGAGTTCCTAGAAAACCAAGTCATGTCCAAAAAGATTGAAGAGCTTGCCTAGGGCTACCTACCAGAGATGGTCCCACGACTAGAACCTGGGATTTAATGCTCTCTTCACTTTACAGTGAAATCTTCTGTCTTAATTTTTTGATCATATTATGGTAAAAACCACCTTCTCTTGTAAGCTTTTCCTGGTCCAGCTTACCTCTGATGTTTCTCTCTTGTGAATTCCTCAGTCAGTATTCTGAGTTATATTAGTGTGTTTTCATTTTGTGACACTCTCAACCCTATATCCCCATGTAACAGGCACATCAGAATCTTACAGACCATCATTTAGTATCTGCAATGCTTGTTTTACTTAGTAGAACTGGAGTGTAAGTGCAGGGCCAATCCCTTCACCTCCACCTGATCCAAAGTTGTCACAAATTTCTAAACTTTCCTGAAAGGCCTTCACAATGGCTTCTCTTCCATTGCTCCTCTGGAGTATTGGTATTTTTTGAGATTCTAATCCTTTATCATTTTTTCCCCACTCTATAGTTCTTTTTGAACCTTTACTATCCCCACCCCCAACTGTGGTACTACTAGGGATTGAACTCAGGGCTTTGCACATGCTAAGCAAGAACTCTAAAGTTCTTTTGGAAATCTCTATTCCACACCCATGCCTTTGATTGTTACATCTCAGTTTCTGCATTAACTATACCACCCAGAGTTTTTGTGAAAAGGTTCATAAAGCCCTTAGCATAACATGTAGGACCTACAATGGCACAAAAATCAGCCAAGAAAGCCAATGAGAGGGAAGGGAGAGTGGAGTGCACAGGACCTGTGACCCATTACAGAGACTATCACCAAGACCAAACTAACTCTGTTTCAGAACATTCCCATTCCAAATCCAATCCACATGTTCAACTAATAGTAGAATCTTTCCCCATTTTGTCATGATGTATCAAAGGATCAATTGCTTGTTCTATATAAAGAGGACACTATTAACTATGCAACTATTTGAGCAATGGAACAATGGAGGGGAAAAAAATGGTAAAAGGGTCACAACAAGAAGACCATAGGCCAACATGAAACTTCTCTAATGGCCTTACCTCCTCCCCAGATTGCTCCTGTAGCCCTTGCTCATGACTAAGCTAGATAACAGTTCACTATCTGCTTCCTCTCCAAGTTCTAGTATTGAACATGAAGCCCTGCATTGTCTATCTGCAAATGTTTTCCCATCTTGATGTTTCTCCAGGTGTGGTTTATCACCAACTGCAGCACAATTAACTCTCAGTTACTGTGTCTACTTTGGTCACTGGAACAGTCTCTAGCACAGTTTTACACTTGGAGTAAGAAACTCAAGAAATGATGAATCAAAAATTGGAAAAAATTTAGGAAAAGCTATGAATCACTAATACTGTGCAAAAAAAAAAAAAAAAAAACTGCACTGACAGTTTTGTTCCTTGAATGCAACAAAGAATGAACCAAGAGTCCTCGTTAAACTGGCTGCTCTTCTACATGTAGGAGGTGGAAAGCTATTCAGTGACAGGCTACTTTCTCACTTTCTCATAATGATTGACTGAAACATTCACCAAGAAAAATTCTGTGTCAAACTGTATTGAGGTACTCTTAATTAGATTTCCCAAAATATGGAATGGAGTCTCCAAGCCACCAGGTTTCTCCTTTGTATACTCTGGGGTGAAAAAAAAAAGGCCCAAGTTAGCAATGAATGCTCAGTCCCATATTGCTGTCAAACCTCCCATACAAAACAATAAGTGACTGCAAACTATACTAATAAGGAACTCAGGGAGCTCAAAAAAGTGGAACCAGTAACTCAGCAGAATTCAGCACAGGGTTGTTAACTTCTATGAGAATATGAATGGCAGCAATTATGATTTATTATTAAATAAATGGAAATGGCTAATAATCTAAATTGAATCCTGTAATAGATCCTCTCTGTTTTCATATTTCTCCTGCAGATGTTGCAAATCATCATATTTCCCATTTCCTTTCCATTTGGGGACCAGTGAAGATGGAATAACAGTAGTAGATGTAAGTTTCTGAGACATTACCATGGGTTGGGTATTACTATATGGCAAGCAATGTTTCATTCCTGAGCCCTTAGTATATTTCTTATATCCTAGCATTTAAGTATCAAAACAGAGAAGACAAGATTTTTCTAAATCTATTCACAGGAAAGTACAGAACTTGACCATATGTACAGACTACTAATCGGTAGAGCTGGGATGGAAACTTATGACTTCAAACTCAATTCATTTTTGTTTAATATTTTTTTAGTTGGAACTTTTATATTATTTATTTATTTATATGTGGTGCTGAGCATTGAACCCAGGGCCTCACACATGCCAGTCAAGTGCTCTACCGCTGAGCCACAACTCCAGTCCCCAAACTCAATTCTTTTGCCAATTTTATTGTGTACCTCTCTGGAAAAAAAAAAGGAAAGACAATCCAAAGTAATTGGCAACATAGATCCTGGCATAAGAAACACCTTTATATCCAAAGCATCACTATTTTTTCCTATATATTTCAACAAGCACTTTTTGAGCATTTGCTATGTACCAATGATTTTGCTGGATGTTAGGGGTATAAAGATGAATACAATTGCTTGTCCTTAAAAACTTAATAGTCACTGGGGAAGACAGAATTTTTTCCCCCCTGGTACTTGGAATTGAACTCAGGGGCACTTGACACAAGCTACATCCCCAACCCTTTTTTATTTTTCATTTTGAGACACGGTCTCACTACGTTGCCCAGACTGGCCTCAAACTTGAGATCCTCCTGCCTCAAACCTCCCAAGTAGCTGGAATTACATGTGTGCACCTCAGTGTCCAGAAAAGAGAATTTTGGGGGGGATGGGGGAGGTGGTCCAAGAGTACCAGGAATTGAACTCAGGGGCACTTGACACCTCAACCACATCTCCAGTCCTATTTTGTATCTTATTTAGAGACAGGGTCTCACTGAGTTGCTTAGTGCCTCGCTTTTGCTGAGGCTGGCTTTGAATTCATGATTCTCTTGCCTCAGCTTCCCAAGCCACTGGGATTAAAAGAGAATTTTAAGAGATGATATTATCTACAGCAAGTATCTCAGGGCCTTTTTACTACTTGTTGTTCCCTGTGTCTTGAACATTCTTCCTCCAAATATCTGAACTTCATTGTCAAGAACCATGAAGGACTTGAGACTTTTTACCCTATTTGCAAGTCAACAATTCAGTCCACTACAGCCTCTTGGATGCTGACAGAAGACATGAGATTCCCACATTAAAGACAAAGGACCTTAGTGCTCACAGCAACAGCACTATCCAGAGCATCAGCATCCATGCCTAGGCTCCAAGGTCTGACTCCCACAGGCAATGTGAAGAGAGCCAGGTGATACCTGTATGCAGCAGGCAGCACTGAAGGAGTGGAACCCCAAGCTTAGATAACCTGAATCTTCTATAATGAAATGCAAACAAAAGTGCCCACTGCCCTAGAAGGAGATATCTTTAATGTACTAGACAGAAAGCAAATTTCCCCTTTGCTTCAAAGAGAGACACTATCTCTATCTGGCAAGACTGTTCACTAAGCAAACATTTTTGAAAATATAGTTCAGAACAAAAGAGCAGTTATTACCTTGTTCACTAGGCATGAAGAAAGCCCCCCCCCCCAAAAAAAAAAAACATGGAAAATTGTTTCCTCACATCACCTAGTCTGTGCTCAAATGTGAGGGGAAATCTTCCCTGGCCACTCCAGTTAGGATTGTAACCCCTGTTATCCAGAAACTCCCTCCACCCCTCCTCTCATTGTTCTTATGTGGTTTCATTTAATAGAGATTTGCTTACTTATTCTATTTACTTTAAGCTCCATGAAGGCAATGATTTTTGTGTGCTTTGGCAACATGTCCTTAGTGTATAAAATAGTGCCCGACACATAGTAAATGCTCAAGAAATACTTGCTGAATTAATAAAATAATATGGGAAGATTGAGAGAGGCAGTTAGGTACCTGTTATTCTGGGAAGGTAGGAGGAAAGCACTTAATGTAACTGAGTAGGAAGGTCACAGAAGGATCCCTAGAGGACATGACAGCTGAGGAGTGTCAACAAGGGTAAATAGGTATGAGTCAGGAGGAAAGAAAAAAAAAAAAAAAAAAAACCAACCCTGGAGAAGAGAAAAGCATTCCAAAAATATACAAAGATCAATACAAGCAAAGAAGAAAATGAGAAACTTGGGATTTCTACAGCATCAGTGGGAAGAGGCAGCAAATGAGGCTGTTGGTAAAGACAAAGGCTTGATTTTTGGCCAAAGGACTTGAACTTTCTCCTGTCAGCGACGGGGTGGCATAAGGGGTTTTTAAGTGGGAGAGTGACTTAGAAAGATTACATTTTAATTTGCAGATGATGGGTTTAAGACAGGGATCCTGATCCACAGATTCAGTGGCTAAACTTAAAAATGAAAATGTACCTAAATATTTCTGAAGAGGCCATTGAAATTTCTAAAGGAAATGTCTCATATAGGTTTTTATTTAAAACAAAAAAATAAAAACACACCAAGAGCTTCAGCCAGATTCCTCAGGGCTTTATAATAAACACAATAGTCATAACTTAAACATAACTTGGGTAACCTTTGAAAGCAAGAAGCAAGACCAGGTGTGGTGGTGTACACCTGTAATCCCAGTTGTTCCAGAGACTGAGGCAGAAGGTTGGCAAGTTCAAAGCCAGTCTCAGCAACTTCGCTAGGCTCTGAGAACTTAGCGAGGCCCTGAGCAATTTAGTAAGACACTGTCTCAAAATAAAAAATAAAAAGATCAGGAGATGTGGCTCAGTGGTTAAGCACCCCTGAGTTCAATCCCCAGTACTAAAAACAAACAAAACACACACACACACACACACACACACACACACACAGTAAGAATTAACTATCAGTTACTCATTTCTTTATGTTGAAGTCAAGTGATAATTTCCTTTCATGAGCAGCATAGTTCTTTTCATCTTACCAAAGTTTAAAATTTTTTAAAAAAGAAGTTTCAGTGTAGTAGAAAAATCAGTAAATCAAAGCAAAGCAACTGTGGTGTGATCATCTGCTGTATGCAAGACACTGTGCTACTTTCTCTGGGTATTTTTTTCCACTGGGTAGGGAGGCAAGACTCAGAAATACACAAAGTGAAACAGCAATGAAAAATTCAAACCCTATATTGGGGCTGCAGTAGGAGAAAAGGAACAAAGCAAACGAATCGCACAGGCACTAGTTGAATAGTGAAATTATAGCTATATATGGAAATAGTACTAATGGCTGAGTTTTTGAGTTGTTACTAGGTTCTACGCATGATACTGTGTTTTAAATGGAGTGATCACATTTAATCCCTACAACTCTGTGAGTCATAGTAACAATAGCTAACATGTATTGAGCTCTAAATTCTAGCACTAGCCCAAGCATTTTAAATGCTTTGTTTTATTTTATCCTTCCAACTAACCTGTTTTGTACCAATTAGAAAAACGAAGCTGTCTAAGACAAGACTAAATTTTGCCCAAAGTTTCAGAAGTAACATGTAATGGTGTCATTATTTAAATCCAGGTCATCTCTCTAAATTATGATGCTGTATGGCAATAGGTTGGTATTATGATCAAATCCACTTCATGAAGGAAACGAATATTCAGAAAAGTGAGCTTATGAGCACACATCTGAAAGCCAACCTAGAGGAACTTAACCACAAAATAACCTGAAGGATCAGAAACATTGATGCTATAAACGTTATATTTTATCAATGTCATCTGGCCAACTTGAACTTGAGTTATTATATGAGTAACTTTATGGTAAATGGAGCAAACCAGATTCAGATTTTAAACTAAATTCAGATTTTAAAATTCTTTAACACTGACTCACACCAGGGACTTTGCTGCATACTAGGGAGCAAGGCATACCCTTAGCAGCTTACAGCTTCATGGTAAAGACAGATGCTGAATCAGCAGATGCAAAAACAGGTAACAACCAGTGAGGAAATTTACGAAAGGCAGACACTATGGTGCACACTTTCAGATAAGTGCTCATTTGTTCCACAGTATTGAGGAATTCTAGAATACCTGCTGCAGTATGTACTGTGACTTCACCTACATCCTCAGGGCTCAAGAAACCTTAGTGCCTGAGTAAGCCCTGGCCAGCACTATATTAACACCCTTGGGAAGCTTCCAAACAAGTCCAGAGGAACTTGCATTTCACTTGCCATTCATCACTCCTGTTTTCCCTGGTCCACTTAAGTGCACTCTTGACTCCAGATTCTCACCTTCAGCATTCCTGGGTTTGATAAGCCATGTTGGACCCACTCCTTCAGTATTCCCCTCACACACATTTGGATTTTTCACCCTCTGGCACTAGTCATCCTTCCCCTCAACTCATAGCACGGACTGGGCAGATCTGCTTCCTCCCTGGCCACTCTCATATGAGAGTGGATTCAAAGTTCAACCTGAGGGTGTGAAGGTTGAAATTAAATTCATTTGTTAGTTCTCTTTTTTGAACCTGATTAAATAATTTTATTCTCCATTATGTATTTATCAGTGAACCCACATTATCTTCAGGATGAAATGAAAAATTTTAATAACACAAGGACTTGCACAATCTAGATCTAACATCTCTCCCTGTTTCCCTAACCAACCTCTTGCCCGCATGCACCTATATTCTGTACATCAGTTGAAACAAGCTACTCAAATCTCTGACTATAATGTCTTGCTTCTACACTTCCCTGTCTGTCCACAGTTGTTTCATCTGCTTGGAATCTCTTTTTCCTACCTACCTAAGGATCTCTTATTTTTGGAGATTTAGCTGGTGCTTAAGTTAGCTTTTTCATCACCATCACCAAAACACCCAACAAGAACAACTTTAAGAAGAAAAAGTTGGGCTGGGGATGTGGCTCAAGCGGTAGCGTGCTAGCCTGGCATGCGTGCGGCCTGGGTTGGATCCTCAGCACCACATACAAAGATGTTGTGTCTGCTGAAAACTAAAAAATAAATATTAAAAAACTCTCTCTTTAAAAAAAAAAAAGACGAAGAAAAAGTTTATTTGGGGCTCATGATTTCAGAGATATCAGTCCGTAGACGAACAATTCTATTGTTCTGGGCCCACGATGAAACAGCACATCATGGAGCAAGGGCCCAGTGGGGAACTGCTCATCTCATAGTGGGGCCAGGAAGCAGAGAGAGGCAGAGGGGGGAAGGGGCCACAGGACTCCTGATTCTTCCAGTGCATATGCCCAATGACCCCACCTCCTCCAGCCACACCTCACAGTTCCTACCCAGTCAGTCCATTCAAACTAAGACAGACTACTTAAGTTACAGCTTTCATAATTCAATCATTTTACCTCTGAATATTTCTGCATTAATAGGAACTTTTGGGGGGACCTCATATTCAAACCAGAACATCCCATTCCTGGCCCCCAAAAGTTCATGTCCATCTCATAATGCATAATGTATTTAGTTCAACTCCAAGAGTTCCATAGTCTCAACAGTTTCAGCATTGTCCAAAATTCCAAGTTGAAAGTCTTCTCTGAGACTGAAGGCAAACTCTTGGCTGTGAGCCCCTGTAAGATTCAAATGCAAGTTACATATATCCAATATACAGAAGCACAGGGCAAATATTCCAGTTCCAAAATGGAGTAGTAGGGGCATAGAAAGTAGGGATGGGGCCATAGGCTATAAGGACTCTGACCCGGGTACATTTTTCCTGACCTCCCATCCCTTCCTTTGAAATCTTGGTGGAAACCTTCATGACACTCTAACTCAGCATCCTGTATTCCTGCAGAACCAGCATCACCTGGATGATGCAGGTTTGCTACCAGTTTGTGCATTATCTGGGCCCCCTGATATCATAGTTGCAGCAGCCTCTGAGTGCCTGTGGACCTCAGTAAGATCAAAAACTTTCTAAGACCTCTGTGTGAGCAGGGCACCACATGATCTCTTCTTAAGAGAATTTTCTCTTCTAGACCTTTAAGCCTACAATGGTGTGTTCTTACAAACTCCTGAGGTTTTCTCAAAGCATCTTTCCTATTTTCTCCTGTGCAGAGTACTTAGCATCTCTATAGGGAATATAATCACTTCAACAAGCACAACTTCCTAGGCCTCAGTTTTGCAAATATTTTTTCTGGCAAAACTGTAAGTTTTAATATCCATTAGCTCTGTTTTCTGCTCCTGATTCTTATAGTAAGCCTGGCCAAAAGTTCTCAGCAATATCCATTCACTAACTGAATACCATGCTGCCTTGAAATTTCCTTCACCAGATTAATTAGTCCATCACTTTTCAGCCTCACACAAAATCTCCAGACATAGGGAAAAAAATAAACAAGTTCATCGCTATGAGTGGCCTCTAGTCCAACTTCCAATAATGGAGGACTATTCCTTCACTCCCTCTGAAACATTATGAGCAGAGCCTCCATTCCTATTGGCATTCTGTTCTTCTGAACTCCCACCAGAATCACTCACTAGGTTTTACCTACAACATTCTAAAAAATTTCCAGCCTGCCTTTCCAAACTTTTCAAAAATTCCTTTCACAAACCATTTCCAAGGGCTTCTGAAACTTGTAGTTAGGTAAGTCACAGCAATGATCCCACTCTTAATACCAATTTCTATTTTAACTAGCTTTATGGTTGCTGTGACCAGAACAACCAGCAAGAACAACTTAGAGGAGGAAAAGTTTATTTGGGGCTCATAGTTTCACAGGTGTCAGTCCATGGATGGGTGGCTCCAAACCCAAGGTGAGGTGGAAAGACCTAGTGGAGGAAAATGGGTCAGTTTATAGTGGGGTCAAGAAGCACAGAGTGAGAGGGGGAAGGGGCCACAGTAAGATGCACCCTTCCAGGGCATATCTCCAGTGACTGACCTTCTCCAATCATGCCCTACCTGCCTAAAGTTACTGTCCAGTCAGTCAATTCAAACTAGGATGGACTGATGAGGTTACAGCTCTCACAATCCTATAATTTTATCTGAATATTTCTGCAATAGCAAGAGATTTTGCAGGTCCCCTCAAATCCAAATCATAACAGCTGGACATCCCCCAACCCCGGGAAAATCAAGCAAAGGTAGAAGCCACTTCTTGATGCTCCCTTAGCCTGCACCAGGAATCACCTTTTCACTCTGCATGGCACATGTTAGCCCTTGCATGCTTTCTTAGAGGATAGTCCATTCCCTTAGGGGAAAAACAACTTCTCTGAAGCTTTTTAAATATTCCATCTCTCAGCAGCAAATGATACATAGTGGGAGCTTAATCAACATTTATAGAATTAAAGAATGTATGGATAAATACATTAGTGAATAAATGAATGAATGACTACATCATGGGGATTATTAAGTGTTTACAGAAATACCATAGTGCATACTCACAGGGTTCAGGCAGATAATTGGCCATGTGGGACACATGTCGTACCTAACATGACCTCTTCTTTAGACACATGATATTCCTTGAAGATGCAGAAGAAAACTATATAAACCATATGTTTTCTTCTTTGATAGGCAAAAATTTATTCCTTTTTAAAAATTTCCATATAAGGAGGCTTTGCAACTTTCTCCCAAAGTTCTAGCCAGTAAAGATTAATATTAAAATGTCAAATTCATCTTCACCCTATTGTGTTTTCTGCTGAGTTTCTCTCCCCATCGCCAGGAGAGCAAAAACCATGTTATTCGCATGTTCTGCTTATCACTTAGCACATGGCGGGTGTTTAATTAGTGTTAAAAGACTAATCATAATATGTAGACGGTAAGAGAAAAAGTTGTGCAATTTTAATGAAGAGTTCAATAACAATTTTCTTTTGGAATACACAATCAAGATAAATGTGATTTCTTACTTATATAACATTGTCTTTCCACACCACATCAGCAACAGGAGAAAAGTTAAGTTTATGTCACAATCAAAAATCTATTTAGCGCCCGTAATCCCAACTATTCTGGAGGCTGAGGCAGGAGGATTGCCAAATCAGCCTCTGCAAGTTAGTGAGATTTTATCACAAAATAAAAAATAAAAAGGGCTGGGAATGAAGGTTGGTGGGAGAGTATCTCTGGGTTCAATCCCAAATACCCACCTGCTCCACTACCGTCACCACCACACACAAAAGGAATTCTGTTCATAGGCTTCCTTATTTTGATCATTCATTCATTCATTCATCCAATGGTGAATGAATGAATGCAGGGTTCCCCATATGTCAGGCCTGTCAGGGGTTATTACCCCAACTCTGTTTCAACCCTTTCAGTGCCCCTTTACTTTCTTCCTGAGAAGTTCCTGGTAGTTTTGCTGTTCTCTACTGTCCTAATCCTATCTACTTCTATAAGCAGAGGTGGCTTACTATAAATCTGACAACTACTTCTGGATCAGTTAGACATTGGCTGGGAACAGTGCATCTCTGCCCTGATGCCCTCCCTCACATGCTGCCTCAGGGCTCTGGGGCTGATGTCCACAGCTGGCACCACGGACCTCCTCCTAAGAGCCATGTGCAGTGTCTGCTGAACACAGGGATTCCCATCCTTATTTGGTGCTGACAAGAAGTTGATGAAGGAGACACTATTATTATCCTCATTTTGTAGAGGAGAAAACGAATAGGCAAAGTAAGATTCACCCACAGACCTTGTGGGTTCAGGCACCAACTTATCATCACTGTGTTAAACTCCCTGAGGGGGTTGGTTTTTAGTCAGCAAGAACTGTCAATAGTGACAATAACAACAGACAATAATGGCTGTGAATGTGGTAGATTCCCAGGTATTTGGGGATATGAAGGCCCTCTCTCTTAGGTCCCAAGGAGTAAACCTAGGACCTTGCATGTGACTGCTGAACTACATACCCAGATACTCCCAGGCTCCCCCAGCTTTTTTTGTAAAATGGTTTCCTATAACAGAGCACATTTCCCAGCCCTTCCTTCAGTTTTGTATACCCAGTGGGATGAAACAGAAGCGGAGCAGTTTCTAGAAACTTTCTTTATACCAGTGGCTTTGAATTTTTAAAGAATATTTACTTATTTATTTTTAATTTATTTTAATTTAATTTTTATTTGTTCTTTTTAGATATACATGACAGTAGAGTGCATTTTGACATATTACACATACATGGAGTATAACTTCCCATTCTTGTGGTTGTACATGATGTGGAGTTCCACTGGTTGTGTATTCATATATGAACATAGGAAAGTTACGTTCAATTCATTCTACTGTCTTTCCTATTTCCATCTCCCTCCCTTCCCTTTATTCCCCTTTGTCTGATCCAATGAACTTCTATTCTTCCTTCCCCATTCCCTTGTTGAGTGTTAGCATCCACATATTAGAAAGAACATTCTACCTTTGGTTTTAGGGATTGATTTATTTC
This sequence comes from Urocitellus parryii, assembly GCF_045843805.1. Taxonomy (NCBI): domain Eukaryota; kingdom Metazoa; phylum Chordata; class Mammalia; order Rodentia; family Sciuridae; genus Urocitellus; species Urocitellus parryii. The sequence goes on along the minus strand of NC_135541.1, from coordinate 46,770,378 downwards.
ACTTAGCATAATATTCTCCAGTTCCATCCATTTACCAGCAAATGCCATAATTTCATTCTTCTTTATGGCTGAGGAATATTCCATTGTGTATATGTACTACATTTTCTTTATCCATCTATCTGTTTAAGGGCACCTAGGTTGATTCCATAGCTTAGCTATTAGGAATTGAACTGCTCTAAACATTGATGTGGCTGTGTCACTGTAGTATGCTGATTTTACGTCCTTTGGATATACACAGAGGAGTGGCTAGCTGGGTCAAAGGGTGGTTCCATTCTAACGTTACTGAGAAATCTCCATATTGCTTTCCAGAGTGGTTTCACCAATTTGCAGACCCAATAGCAATGTATGAGTGTACCTTTTTCCCCACATCCTTTCCATCATTTATTGATACCTATATTCTTGATAATTGCTATTCTGACTTGAGTGAGATGGAATCTCAGTGTAATTTTAATTTGCATTTCTCTAATTGCTGGAGATGTTGAACATTTTTTGACCATTTGTATTTCTTCTTCTATGAAGTGTCTGTTCAGTTCCTTAGCCCATTTATTAATTGGGTTATTTGGTCTTTTGTTGTTAAGTTTTTTGAGGTCTTTTTATATGCTGGAGATTAAATACTCTATTTTAGGTACAGGTAGCAAAGATTTTTCTCCATTCTGTAGGCTCTCTGTTCACATTCTTTATTTTTTTTTTATACTGTGGATTGAACTAGGGCACTTACCACTGACCTACATACCCAGCCCTTTTTTGTATTTTATTTTGAGAATGGGTCTCACTGAGTTGCTTAGGACCTTGCTAAATTGCTGAGGCTGGCTTTGAACTCACGATTCTCCTAGCCTCCCGAGCCACTGGGATTACAGGCAGGCATCACCATGCTCAGCTCTGTTTACATTTATTATTATTATTATTATTATTATTTCTTTAGATGTTGATGGGCCTTTGTTTTATTCATTTATTTATATGCAGTGCTGAGAATCGAACTCAGTGCCTCACACATGCTAGGTAAGAGCTCTACCACTAAGCCACAACTCCAATTCCCTCTGTTCCCATTCTTGATTGTTTCCTTTGCTGTGAAGAAGCTTTTTAACTTGATTTCATCCCATTTATTGATTCTTGATTTTACTTCTTGTGCTTTAGGGGTCTTGTAGAGGAATTCAGTTCCTAAGCTGACGTGATGGAAATTTGGGCCTACTTTTTCTTCTAATAGGTGCAGGGTCTCTGGTCTAATGCCAAGGTCTTTGATCCACTTTGAGTTGAGTTTTGTGCAGGCTGAGAGATTGGGTTCAATTTCATTCTGCTACATATGGATTTCCAGTTTTGCCAGCACCACCTGCTAAAGAGACTATCTTTTCTCCAGTGTACGTTTATGGTGCCTTTGTCTACTACGAGATAACTGTATTTGTGTGTCTCTTTGTCTTCTATTCTGTTCCATTGGTGGCTTTGATTTTTTTATGGCATTCTTGTCATAAGAGATACAGAGTATATTATGTCTTTATCACATACACACTCACATTTAAATTTCTGAAACAAAAGTATTAAGCAGAAATATATCTTCTGTGTGGTACACTCTGATATTGTCTCTTTCATGTTTTTAAAGTTAACCATTATATTGATGTAATGATCCCCTTCTGAGTCATAATCTACATTTCAAAATTCTCTGCTTGACCAGGCAATATCTAGGTGCTCTTCTCTTTTTCTTTGTCCATGCCACCATCCTATCTCCTGAAACACAGTTGTACCCTTTGGGCCCTTGAGCTCCAGGGCACATGAAGAAGTATCAAGATGGATGACACCCGTGTCTCTGACAAGATCAAATGCCATAACAGCCCTAAATCCCCTGCCTGAGCTTTTACATGAGAAACACAAATGTCCAGCTTATTGAGACTTCTCATTTTGATTTTTCTGTATCTCATGTCCAAAACCAATTCCAACTGATTGTGCTAATGAATTGTGTGTCTGGTTTGAATTCCATTTATCTAAATTCCTATACACTGCTTTGCTTTGCTTTTTTTTTTTTTTTTTTTTTTTTTGGTACTAGGGATTGAACCTGGGGTATTTTACCACAGAGTCAAATCTCCAGCTCTTTATTTATTTTTTTATTTGGAGATGGAGTCTCACTAAGTTGCTGAGGGCTTTGCCAAGTTGCTGAGGCTGGCTTTGAACTCACAATCTTCCTGCCACAGCCTCCAAAGCTGCTGGGATTATAGACATGCGCCACCACACTCAGCACCATTGCTTTGCTTTCTATCAGGAGAGGCAGGACAGAGGGCGAAGGAGCCAAAGTATTTCTCACTCTCCTGTCACTATAGTTGGCATCTTCCTGACAACAGGTGCGTCTCCTCCACAGTTCCAGTTCTTGCTAGACATGGTTTTCTTTCGTTGACCTCAGCTCTCAGGCTCCATAGCACTATCCTCTCCCTTTCCGGATGGGGGTTGCTTCCTGCTGCTGTGGATCTCTGAATTTTCTCACCATACTTTTTTGGCTTTCAGTTCCTCCAGACTCCATTTAACTAATTCCCTGCATTAAATTTCCTCTATGCTGAATACTTGGAAGCAGTTGAAGTTTCCCTGACCAGGCTCTGATTCAAATTAACATACACAGAACATTAAATAAAATTTCTCATTTCTTCCTCACCCTGTTGGGCAGTTACTACTCTCCTTCCTCCTCTGAAGAAACTGAGGACCCCAGAAGTTATATAACCTGCCAAGGTCAGGGGGTAAGTGAACAGTATTCCACTCCAAACTACTGCCTTTATATCCAACTTTCAAAAAGCTTGAACATCTTCTGGATTTTTTTCTTTCAAAAAGTAATCATTTTACCATGTTGATTTCCAAAGGTCTAGTCACAAAAGCTATTCTATGACCTCACTCTTTGCTACCCAAGTAGGTAGCCTCCATCTTCCAAATGCCTCCCCATAGCAGGCTGATGTCCTTTAACTTCTGCCTTAGAGAAAGTTTCCAGCCTTCCTCAAGGTATCTTCCCACCCTGGGATAGGGGAGCCCTTTACCTCCCTTCACATCAAAGTCTTAATTATTATTCAAGGACCACATTCTCTCATACATAAAATGTTTATTGAGTGCTTAGTATGTGCCCAAGGGCTAGGGTCTGGAGCAAAGCACACATGAATGAGAACCTGTTCTTGTACTCAAAAGAGCTCATTGTCTAGGAGGGGAGACAGGTATATAAAATAATGAAAGCACACTTACAAGAAATACTGTTGTGAAATTCAGCACATTAGCAGCATAATGAAGGGGTAGATCTTGAACTGGTTCTTGAAGTTGGAGTTTGAGAAGTGAGGGAGATTGGAAGAACATTTCAGGCTAAAGGAAGCAAAAGTTCAAAGACACAAAACATTATACTTGCATCAAATGGGGTGTGTTGCTTGATCCTCATTATGAAACTCAGGACTTTTACATTTACCCAAAGAAATGTGTGTTTTTCATCCCTACACACAGGTAATCACATACCTATGATTTAGAGAGACACTATGCATGCATGTATTTGCATATAAATACAGACATAATACATATGTGCGCTATGTGTGTAAATATAGGCATACATATTGTCTTCATTTTTTTTCCTTTTAGCCATTATAACATATTAGCCCAACTCAGTGAATAAAGAATAAATACAAACAGAAGAATTAATTTTTTATCAAAGTAAGGAAATCTAATTGCCTTGGTTATATCTGTAACTGCAATCACCACACTAACAAATTCCTAAGCAAAAATGATTGAAATATAAGCCATAGGCACATAGCTCTCTACAAGGACATTCCTTCATAGGAAAAAGTCTAAATGGACCTTGAAAGCTCAAGTTCCTTTCTGGAAAAGCATTAAATAGAATGTGTTCCATGTTTGTTAACATTTAAGCTGAAAGTACTATGCGAGTAATAACGGATATTTTCCACTGGGCCAAGTCAGTTTGCATCTATCAGTTTACAAAATGACTGTCTGCCCCCAAATTCCTTCAGCTCAAGGCAGGACCACTCAGTAAGAAAAAAAGAATCAAGTTAATTTAAAGCTGCTCAGAGTTCTCCAACGAGGCCCTGGGCAACCTTCTGAATTGCCACCTGATGGAGGCCTGCTGCTCCATAGCGGTGGGGTTCAGAGAGGCTTCTTCTGCTGCCCTCCACCCAGCCCAGCTCTCCAGCCAGCTGAGCTGACCCCTGAGCAGCCCCAGTACCTGCAACTTGCAGGCAGTTTGTGCATTATTCCATCTTTTGCACACCAGCTCTTCTCTCTGATTAGCTTGCAAGGTCCACGAGAACATGAAATCTCTCATGTATTCAGTTCTTTGGAGAAAATTAAAATTATGTTTCCTAAAACAAACAAACAAAAAAACAAACAAACAAACAAAACCCCCAAAAAACATCTCCCAGGGGATTTTCTTTCTTGTTTTATCAGTTTTCTTTTGCCATTCTGACTTCAGGAAAAGGGTCATATAAATCAGCTTGGAGATGAGGAGATTGTGGCAAAGCCCTTAAGAAGAGTTCTCCTGGCACTGAGAAGTAGGGGCTTGGAGGAGGGGAGTATAGCCAAGTAAGGAGGTGAAACCTATGTGCCTGCTATGGCCTGAAACCCCAGTGTGCGGGGCTGGAGAGTTTCTGGAAAACAAGCAGGTGAGTCTATGGAGACATAAATCTGGGTGCTTGTCCTTGTTTCTTTGGGAAGGACCCACCACTGAGCTGTAAGACAGATATGGCAGAAAGGCATGGCAAGATGGGAGATGCCACAGCTCCCTGGTTTCATCAGGTTGGCAAGGAGAGTATTCCTAGGTTTCCTATGGACTTAGAAAAAGCTGCGGAAGATAGCTGGACATAATCATGTCCACTAGCTCCCCAACATGTTGTGGGATATGCCTACCAGGAGGAAGCAGAGGTGCCCTGGTTCTGCCTCTGTACAATTCCTAAAGCCTAGAGATTGAGGGGGAATGTTCTCGGAGGGCATGTATAATGGGGTATCTGAGAGACCGCAGCAAGATGCCACCAGCTCCAGAGACAGGAATACATGAGGACACTATCAGCTGAAGCCATCCCTGAATAGACCAGATGTTTCTTTAGCTGAATGCTGCCATAGTGGGTACCAGTCAGATGCCAGAGACAAGAACAGAACAGCCACCAGCGTCCAAGGTTGGCAAAGACCCAGATAATTAGATGGGGACCAGGTACCCTTCTAACACCAGCAGACAGGTAAGTTATCTTCCAAGCAAGGCTTGCCTTGGAAGATGGGGGAAAGGAGGACATTCCTGACAGGTATTTACCCTAAAGAGTAAATTTAAGCTAAACAGACTTACTTAACTGAGAAGTGTTGTTGTTTGATGTATATAAGTGTATTTTTTCCTTTTGTCTCGCTGAGGAACTTAAAGTTCATCAGAAAAAAAAAATTACAAGGTCAAAGTCTCTCACATATTCTGAGTTTTGTGCAATGAAATATTTAACTTGACTACATTTACTAGTAGAGATTATTAGCTCAGAGGACCTTACAGTAGGCATGTAACAAAACAAAAAATTTTTTTTGGTTTTTGTTTTTGACACGGTGGTCTTGCTATATTGCCTAGGCTGGTCTCAAACTTGTGTCTCAAGTCACCCTGCTGCCTCAGCCTCTCAAGTAGTTGAGATGACAGGTGACAACCAATATACCTGGGTCTCAACAATATTTTAGTAAATGATGTGGGTTCATAAAAAGTCTGTAATTGCCTTTGTCCTGCCAATTGTTAGATGGATTATCAAATTTAATATCTGCAAGAAGATGCAATGGTTTCTAATGAACCAAATGTTAAAGAAAATTTGAAGATGATTAATTTTTGCTTGTGTTTATACTTGGGCCTACAAATGTACAAATTCTACATCTACATACGCATCAATTCCACTTTAAAGACCTGTTTTTCTTGCATTTACTGCACTGTCAACCACTCCCAGCCACTTCCTAATAAAGCACAGAAATTTGGAACAGAGGGAATAAATGAAATTGTTTTTGCATTCTTTATTTTTTTAACTTAATTTTATTTATTTTTTTTATGTGATGCTGAGGATTGAACCCAGTGCCTCACGTGTGCTGGGCAAGTGCTTTACCACTACACCCTCAGCTCGTTTTTGTAATCTTAATGTGTTGGTAAGATTTGTGTCTGTCGCGCTCTGCCTCTCACCAACCTACCATCTTTTAAAATTAAATATATATATTATTGTTTTAGAGATAGGTTCTCACTATATTACCCAGACCATGCTGGAACTCCTGGGCTTAAGTGATCCTCCTGCCTCAGCCTCTACAGATCAGTGCTACCACACCCCCCTGACATTTTTTTTTTTTTTCCTTTTGGTACTGGGGGTTGAGCCCAGCTGTGTTTAACCACTGAGCCACATCCCCAACCTTTTTTTTTTTTTTTTTTTTTTTTTTGAGATAGGGCCTCGCTAAATTGCTGAGAGCCTGGCCTGAAACTTGCCATCCTCCTGCCTCAGCCTCAAGTCACTGGAATTGCAGGTGTGCACCACCACACCCGCGTAAACTAAAAATTTTTATCTACTAAATATTAATTTATCTACACCAACAAGCCTTAAGCACTAAGGTTAAGTAATTTTTACCATAATGACCAGTTGTGACAAAATTATTCTACATGTGACATTTCACAGTTCATTGAACTCTTGATGTGTTTTCTCTTCTAATTCCAGCCACTCCAGATCTCTCTATAGCTCACTCTAATTAAGACTTTGGAGAAGCCCTTGCCAAGGTGGTCAGTGATTTCTACCTTGCACAATGCAGTGGCAAATGTTTAGCTTTTTTTTTCTTTCTTTCTTTTTTTTTTTTTTTTTTTTTTTAGAGAGAGAGAGAGAGAGAGAGAGAGAGAGAATTTTTTTTTAGTTTTCGGCAGACACAACATCTTTGTTTGTATGTGGTGCTGAGGATCGAACTCGGGCCGCACGCATGCCAGGCAAGCGCGCTACCGCTTGAGTCACATCCCCAGCCCAGCAAATGTTTAGCCTTTAATTGATGTCTTGATAGCACTCAGACAACTTCCTGACAACATTTTCTTCACTTTTTCCTTTTTTTTCTTTCTTTTCTTTTTTTTTTTGGCCCATCAACTACTGATGTTTTCCTAATTTAGTGGCTTCTCCTCTTCTCTTCAGTGTCCTCTGCTTTTCCTTTTCTTTCTGATCTTGATATGTTGAGGGTCTCAGGGCTCAGTCATAGGTCTGTTTTCCCAGGAAGTCTGACTCAGTGCTATGCCTTTCTGTACCTTGGCAGTCTTTCTCCTGTTCCAGCCTCATCAGTTTAGAATATCTGAATGTCCTTGCTCTTTCTATTTAGATGTTCAGCAGGTATCTCAAATTAAGTATGTCCACTTTTGTTGGCCCTCCCAGATGTGTTTTCCTGATTCCTTTGACTTCCCAGTTTGGGGCCTAATGACAGTCTTGACTTTGCTTCTTTTATATGCCCTGGCCCTGGCTTCGCTACTTGTTCTGGCTCTAACATTAAATTGGCTTTGATTTACTGGGCTTATTCCTGCGTTAAGCTGCTGTAGACCTATAGTCTTGCTTTGCGCTTTGGTTTCCAGGTTCTGCACTTATTTGCACTTTTTCCATGGAAAGCCACACTTAGCTACAGGTTTTCTAAACCCCACCAGCTCCTTGCCCTATATCCAAGGCTCTGGTTACCAACGATCCTGGTGTTACTATCTGCTTGAAGGCTTAGTTTTAATGAAAACTCCTTTAAATTATAGTTCCTTTATACTTTCTCCTTTCATGAGGACAGTTAATCACACAGCTTACAGGATATATATACATCATCAGAGAAGGCTTATCAAGCATTCAATTGCATACTACCTTTGCCTTCTATTTAGATTATAGTCTGGCATTGATAAAGAGGTTCATCTCTATTACCATCTCCTTTTGATAGGTATTATCTGCTAGGAGTGCATTTTGGAAAGGATTGTATTTTCTTATTTTGACCAGAGTCTCACATAGGTTAATCAAGCACTCTACCATTGACCTACACCCCTGGGCCTTTTACAAACTTTTTAACTTTTGAGATAATGGCAAAACAAAAACAAACAAACAAACAAACAAAACTTCATTCATTCTGACAATATTACAGGCTGGCTTCAAACTTGCCATCTTCCTGCCTCCTGAGTAGCTAGGATTACAGGCATGTGCCACATCATACATGGTTTGTTCAGAGGGATTTTGAGTTATTAAACTCAGAAGAAACGAATGTTCTGATTAATTGATGATGTGCACTATTTACATTTCATGGAGGAAATTTGCTTTTGCTAGTCATACATTTCTAAGATATCATTCTCTTTCCCAAATGCTTTTTCTGTTCTTATATGAATACAAATGTTTTATTGATACAATTAATTATCAATTGATAATCCTCAATAATGCTAATACTTCTATTAACTAATGATAATAACTTAATAACTGATTAATATAGTAATAGTAAGCACTGCTAATAATACGTACCATTTCTAGAATATTGTACTCTTTGCCAAACAATATATCAAGAATTTTATAAAACTAACTCATTGTATCCTTACAGTTAGCCCCTGAGGAAGACTCACAGATATGAAGTAATGGACATTTCTCTTAGATAGTAAAATGATACAATTATCTGAACCAAAGACTGTATTATTCCAAAGCCATATTCTTACAGACTCTGCTAAATTGTCCATATGGCATGTTAGAAAATTTTAAATTAATTTTATATTAATTATAATATACATAAAGTGCCCAGATCTTAAGTGTGCAATTAATGAATTTTTACAAACACCAGCACTCATGTAGCTACCACCAAGTCAAAATCTACCCACCCATATCTAAAATATTTCCAATACCTCAGAAGTCTTCATTATGTCCCTTCTTAGTTGCTGTTCCTCCTTAGTAACAGGAATCATGTCTTTTATTACCATGAATTCATTCAAACTACTGTTGAGCATCACATAAATGGAATCCTATGGTCTAAACTTTTGTGGGTTTTTTAAATCTTTGTGTCTGTGAGATGCATCTGTGGTGGACAGACCCTCAGGTGGCTCTCAATGATCCCCTCCTAAGTCTGGTGCCAATGGGATTTCTAAATGGCAGAGATCATTCTGGCCTGGATGGATCAGAGAAGTGGCACTGGAAATCCTCTTGGAATGCTGAGGGGGACTTGCAGAGAGGAATACCTGATTTGGGAAGGAAGTGCAGCTGGCCAAGCCATGGTTACCACCAGGTGCGAAAAGCAGCTGAGTCTGAAGACGTGCTCCCTGGGCCTTAGAGACGTGTCTAGGATGTACTGTAGGAATGAGAGCTGCTTAGTATTTCATAATGAGCAGTCCTTTAGCCATGGACATGATTCTAATTGCTCATTCTTTTTCATTACTCTTTTATTTACGGGTTTTTAGAGTGCTTTGAGGGCCAGTGTTTTAGTTGATCTACTTTCTCTTCCTTGTCCCACTCTAGAACACAATGTCTTCTGAGAAACTTCCATTATTCTCTGGTATCCACTAAAGAAATATTCTGGTCACATTCAGCCAAGAGGGAGCAAAGGTCCTCAGAGGCATAGTCTCCCTAGTACTCAGCCTCGTGCCTTCACAAACTTCCTCCCAGACTAATTTCATTTTAATGGACATGCACAATTGTCATGAAATGTTGCATTAAAAATAGTTTTCTGGGGCTGAGGATATAGCTCAGTTGGCAGAGTGTTTGCCTTGCATGCACAAGACCTCTGGTTCAATCCCCAACACGGAAATAAATAAATAAATAAAATAGTTTTCTGCATTTACTGAGAGTACCTTGGCCTGGAGAGGTAGCATCACAGGTGTCTTTAACACAAGTAGCGCTGAGAAATCTTTGACACATGCCAAGCCTTTTAGAAATCTACAAACAAAAAATAATTCACACCACAATCTTTCCAATAGAAAAATCAACTTCTAATAACAAAAAAGAATGCAAAATGCCCTGACAAATGTTCTTGTGTTTACTGTTAAATCAAGTCTCTTCAAATTTGTTCTAGTCTTGCGATGATCTGAATGCTCTAATCAAGTCAATGGGAGAACTGAATTGAGGTGGCCAATTCCAATTTTGTAGAGAAAGAAAATTTTAGAAAAATAATAAAAATAATTTGGAATATAATTTACTTTTCTGGCATATATGATGAATCAGACCATGTTCTTAGCAATTTTTGCAGAGGTTTGGGGAGACAGACTTTTTTTTAAACATTTATTTTCTAGTTGTAGGTGGACACAATACTTTTATTTTATTTTTATGTGGTTCTGAGAAACAAACCCAATACCCCACGCATACTAGGAAAGCGCTCTTCCTCTAAGCCCCGGCCTCAGCCTGATAGACCTTTTGTGGGTTGCAAATACCTGCTATTTACCTTTAATTATGCTAGCATGAGGCACACATTTATGCTCTCTGCATACCAGGAGAGCTTCCTCTTCTCCTTCTTTCCTTTTTTGCTTCCAATCAGAGTGTTTGCCTAGCATGCTTGTGGCCCTGGGTTCCATCCCCAGCACCTCAAAACAAATTAATTCATTAAAAAAATAAAGTAAAAATAAATTTTATTCTTAAAATTTATGTAATTGAGTCCCCAATGGAAAACATTGTGGAAGGGCTTACTCAAAGAACCTAGGCAACATGTCAAAGGAACACAGGAACCAGGTCAAAGGAACAGCTTTAGATCAGATCTGATCAACGTGAGCACCAAAATTAATAATGATAGTAACAGATTATAACTCATCAAATGAAATTAGAATACATGTGACAATACTGACATAAATAAATGACTGTGAACCAGGCATGGTGGTTCATACCTCTAATCCCAGCTACTGGGGAGGTCGAGACAGGAGGATTACAAGTTTGAGGTCAGCTGGGGCAACTTGGTGAGACCTTGTCTCGAAACAAAATAAAAAGGACAAGTGATATAGCTCAGCAGTACAGCACCCCCAGGTTCCATCTCCAGTACTGATAGATAGATAGATAGACAAATAGGAAAACTTTCTTAAAGCCAACCAGTGTAAAGAGTGATGAATTTAGAAAATCACTCTTTGAGAATCATCATAGTGAGTGTTGATTTAGGCAAGAAATAGCATGGGTTGCTCTAGTAGTAAGTTAAATGTTGACAAGGAAAGAAATATCCCCTGGTCTCAATGAATCTCTCCATAAAATACTTATTAATTACAAAGGAAAAATAGTGATTTTTTACCCTGAGGAAAGTTGGCAGACACCTGTTTAACTGAGTGATCCACTCAGTCACCAATAATGAGGTACATTGACGTTGTCATTTTCTGATTGACATCAGTCCTGGAATATTCCTGACACAATTATACAACCTGAAGCCAATCACAAGGAAATATCAGATAGATATAAGCTGAGGGGCAAATACAAGGGCTCCAACTTGTTCTCTTCAAATAATGCCAAAGTCATAAAAAACAATAAAACACTGAAGAATTATTTTAGATTAAAGGAGTCTCTAAAAAGAAATGACAGCAAAATGTGATGCAGGATATAGAATTGGTTCCTGGAAATTATTGGGCAATCAGCAAATTTTGAAGAATTTTATGGATAGATGGTAGGTTATACCAATGTTCATTCTCTGATTTTAATGGCTGTATTTTGGTTATATAGGAAAAAGGCATCCTTGTTTTTAAGAAATATACAATAAAGTATTTAGGGGCAATTGGAATTCATACATGAAACTTATTTCAGTGGTTTAGAAAAGAAAGGAGAACAAAAAAGTAAGCATGGTAAAATGTTAGCATTTGAAAACTTTTAGTAAAGGAAACGTAAAAATTTTAAGCGCTTTTGTGTCTTAGCTGTGATCTTGAAGTTATCAAAAGTTAAAGTTTAAAAAGGGTGTGTAGCCACCTGCAGAGAGAAGAAGGACCTGCAGTAGTCAGCCTCCCACCTAGGAGGCAGGGTGGGTTCTCCCAGGAGACCAGCACTGGCTGGGGGAGGCCAGGCCAAGGCCACACTATTAATTCTTCACCCCGCCCCCCAGACTCCCCCATAGTCTGTAGCCCCCAGTGTTTCAAGAGGAGCCCTTGCCTTGTTCCTGCTGGTATCTGGGTGCTACTAGGGAAACTGGCCGTGGCCTGCAAACTGGGAACCCTTTTCCCACCCAACCCATTCTTCTCCTCCATTCATTATCCATACTTTAGGACCAGCCCCCCAGATTGAGCTGGCCTTCACCTCCAGGTTCCTGCATACCCTCATGATCTGAGTCAGGGCCGAGTCTTCTGCTCCCCAAGATGAGATGAGGCCATTGTGTTCCTTCCTTCTTGGAGCTGGTTCCCAGAGCTTCCACTGAGGCCTGGGCCCCCTGTTTCCTCCCAACATTCTTCTCCCCGCCCCTAGGCGTTTTGCACCTCTGGGTGAAGATCCAGGGTAGGAGTGGAAGAGAAGGAGTATGAACAGCAGGGGTGGTTCCTGGGGCTTGGGAGGGGCAATCCTCAAACTGAGGGGAGAGAACAGGAAGGTGGCCATCTCTTGAGCTCCTGTCCCCTGCTCCCACACCTGTTTTCTCAGCTGCCTCCATTTGGGGAAAGTGGGGCAGCTTTGGGGGAAGGGGTCCCAGAAATTCTTGATGATTGACAACACCCATTCTTTTGCTGACCCCAGGAGTTCTGAGAGTTGTGGTTTATTGTCAAAAGACTTTGGGGTTTCCAAATTATTTGGGCCAAAGACATGCGATCTGAAGAGCTGACCTCATCCATTTAGGTGGAGGGTTGAGAGTCTGTTCCCCTTTAGATCTCTGGGGTCAGAGATGGGATGTCTTGGGAAGACCCCTAGCTGCCCTATTCCCTCTCCCCACAGAGCTCAAGCCCAGTCTACAGTCACATAAGTCCCCCAGACATAAAAGAAAAAAAAAAACACATTTTTTAAGGAAATGATTTAATAAAAGAAAATTGCAACAACAAAAATTTAATCCTTCCAGCCTTTTATGTGCTCCCCATTCCACCCCCTTCTTCCCCATGATTGCCCCCAGTGAGACTGCACTGGGTGTTTCCCCCTTCTGTTTGGGGTTTGATGACTTTCTTTTGTTGCAGGGCTTTGGTGTTCCTTCTGGTGTCATTTCCCATCCACCCCCCACCCCCGACTGGGTCCCCTAGGTGTTGCCACCAGATCTGATTAGTAACCCACTGAGAGGACAGAGAAGTGCCTTTTCCCAGCTTCTTATTAGAGATCTCTTATCTCTTCTCTTTGCCCCTTCCTTTAGACTCTCCTGAAAAATCGCTGACTATGTAGCTTTGGAAGCTTAGCTCTGAGAACCATAGACAATTTCAGTTTTAGGAAATTAAAACCCGTTGATTATTAAACAAAAATTAAAATAAAAGGTATGTGTGTGTGTGGTGAAAAGTTATTCTCCCAAGACAACAGTAATCCCTGCCTCAGGGGATTATACACACTTTCTAATTTCTGTTTCCGTTTATTTGCATTTTCTTTGTTTTCTATAATGCCAATATAGTTTTTTAAAGAGAAAGAAATAATAATAACAATCTCTTGCTCAGAATGAAATCCAGTTGCCTTGCTCTTTGAAGCAGGCTGCTCTCTGCTTTTCTTGCTTTGTCTTCTAGCCGTGCCCCTCAGTCCCCAGCTGCAGTCAGACTGTTGGATTCTAACTGCCCTCCCCATCCATGCTAATCTTACCCTATCTTCCTCGAATTCCCTCTTCTCCACCTCTCCAAATCCTTCCCATTTTAAAAAACCTAGTTTGAATCCAAGTCCTCTATAAATTCTACCCTGACCACCCAGCAAAATGGAGCTTTCCCTCCACCGACATTGCTTGTGTAATTTGGCAATTTAAAAAATTCCAAAGTAATAAATATTTATTGAGTGTTTACCATGTGAAAATAACCATATAAGGTACTGTATGGGACTCCAAGATAAATAAAGCACTCTCTCTCTCTAAGTAGGGTATAAAATAAGTACTCAAAATTATAACCAAATGCAGTACATGCTCTGTGCTCTGAGGTGGGGATTGGAGGAGGGAAGGGGAAACCAACAGACTGGAGGCTATGTATTGTCGCTTAGTCTTCACATCAACTCATTTTATAGGGCTGGAAGATAAGATTCAGGAAAGTTTTTAAAATATTAGCCAACTTTGTATACCTGGGTTAAGGGGTAGTGGAGAATCAGAATTCAGATCTAGGTCTGTTTGGCTTCAAAGTTTCATTCTTTCCACAATCTCTTATACATTTAGAGATTTAAGAAAGTTTTCATGAAGAAGTGGGTATTTAAGATGAGGCTTGAATCATGGATGAGACATTAGTGAGGGAGAGAGAAGTAGGTTCCATTATGCTTAACATTTTTTTTTTTAAAGAGAGAGTGAGAGAGGAGAGAGAGAATTTTTAATATTTATTTTTTATTTTTTATTTTTTTTTTTATTTTTTTTTTTATTGGTCGTTCATAACATTACATAGTTCTTAATACATCATATTACACGGTTTGATTCAAGTGGATTATGAACTCCCGCTTTTACCCCGTATACAAATTGCTGTATCACATCAGTTACCCTTCCATTGATTGACATATTGCCTTTCTAGTGTCTGATGTATTCTGCTGTCTGTCCTATTGTCTACTATCCCCCCTCCCCTCCCCTCCCCTCCCCTCCCCTCCCCTTTTCTCTCTCTACCCCTTCTACTGTAAATCATGTCTTCCATTTGTATTCTCTTGACTTACCCCTCCTTACCTCTTATATGACATTTTGTATAACCCTGAGGATCGCCTTCCATTTCCATGCAATTTCCCTTCTCACTCCCTTTCCCTCCCACCTCTCATCCCTGTTTACTGTAAATATTCTTCTCAAGCTCTTCGTCCCTACCCTGTCCTTGTTTACACCCCTTATATCAAAGGAGTCATTTGGTATTTGTTTTTTAAAGATTGACTAGCTTCACTTAGCATAATCTGCTCTAATGCCATCCATTTCCCTCCAAATTCTATAATTTTGTCATTTTTTAATGCAGAGTAATACTCCATAGTGTATAAATGCCACATTTTTTTTATCCATTCATCTATTGAAGGGCATCTAGGCTGGTTCCACAGTCTTGCTATCGTGAATTGAGCTGCTATGAACATCGATGTAGCAGTGTCCCTGTAGCATGCTCTTGTTAGGGCTTTAGGGAATAGACCGAGAAGGGGAATAGCTGGGTCAAATGGTGGTTCCATTCCCAGCTTTCCGAGAAATCTCCATACTGCTTTCCAAATTGGCTGCACCAATTTGCAGTCCCAATATTTATTTTTTAGTTCTCAGCGGATACAACATCTTTGTTGGTATTGCAAGTGAAGTACAGAGGTAAGGATAGAACGAGTAGAGGTAATGGTGAATGGTCAAGTTACATGGGCCCAAGGAGCCTGGGTGGTGAGCTATTAATCCAGTCTTTCATTGGGTCAGAAACCGTTTTACACACAAGTTTATGTGGAATGACTCATGAGCGCTCCTGGCAACCTTCTGAGCTGATGTATCAGTCAACTTTTACTACATAACAACCACTTCAAAAAAGGCTTAAGTTAGCTCACGATTCTGTGGGTTGGCAGTTGGGATTTGCTCATCTGGGAGATATGTTAGCTAATCTCACCTGGGCTTTCTAGTGGATTGGTTAGAGCCCATAACCTAAGGTGACCTTGGCTACATGTCCAGTGATTGGCAGTTAGTTAGAGCTGTGGTTCTCTTCCACAAGTCTGACTTGAGTTCATCCATCTTGTGGCCTAGCATTTCACATGTGGAGAGAGAAATCCTCAAGGCCTCTTGAGATCTAAGCTTGAAAATGGTACAAGATTACCTCCACATATTCTACTGACCAAAACAAGTCATAAGAGCAACCTAAATTCAAGGAGTGGAAAAATTCAGTACAAATTTTGACAGGCAGGAGATTTAGGATCTGCCAGTTATCGGCAACCTACCATGGATAAATACTATTATTATTTCCATTTTTTTAGATTGAGAAAAAAAGGTTTGCGGAGATTGAGGAATTTTTCCTAAAGTTGCATGATTATGAAGTAGTCAGAATTTGAAGCCATATCTGTGTAGAACCCAGGTTAAAAGAGTATGTAGTAGTTGTACAAAGTGTAGTATGACTGACAAGGTGATTTCTCATGCGATTTGGAAAGATAAACTGCTGTTGGTGGGTTTTGAGAAGAAAAGTGAAAAAGTCTTTAAGCTTTAGAAAGATTTCTCTGGAAAGGCTTGGGACTGGTGAAGTAAAGACCAGAAGAAGCAATGCCATCACAGAGGCTCATAGCATGGCCAAAGTGAGAAGAATATTCTCTGTCACAATCACCACAGCTGCTATTAGAATGGTAAGAGTGAGAATGTATGTCTCCTTCTAATAAAAGGAGAATAGATTCAAGAGACACTGTAGGGTCAGAATGTATAGGATCTGGCAATTCACTGGGCATGGTAGAGGAAGAGAAGAGGAAGGTGAGCCTCCAAAGTGATAATCCTAAGAGTCAGAGAAAAAGCCATGTGGTGAGCAGAGTTGGAAGAGAGAGTTGGGTCGGGCATTCATCAGGAGTCTGCTTTGGGACTTGTTCAGTTTCATGAGTCAGCAGAAGAATCATGTGGAAGTGCTCAGTGGGCAACTGATGAAGGAGGATTAGAGCTGGGAGAAACTGGTTCTGCAGGAGAGGTTTAGAAGCCCTCTGCAGAGAGGGGAGATGAGGAGCTCTAGGACTGGACGGGTTTGCCATAGGGAGAGAGGGTGAGGAGAAAAGGGAGCGTGGAGGAGAGATGTCAAATGTTAGTGTCATCCACTTTCCGAGGCTGTCCAGATTAAACGAGGCCAGCAAAATAGAGAGGAGAATGGCCAAAGGAGTAGAAGAAGGGCAAAGGTTAAGGAACTAGAGAATTTGAAAATGTCAAGGAAAGAAAATCTCCAGATGGAAAGGTTATCTGCCCTGCAAATGCTACCAAAAAAAAAATCAGATGGATTGTGTTTCTAAGCAAATGGTTTGAAGCCATGATCATCAGAGTAGAGTTGGAGGATTGGAGAAGTGACTGGAGGTTGGATCTAAGGCAGAAATTCTTAATATTATTTGAGTTGGGGATAACTTTGAGAATCTGATGAAAGCTATAGACACTTCCTCCAGGGAAAGAGATATCCATAAAATACTTCATATATAGTACCAGAAGGGTTTTTTTTTTGGGGGGGGGAGGAGGGTGGGGGGACTGGGGATTAAACTCAGGGGTACTTGACCACTGAGCCACATCCCTAACTCTTTTTTAAATTTTATTTAGATAAAGGGTCTCACTGAGTTGCTTAGCATCTCACTTTTGCTGAGGCTGGCTTTGAACTCGCAATCCTCCTGTCTCAGCCTCCTGAGCCGCTGGGATTATAGGCATGTACCACCTCTCCTAGCCAGAAGGTTTATAGGGTTACATAAAATTCAGAAGATTTATGAATTCAGTGGGTTACATGAGCTAGAAATGGACTGCATATTTTGAACATCTGATCTCAGGGTGAACATTCTTATCCACATCAGAGGGAACATAATTCCTCCTCTACATGTTCATTTCCTTATGGCATAGGCCTATAATCCCAGGTCCTCAGGAGGCTGGGGCAAAAGGATTACAAATTCAAGGCCAGTCTGGGCAACTTGGGGAGAATCTGTCTCAAAATAAAAAAATAAAAAGGGCTGGGGATGTAGCTCAGTGGGAGAACAACCCCAGGTTCAATGCCCTGTACTGCAAAAAATAAGATAACATTGCACTACAAAATGTCAGATTTTCTCCCCTAACTGAGGGATTGCTAATCTGATTGCTCAGATACGAGGACAGGTCCTGAACCTGTTCTATAGTAGGCAAGGTTACTACATATAGTTGCAGTCCTGCTTCCAACCATCTTTTCTTAACTTTCTCTTTCTGCTATGTGTGTAGGAGGGTCTGCTTTTGCTGGACCTACCCAGTGCTTCTCTCCCAGCCTGGTGAATCTGTATGGGGAGCTGTCACTCTCATTCTGTGCCCTCATGTTGAAGCTTGCCCCTCAGCCACAGACTCAGCCATTTCCTTTTGCTTCTACTATTGTATAAGGTCTGTGGACATTTTTTTAAGTTTCTGAAGAGTCTTGGCCACATCTGTTCTCCCCTCTTTTCTCCCAGATAGAAACAGAGGCTCTGCTAGGACTCAAGGTTATGCAGTTGTGCAGATACTTGTTTCAGAAATGTGCATGTGAAGGGAGGAGGGAGTTGGGTTCTTCTCTTAGAGACTCTCAGCAGCAACATCTGGACTACACATGCTCTTCTCCCTGGTAATGGATCTTCTCCCTGGCCAAAGGGGAGACTAGATTCATGCTGGAACAATTACATGTGCCAGGCAGTGGTCTCTGTGCTTTATACAAATTAACATTGAATCTTCACATGAACCCTAAGATGAGAGCTTTTTGGCTTAGAGAGCTAAGTCACTTTCCCATGTCAGAGTATTAGAGCGTGAAGAGAGGTACTGAGGTCCACACCAGACAGCTGGGTTCTCCACTCCTGGGCTCAGCAATTCGAGTTGGATCATTTGGAGTTTTTTTCCTAGGACATTTCCATTTGTGCTTAGGTAGACAATACTGATGGATCCCCAGGAAGGCAGATTGTGAATCTAGACATATCCCTGCGTAGGTCTGCCAGGGGTAAAATGAAGCTGATAACTGGAGAAAAGCAGAGCTGCTTAGCATCAAAACATTGCTTCCAGAAACCCTCAGCCTTGCTCGTTTTATTTTTTTTCCCAATATTTATTTTTTTAGTTGTAGTTGGACACAATACCTTTATTCCATTCATTTATTTTTATATGGTGCTGAGTATCGAACCCTGGGCCCCGTGCATGCCAGGCAAGCTTCTACTGCAGAGCCAAAATCCCAGCCCTCAGCCTTGCTAGGTTTTTATCAGTGTAGGATATAAGTAATACCAGCCCCCCTTACCCACAGAGGGTACGTTTCAAGACCGCCAATGGATGCCTAAAACCACAGATAGTACCGAACCCTATAATTTAATGCCTTTTACGCCTCGACTAAGTACTTATCACACATGGTGGCCATAACTTCTGTAGTTTGAGATGTGACAGCAAAACTAACACAAATTTCTTTTTCCTTCTTCACAATTTCTTGGGCAGAAGATTTTTCTTAGCAGCATAGCATTTTTTCTCCCCCAACCCTTACTAAGTCAAGAATTTTCTTGTTTCTCTTTTTTTTCCCTTTTCACTTTAAGGAAGCAATTTATGGCTTCCCTTTGACATATCTGAATTGCCAGCATCACTCCTCTTTTTGCTTTGGGGCCATTATTAAGTAAAATACAGCTTACTTAAACACAAGCATTGCAACATCATGACAGTCCACTCAGTGCCTAACCAGCATGTTCAGTATGGATAATTGGAGTCCTGGGTGGGATGGAGAAGGATGGTGTGTGAGAGTTCCTCACATGACTCAATAGCTTCCAATGTAAAATTGATCAATTATTTGTTTCTGAAACTTCTATTTGATATTTTCACACCACAGTTGACCATGGGTAACTGAAACCTTGGAAAGCTAAGTGAGGGTGAGGAAGGGGAAACTACATTACTGTTATTCATCTTAATTGATTGTGCTTTTTCAAACAGCGTTTCTGTCATTGGTGATCAAAAGCATTCTGATTGCTAGAGAAATACTAGATTGATGGGTTCCATGCAGCAGACTGTGTATAGTCATTAAAATAGGGAGTAAGGTGGGATCAGTAGTCCTGGTTAGAGAAATCACCAAAGGAAGAGCTCAGATAAAGTAAATTAATCATGGGTTCGCAGAAATTAATTTAACAGGTGACCCACTGAAGTCTGAATCTGCTTTATCCCAAACATTCCAGGTCTGGTAAACAGGCTTTATGTGAGCCACTGCACAGTAGGATGACATCCTCTCACCCATTTCTGGACCTGAGCAAATTTCCAGATTTGGAATCCACTGAAAGAAGAGGAGACAGAATACCCCCCTTAATAAGGGTTCTGCTGTGTCCATTATGAATCTCCCCTTCTCCTTCCCCAAAGGGACTTGTGGTCAATATGACTATACTCAGGAAAAGAGAAATACCCACACTGGGGAGGAGAGTCTGTTGGATTTGGGGTCCTAACCCATGCGAGTTTGTTGTTTCCTACAAATACCACTGTATTGATCTTATGAGGGTTAGATGGTCTGAAGCCGAGTTCTACTCTAAGTCACCTTATAAAAGGACTAATGGATCCCAGAGTCCATTTCTACAAATATTTCTCTGGTCCCTGGTCTCAAATGAATATTCCTGGCAATTGAATTTTTCTTTGTATCACTGACCCATGTAATAAGCAAGCTGAAGAGGAAGGGTACAGTGGAAGCTACTGGAGGTCCTCAAAGCAATTATCTATTCCTTGCAAAGGATAGTGACTTGTAAAAAGAAAAAAAATAGTGCTTTGAACATTGATTACATATTTTTTTTTATTTTTATAATCATTCACTCATTTTATTTTCCTTTTTAAACCCTGGGTTTTGGAACTTTCTGAATTTCCCTTGTTTTTGATGTTATTATTAGTGTATTACTCGAGTCCAGAATTTTTGTTAATGAGCTAATGGTTTTAAGATTTATATCTGTTTTAAATTATATTTTAAAAACATAAACATGCACAACTAAATCTTACTTCAATATATAAATCGAAGCTGAGTAAAAAGAAAATGTTACCCTCCCTCACTAAGAGCAATTCATTGCTTTGAGTCCCTGACAATAGGGACAATGACAGCTGGTCATGGAACTAAAGGGGTAACTTATTTATTCATAATTATGTGAACCTCATTCTGCTAGTCATATCTATCTTGGGAACCATTTTGGAAATTAAAACAGATGCTCAATACAGAATATGAAGAGAGAGGAGCCAGGTTCTCAAATTATTTGGATGTTAGAAAATTTTATTTATTTCCTCCTGAATAGAAAGTTTAAGTGTTTTAAAGATCTCAATTCCCCCCCCAATAAATCATTTTGTTTAATCAAATTTTAACTAATATCTCAACTGCACTTTTTAAGAAACTACAAAGATAACGCTAGAATCTGTCTAGGGAAAAAAAAAAAAGAAAAAAAAAGGGATAAGAATAAGTGTTGTTGAAAATATGGTTATTTAATGAGAATATGGTTATTTAATGAGAGGATCACATTCTCTCACCCATTTCCAGCCTGATAATAGTTAAAAATGAAATAATTAAAATAGTGTAGTATTGATTGAAGAATAAATATAAACCCAACTAATTAGATATAGCCCAGAACTTGGTATGGGGAAGTATAAAAACTTAATGTATAAATAAGAGTGAAGAATTTGGTGGGGGTGTTATGGAAATTAGACACTCTAAAAAGAATTTAGATTTTTACATCATGTGATTTATAATAATAAGTTATTGTCATATGTCATATGTCATTTGTTTTTTCAGTGCTGGGGATTGAACCCAGACCTCATGCATGCTGGACAAATGCTCTACCACTGAGCTACATAATAGCCCCTTAAACTGAACTATTTTTACAACTATAGGAGTATTTTATTTTTTTTAATTTAATTTAATTTTTTTATTGGTTGTTCACAACATTACAAAGCTCTTGACATATCATATTTCATACATTAGATTCAAGTGGATTATGAACTCCCAATTTTTACCCCAAATGCAGATTGCAGAATCACGTAGGTTACACATCCACAATTTTACACAATGCCCTATTAGTAACTGTTGTATTCTGCTACCTTTCCTATCCTCTACTATCCCCCCTCCCCTCCCCTCCCATCTTCTCTCTCTACCCCATCTACTGTAATTCATTTCTCTCCTTGTATATTTTCCTATTCCCCTCACAACCTCTTATATGTAATTTTGTATAACAACGAGGGTCTCCCTTCATTTCCATGCAATTTCCCTTTTCTCTCCCTTTCCCTCCCATCTCATGTCTCTGTTTAATGTTAATATTTTCTTCCTGCTCTTCCTCCCTGCTCTGTTCATAGTTGCTCTCATTATACCAAAGAAGACATTTGGTATTTGTTTTTTAGGGATTGGTTAGCTTCACTAAGCATAATCTGCTCTAGTGCCATCCATTTCCCTGCAAATTCCATGATTTCGTCACTTTTTAGTGCTGCGTAATACTCCATGATGTATAAATGCCACATTTTTTTTATCCATTCATCTATTGAAGGGCATCTGGGTTGGTTCCACAGTCTAGCTAATGTGAATTGTGGTGCTATGAACATCGATGTGGCAGCATTCCTGTAGCATGCTCTTTTAAGGTCTTCAGGGAATAGTCCGAGAAGGGCAAAAGCTGGGTCAAATGGTGGTTCCATTCCCAGCTTTCCCAGGAATCTCCATACTGCTTTCCAAATTGGCCGCACCAATTTGCAGTCCCACCAGCAATGTACAAGAGTACACTTTTCCCCACATCCTCACCAGCACTTATTGTTTTTTGACTTCATAATGGCTGCCAATCTTACTGGAGTGAGATGGTATCTTAGGGTGGTTTTGATTTGCATTTCTCTGACTGCTAGAGATGGTGAGCATTTTTGCATGTACTTGTTGATTGATTGTATGTCCTCCTCTGAGAAGTGTCTGTTCAGGTCCTTGGCCCATTTGTTGATTGGGTTATTTGTTATGTTATCTTATTGTCTAATTTTTTGAGTTCTTTGTATACTCTGGATATTAGGGCTCTATGTGAAGTGTGAGGAGTAAAAATTTGTTCCCATGATGTAGGCTCCCTATTTACCTCTCTTATTGTTTCTCTTGCTGAGAAAAAACTTTTTAGTTTAAGTAAGTCCCATTTGTTGATTCTTGTTATTAACTCTTGAGCTATGGGTGTCCTATTAAGGAATTTGGAGCCCGACCCCGCAATATGTAGATTGGAGCCAACTTTTTGTTCTATCAGATGCAGAGTCTCTGATTTGATATCAAGCTCCTTGATCCATTTTGAGTTAACTTTTGTGCATGCTGAGAGGAGGGGATTCAGTTTCATTTTGTTGCATATGGATTTCCAGTTTTCCCAACACCATTTGTTGAAGATGCTATCCTTCCTCCATTGCATGTTTTTAGCCCCTTTATCAAATATAAGATAGTTGTAACTTTGTGGATTAGTCTCTGTGTCCTCTATTCTGTACCATTGGTCCACCCGCCTGGTTTGGTACCAGTACCATGCTGTTTTTGTTACTATTGCTCTGTAATATAGTTTGAAATCTGGTATCACTATACCACCTGATTCACACTTCCTGCTTAGAATTGCTTTTGCTATTCTGGGTCTTTTATTTTTTCCATATGAATTTCATGATTGCTTTATCTATTTCTACAAGAAATGACATTGGGATTTTGATTGGCATTGCATTAAACCTATAAAGAACTTTTGGTAATATCACCATTTTGATGATGTTAGTTCTGCCTATCCATGAACAGGGTATATTTTTCCATCTTCTAAGATCTCCTTCTACTTCTCTCTTTAGGGTTCTGTAGTTTTTATTGTATAAATCTTTCACGTCTTTTGTTAGGTGATTCCCAAGTATTTTATTTTTTTTTGAGGATATTGTGAATGGAGTGTTTTTCCTCATTTCCATTTCAGAAGTTTTGTCGCTGATATACGGAAATGCCTTTGATTTATGCGTGTTGATTTTATATCCTGCCACTTTGCTGAATTCATTTATTAGTTCTAGTAGTTTTTTTGTAGACCCTTTTGGGTCTTCTAGGTATAGAATCATGTTATCTGCAAATAGTGATAATTTAAGTTCTTCTTTTCCTATTTTTATGCCTTTAATTTCTTTCGTCTGTCTAATTGCTCTGTCCAGTGTTTCGAGAACTATATTGAATAGAAGTGGTGATAGAGGGCATCCCTGTCTTGTTCCAGATTTTAGAGGGAATGCCTTCAATTTTTCTCCATTCAGAATGATGCTAGCCTGAGGCTTAGCATAGATAGCTTTTACAATGTTGAGGTAAGTTCCTGTTATCCCTAGTTTTTCTAATGTCTTGAACATAAAGGGATGCTTTGTTGAATGCTTTTTCTACGTCTATCGAGATGATCATATGGTTCTTATCTTTAAGTCTATTGATGTGGTGAATAACATTTATTGATTTCTGTATATTGAACCATCCTTGCATCCCAGGGATGAATCCCACTTGATCATGGTGCACAATTTCTTTGATGTGCCTTTGTATCCAATTCGCCAGAATTTTATTGAGGATTTTTGCATCTAGGTTCATCAGAGATACTGGTCTGTAGTTTTCTTTCTTTGAGGTGTCTTTGTCTGGTTTCAGAATCAGGGTGATGTTGGCCTCATAGAATGAATTTGGAAGAGCTCCCTCTTTTTCTATTTCCTGAAATAACTTGAAAAGTATTGGTATTAATTCTTCTTTAAAGGTTTTGTAAAACTCCGCTGTATACCCATCTGGTCCTGGGCTTTTCTTTGTTGGTAGTCTTTTGATTGCTCTTCTATTTCATCCATTGATATTGGTCTGTTCAAATTGTGTGTATCCTCCTGACTCAGTCTGGGCAAATCATATGATTTAAAAAATCTATCGATGTCTTCACTATCTTGTATTTTATTGGAATATAGGTTTTCAAAATAATTTCTAATTGTCTTCTGTATTTCTGTAGCATCTGTTGTGATATTGCCTTTTTCATCCTGTATGTTAGTAATTTGAGTTCTCTGTCTTCTTCTCTTTGTTAGCATGGCTAAGGGTCTGTCAATCTTATTTATTTTTTCAAAGAACCAACTTTTAGTTTTGTTAATTTTTTCAATAGTTTCTTTTGTTTCAGTTTCATTGATTTCCACTCTGATTTTAATTATTTCTTGCCTTCTGCTACATTTGCTGTTGTTTTGCTCTTCCTTTTCTAGGGCTTTGAGATGAAGTGTGAGCTCATTTATTTGTTGGTTTTTTCTTTTTTTGAGGAATGACCTCTAGGCGATGAATTTCCCTCTTAAAACTGCTTTCATTGTGTCCCATAGATTCTGATATGTTGTATCTCTATTTTCATTTATCTCTAAGAATTTTTTGATTTCCTCCTTTATGTCTTCTGTAACCCATTGATCATTCAGTAACATATTGTTCATTTTCCATGTGATGTAGGATTTTTCCTTCCTTCTTTTATCAGTGATTTCCAGTTTGATTCCATTATGATCAGATAAAATGCATGGTATTATCTCCACCGCTTTATATTTACTGAGGGTTGCCCTATGGCATAATATATGGTCTATTTTTGAGAAGGATCCATGTGCTGCTGAGAAAAAAGTATATCCATTTGATGATGGTTGATATATTCTATATAAGTCAGTTAAGTCTAGGTTATTGATTGTGATATTGAGTTCTATAGTTTCTTTATTCAACTTTTGTTTGGAGGATCTGTCCAATGGTGAGAGAGGTGTGCTGAAGTCACCCATAATTATTGTGTTGTGGTCTATTTGATTCTTGAACTTGAGGAGAATTTGTTTTATGAACATCGAAGCACCATTATTTGGTGCATAAATATTGATAATTGTTATGTCTTGTTGGTGAATGGTTCCTTTTAACAGTATATAATGTCCTTCCTTATCCCTTTTGATTAACTTAGTCTTGAAGTCGATTTTATTCCATATGAGGATGGCCACCCCTGCTTGCTTACGAGGACCGTGTGCATGGTATATTTTTTCCCATCCTTTCACCTTCAGCCTGTGTATGTCTTTTCCAATCAGATGTGTCTCCTGGAGGCAGCATATTGTTGGATTTGGTTTTTTAATCCATGATACCAGCCTATGTCGCTTTATTGGAGAGTTTAAGCCATTAACATTTAGAGTTACTATTGATATATGGTTTGTACTTCCAGCCATGTTTGATTATTTATCCTTTTTTTAAAAAAAAATTTAGTTTGTTTCTCCATGATTATCTTTCCCCCCCGCCCTCTGTCTTTACCGAGGCACTTCCCACTGATGGTTATTGTTTTTCATTTCTTCCTCTTGTAGTGTTTTGCTCAAGATGCTTTGCAATGCTGGTTTTCTGGCTGCAAATTCTTTTAACTTTTGTTTATCATGAAAGATTTTTATTTCGTTGTCATACCTGAAGCTTAATTTTGCTGGATACAGAATTCTTGGTTGGCATCCATTGTCTTTCAGTGTTTGAAATACATTGTTCCATGACCTTCTTGCTTTCAGCGTCTGTGATGAAAAATCCGTTGTTAACCTTATTGGTTTACCCCTGAATGTAATCTGCCTCCTTTCTCTTGTAGCTTTTAATATTTTCTCTTTGTTCTGTATATTGGATATCTTCATAACAATGTGTCTTGAAGTTGGTCTACTGTGATTTTGTATGCTCGGTGTCCTGTATGCATCTACAATTTGTATATGTATTTCCTTTTTTATTTCTGGAAAGTTTTCTGTAATTATTTCATTCAGCAGGTTGCTCATTCCCTTGGTTTGAATCCCTATACCTTCCTCTATCCCGATGACTCTTAAGTTTGGTTTTTTTATGTTATCCCATATCTCTTGGATGTTTTTCTCGTGATTTTTTTACCTGCCTTTCTGAGTTGGCTAGACTCTTTTCAAGATGATATATTTTGTCTTCATTATCTGACGTTCTGGCTTCTACTTGCTCCACTCTGTTAGTGATACTCTCATTTGAGTTTTTAATTTGGTTTATAGTTTCTTTCATTTATAGAATTATTGTTTGATTTTTTTATAATCTCTATCTCCTGATAAAGATGTTTAACTTCTTCTTTTATCTGTTTATGTAATTCATTTTCAATGTATTCTTTCACTGTTTGAATTTGCTGTCTCGTATCCTCTTTAAGGTTCCATTCCATCTGTGTAAGGTTTTCTTTGAATTCCGTATATGACCATTTTTCTGATGGCTCTAGGTCCTCCTGAATATTTAGGCTGTCCTGCATTGTTTGTACTTCTTTTCTTCCTTGCTTTTTCATGCTGCTCATGTTACTTCTGGTTCTGTTTGACTGCTGAGTTACTATTTACTCCTATAAATTTATTTGATGCTTGTTGGAGAAAAGGTATTAGAAGGGAAGGGAAGAAGTCACTAAAGAGAATGAGAGTAAGCAGATAGAATTCAAGGAAGGGGGAATAAGAGAATTGAAAAGAAATGAAAAGACAAATAATAATAATAAAAAAATGAAAATTAAAATTTAAAAAAATAAAATAATAAAAAAATTTAAAAAATAATTAAAAAAATATTTACAAAACAACAAAAAAATGAAAATGAAGAAAAAACCCAAATTAAAAAAAAAATTAAGGGCTGGGGATGTGGCTCAAGCGGTAGCGCCCTCGCCTGGCATGCGTGCGGCCCGGGTTCGATCCTCAGCACCACATACCAACAAAGATGTTGTGTCCGCCGAGAACTAAAAAATAAATATTAAAAATTCTCTCTCTCTCTCTCTCTCTCTCTCTCTCTCTCTAAAAAAAAAATTAATAAATGCAGTCTTAGAGTTTGATTAACTTCTCTTCCAGTAGGTGGAGCTTTGCCCACTGGGCCAAGCTTCTCCTCTCAATAGGCGGTAACCAATCACTGTGCAGCAGCTCTTCCTCCCAGACTGGGCGGGTCTCCAATCCTGAGTGCCTAGGGCCTTCTCTTGTGTCTATACACTTCCCCTCTTTTCCTCAAGCCAGGCCCCGCTCACTGGTGACGCTCACCACAATATTAGCTACACGCCAGGCCAGGTCTGCTGCTCCTGGGAGCTCTGTTTTCATGAACACCTGGGCACACTCTCCCTGTTTGTCATTCCGTCGGACCCTAAGTTTGTAGAGCTTGGGGCTGAGAACCTCCAGCGAATTTGCTTGCCCTCCAGTAGCCATGCCCCCGGTAGCTGGTGCAAGGGACCTCAGTTGTCAGCACTGGTGGGAGCGGTAGCCAGGAGTTCCGCCCCGTGAGTCCCGCGCCACTCCTGATTCCCTTGGTCTGGCTATCGCGCTCACGGGAGAGCTGGGATGAGGGAGGGGCCCTTAAGGTTTCCCCACTGTGTGGAGAGAAAAGGCTAGGGGATTATACACCTGTTGCCGCTGGTTTCAATGAATTTATCTCCTCCTCCGCGTTTTGGTGACGTCAGTTCTCTGTCATGGTGGTATCCCATGCAAATGGTGACAGTTCATTCCCTTTGCCGGGTGACCAATGCAACGGGTGGGTCCTGACTGTCTCTCCCAAGCCCCGTTTCAAACCTGTGGCCACTGCCTATGAAGTCTCGGTTGGCATTTACCTCCGTAGGATCAGAAGGGCTGACCAGTTGTTTCTGCGGGATTGTTAGTGCTGAGTCATAGCGGTTTGGTTGCGAGAAACAGGCGAACGAGAGCTTGAATGCAGCTGATCCCAGCTCGGTGTGTGTTCTGAGAGGCCCGGACTGTTCACCCCAGATCCACGTCAGCTCTGCATTGCCTAATGATCCTGAGCAAACAGCATTTAGACAGTTTACGACTCCCTATGCCCGCCCAGCTGAAGAGGTCAGAGATTTGATCTCTCTGCGCCCGCCACCACGTTGGATCTCCCCTATAGGAGTATTTTAATAGATAGCCTTTTGGTCACTGAATTAAAACATACTAAACAAAAAGAAACAATAAAAGAGTAAAAATGTAAGTTAAAAGAATTGACAGGATGTTTATTCTATAAATCAAAAGCAATCATAAATATAATGTAAAAACTAATGAAAAATAGGGGAAAATAATACACCTAGTAAAAGATCAATGTCTGTACATATACAGAGCTCAGAGATATTGATGTGAAACTGTATGTGCTTTCAGATTAAAAGACGGCCAAGACTGCTGAAAGTCAGTCCACACAAAACACATACATACAAAGAGAAAAGACAGTGTTTTAAAATATAAAGAAGTAATTTAGCCCTATGAGTTATGGTAGGGGTGGCTAACTGAACACCAAAATATCTGATCCTGTT
The DNA here is from genome assembly GCF_045843805.1 of Urocitellus parryii. Taxonomy (NCBI): domain Eukaryota; kingdom Metazoa; phylum Chordata; class Mammalia; order Rodentia; family Sciuridae; genus Urocitellus; species Urocitellus parryii. The sequence continues at coordinate 46,741,573 of NC_135541.1, read as the reverse complement.
CAGCAATTTTTTCATCACATCTCTCTGTCACCTACCTTTTGTGTAGGTGAAGCCATAAAACTGGTCCCTGTTGAAGAAATGTGAATGGGAAGTAATACGCGTCCCTTTTAGAGCAAGGCTTTTATCGACTGTGCTGGGTCTTTCTCACATTTTGTTTTCTTCTTCCACCTCCGCATGCAGTGGACTCTGCTGTCCTAGTGAATGTCTATAACTTAATTACAATTATCTGGCATTTTCAGCTTTTATAAAATGAGGTGGTCTCTTTTCTCCTGTTAAGATTCATAAAATAGGGAATTCTCTAGAGTTTCAGAACATGGGTAAACCAAGTAATCAATGCTACCGCTAGACAGCATTAAGACCATCCTTAGAAAAGCAAGGAATGGGATGTTGGACACTGCGAACCCGTAGCAATTAGGATTACATTTTCTACATGTAACAAAGTAACAGCAATGTAAACAGGATAGAAACTTACTGCTTTTCTCGATTAAAGAAATTCAGAGACAGTCCAGGGAGGACTGTTAAAGTGTCTACACATTATTATTTTTGACCTATGCTCACATATTTCTATTCTACCAACCTGGCATTTTGTTCCCATCCTCAAGGCAAATCATAATTCTGAGGGGACAGCAGAAAGCCAGCTGTCATAGGCACAGGCTTGAGGAAGAGAAAGTGCAGAGGCCAGTCAGTTTCCTTGAAAAGCTTTGCCAGGAGCCGTAGGCACCAATTCTGGCCTCCTCTCGTTAGCTGGAACTTTGTCATGTGGTAGGACCAAACAAGGAGGATGTCTAAGAAATATGTTTTATTTGAGTTTGCTCAGTTAAAATTTGAGGTTGCATAGGGAAAGGAGGAAGATGGTAGGCAATTGGCAGACCTTCCATAGGACTCATCCTATAGACTGGGGCAAGGAGATTCTGGGATGACCACTGTTGACGTGTCAGCATAAGATGGGCCAGGCTGGAGGACAAGGAAGCTTCTTGGGAACAGGCTCTCTGGAGGAAAATGGAATTCCTTGCATTTATTTAGATGATGTGATTGAGAGGGCAGGGAAACTTGAGAATCTGATAAGTACATGTTGACGAATAAGAAAAAAAAGAACGAAGACTAGAAACTCCAGGGAAAACAAATGCTATACAATAAAAATCATGTGGAAATAGGAAAAAAAAAAACCCACCAAAATAATAGCATAAGAAACTAAGAGTTCATTAAATATGTCAATAAAGCACATTCTCTCTCTCTCTCTCTCTCTCTCTCTCTCTCTCTCTCTCTTTTTATATTCTCTCTTAAGTGGTTAGGGGATCATATAGTGACCATACAGAGACAGAGATGTGATCCTAGCGTACTTCTTGAGCTGATGTGAAAAAAATTACATAGATATAAATGTAAAAATTGTATATATTAGTCTTTTAAAAAATTTTTAAAATATCTATTTCTTAGTTGGACACAAAATCTTTATTTTATTTATTTATTTTTATGTGGTGCTGAGGATCGAACCCAGGGCCTCGCACATGTTAGGTGAGCTCTCTGCCGCTGAGCCACAACCCCAGCATTATATTAGTCTTTAACATTCAGAGTTAACCTCAGACAAGATGTGCATCAGTTGTACCTGCAAAACAGTAAATGTTATCGTTATAATGCAAAACTACAACTGACAGGTTATATTTTGGGAAGTCAGGGAGGAGTTTGAAGAAGAGGTAGGGGGACTCATCTCTCATCTTACATAGAATTGAGTTAGAATATTGATTAATATTGATAGAGAAGTAGGATTTTAAATTATATTTAAAGTCATGCAAATAATCCATAAGTAAACATACTCTCTTGAGAGGAGAAAGGGAATAGACTAAATCATATATTCCTAGAAACTGAGTCTTTAAAGGTAATAATTGTAATGAAGTTTACATTTTCCCATAAGAACAATGTTTCATTTGGGAGTTAAACATCAAATAAATCCCACAAACAATGTGTCAGGGAAACAAAGAAATAGCTTTGTAAATCTGTACCTTGATTCAAAAGAATTTATTTGTATTACAAATGGAGTGTGTGTGTGTGTGTGTGTGTGCGCGCGCGTGCACATGCTAGGGATTTAACTCAGGGTTGCTTTACTATTGAGTCACATTGCTAGCCCTTTTTATTATTTATTTGGGGATAGGGTCTCTCTAAGTTGCCAAGGATCTTGCTAAGTTACTGAGGCTGGCATTGAACTTATGGTCCTTCTGCCTCAACTTCCTGAGCTACTGGGATTATAGGAGCGTGCCACTTTGCTCAGCACTAGATTTTAGTATTTTTAAGAATTCCTAGGGCTGGGGATGTGGCTCAAGCAGTAGCGTGCTCTCCTGGCATGCGTGCAGCCTGGGTTCGATCCTCAGCACCACATACAAACAAAGATGTTGTGTGTGCTGAAAACTAAAAAGTAAATATTAAAAAAAAAACCAACGAATTCCCATATATTATGTTTCATTATGAGATCTGAACTACCAAAAAACCCCAATAAATAATTGGTTCTGGTTTGGGTGTTCTGTAACAAAAACTTAGATAATATTTTTTTCTTAAATACATCATACTTTTAATAAAGTTCATCTTCTAAATTCAGAAAATATGCTGTGTATGGTGATTTCAACTTGGAAAACAAACAAATGACATTTCCATGTCTTGAGAATAGAGCTGCATTAACCTTTTTTATTATGAGCCAAAGGCCAAAGAAAATTGTAAATAATTTTTTTTTCTCAGTAACTGGTTATAAAGATTATCTTGTTAGAAATATTTCTTTCCAAAAGTGTTTATATTAGCTTCTCATCAAAAAAATGCCACAAATATTTTCAAAACCCAAACATAAACCATCTCTATTTTCTTCTGAACCTCATAAAAAGGCTTTTATACATTTTATAACAGTGTAATCAATGAGTACATTTGATTTTGTGTCCCATTTTTTTTCTAATTAATATTATTTTTAAAGTATACTTTTAGTTATCAAGATTCTCATACTTGTTTAAATCAACATTTTTACCATTTGTAAGTTTTCATTCTCTTTGAGAACTAATGAGTTATAGATTTAATTGTAATTCTACCTTTTACATCTCAAAAAATGAAGAGATAAGGCATCTATTTTCAATTATGAAAAATATTTTTATGGAAATCTACATGTGTAATCTGGCGCATCTTCTCTCCCAGGAAAACTCCTACTAATCTTGCTACTTCAACCATAAATCCAGTAGAAATATTTACAATCTTTCTCTTTGGTTCTGATCTATTTTTGGAGTTCCAATCATGGATCCCAAACTGTCTCCTGGAAAATTCCATTGAGATGTGTGGATATAAATTCATTTTCTAGCCTAACAGAGAAAACATGCTCTTTTAACAAATAAACTTTTGTTTGCTCTTCAGTGTTTTCTATGAAACAGAAAAGAAGTTCATTGCCTTTATACTCCATTCTTATCCCTGGAAGGAGAAAAGAGGGGTTTTGGAGAGAGAGATCCCAGCAAAAACATGCCTCAAAGTAACCACAGGGGAGTGACTGGTGTTAGCAAGCTGGAGTTTTGTTGTCTTCTAGGTATTCCCACTGAAGAATGTCCAGATCCATTACTGCAATTTTTTTCATTACATGTTACCATAAGTTGGCAGCTAGTGTAACAGAACTCAGAGTTTGGGAGGAGTATGGAAGGGTAAATGAGGAAGAACAAGAAAAGGGGACTTTCAGACTTTTATTTTTTTCTTACCAAATGCTTTCTAACTAATACTTTCTCTCCTCCTCCTGATCTTCTTTCCCCTCCTCCTCCTCCTCTTCTTTCCCCTCCTCCTCTTCCTCCTCCTCCTCCTCCTCCTCTTTCCCTTTTTCCTCCTCCTCCTCCTCTTCCTCCTCCTCCTATTTCCCTTTTTCCTCCTCCTCCTTCCTCTCCTCCTCCTCCTCTTCCTCCTCCTCCTCTTCCTCCTCCTCCTCTTCCTCCTCCTCCTTTTCTGCCTCTGGATTTATTTGTACACACAGCACAGGAGGACACAGCAGGCCCAGAGGTCACACATTCTCAGACAGAACCTTCTACTATGGAGCCTTCACAGGAACCTGGGCACTCTTGGGGGCCTGGTCACCTTTGAGAGCAGGATCTGGAGCTGGAGCCAGAGCTAACACGGGAGCTGGAGTTGCAGCTTGGGTCTTGGCTAGGGCTTGTGCTTGAGCTTTGGCCATGTGGGAATGAGCATGCTTCTGGAGCTTGGAGTGGGCAAGGGAGGCAAGGCAATCACACTTATGGCTGGCGCCCTTTGGAACCTTGGGCTTCACTTCCTTGTGTTTTATCAGGGCCTTGATAACTCTGGCAGTGCACTCATGGCCTTCGGGTTGTTTGCATCTTTTTCAGGCCCTGCTTGTTGTGCTTCTCGGCAAAACGCATATTTCTCAGGAACTTGGGGTCTGCCCCCTTAAGAGATTCATATCTTTTTGATTGGGGTTTCTTGATGCCGTCTTCTCTCTGTGCCATTTTCAGGACTGGTTATGCATGGTGTGGTTCTTGAACTTGGCCATGTCTGCATTGTAAAATGCAGCTGCTGGAGCAGTTAAGACCAGAAGAAGAGACTTTCTAATTACTTGACATGGCATAAAAGACTATTTTCTGTGCTCTTTCTCCAGTTTCCCAGGACTAATCATGATTTCTGGAATGATGTGGTCTGGGCACTGGAATTAGACTCAGATTTGAAAATCATCAATGACACTTGCTGGCCATATGACCATGGAGAAATTGTTTATTTTTCTGGAAAAGAGGGGCAAAAAAATACCAGTAGGGCTTACAGGAGAATCAAACCCAACAATTCTCAGAAGTTTAAACCTCAGAAGAGAAACCAAAAGGATTATTACTCTTCTCTCTCTGTGTTGTGTGAGGACAGTGAAAATGTGGAAGTCATCAAGCAGGAAGAGAGCCAGGGACCTGAGCAGGCTGGCACCTTGATCTTGGACTTCCCCCTCTTCGTAATCTGTTGTTGCCCAACCTAGGCTGATTCCATGTCTTAGTGATTGTGAATAGTGCTGCAATAAGTGACTAACTGTTTTTTGAATTATGGCATCCCTAGTGGACCTAAAAGGATTTTGATAGCAAGAAGTAGAGTGCTGTTTGTGTGACAAATACCTAAAGGTATGGAAGTGATTCTGGAACTGGATAATGAGCAGAGAATGGAGGAGTTTTGAGGTGCACACTGGAAACATGGACACGGAAGGAGATTCTGGTGAGTCTTTTCCTCCTTGACAATTGCAGATGCCATTGTCAATCCGTGTCCTTTGCAGTTTTCAGAATGCTGGCTGCAGACTATGTTCCCAAGCAAAGAGGCAGTGTCACCTTTAGAACACCAAGAAACCCAAGAGGACAATACCTAAAGATATTGATGTTTGCCAGGAAGATCATCAAAGAAGTACTAAGAAAATGCTGAGAAAATGTCCACTCTGAGGAGAAGCAGGACAGAAAGAAGTCTACGAAGAATGTTCCTTCATGAGAAAAATGACCAGAGAGATTACTGCTATATTTGAGAAAATGAAGATAAGTCTTCTTCTTAGTTCTATCAGAAAATTTGGAATAATTAAGAGAAATTTAGGTGTTTTTATTTAGAGACTCTTTATGGCTTAGTTGAGAATATTGCTTGATAATCTTAATAAAATATGAAATAATATTTGAACCACAAATAGAAATCTATTTTTCATTAATACATATTATTGGGGCCAGTGTGGTATTTCCGTGCTTAGTTGAGAATATTGCTTGATAATCTTAATAAAATACGAAATAATATTTGAACCACAAATAGAAATCTATTTTTCATTAACACATATTATTGGGGCCAGTGTGGTATTTCTGTACAGGCATATAGGGTGCACTGATCAAATCCAACTGCCCCCATCTCCCTGCACCCCACTACATTTCTAATCCTTAGTAATTACTACTCCACTTTCAGGTTGACTGTTTTTAGCTTCTAAATGTGGGAGAGAATGTGTGGTATTTGTCTTTCTGTGTCTGACTTATTTCACTTAACATAATGCCATCAGGTTCTATCCATTTTGCTGCAAATGATGGGATTTTATTTTACTTTTTGGCTGAATAATATTCCACTATGTATTTGCACTGCATGTACCCTACCCAGTTATCTATTGTTGCCCAACCTAGGCTGATTCCATGTCTTAGCCATTGTGAATAGTGCTGCAATAAGTGACTAAATATTTTTGGAAAAAAGAAGGCAAATGAAATGTGAAGATTAGAGTCTCAAGAAACTTCCATCATAGGTAGTTGCTAGGAAATAATGTAAAATGAAGGTGGGAAGGAAATCAAGAAGTAGCACTTAACTTGTAATTTAGAAATAAGCAAGTAAATACTAGAGAAATAGTTCAATACGTTGGATGTGGTTGTGCCTAGAGAGGGAAAATTTGGAACACAATATTGCATGAGAGACAACTGCTGTTAAAATACTTGTACTGGAGGGCTTTGGGACACATGCCAGGAACCCAAGGATCTCAGGAGGCTGAAGCTGGAGGATCACAAGTTTGAGGCCAGCCTGGGAAACTTGGCAAGACCCAGTCTCAAAAAAAAAAAAAAAAAAAAAAAAAAAATGGGCACTATGGTATACACCTGAAATCTCAGTGTCTTAAGAGCATAAGGCAGGAAGATCTCGAGTTCAAAGCCAGCCTCAACAAATTAGTGAGGCCCTAAACAACTTAGCAAGACCCTGTCTCAAAAAATAAAAATGGTCTGGGGATGTGGCTCAGTGGTTACACACCCTGGGGTTTAATCCTTGGGTACAAAAGAAAAAAATGTTTTAATCAAAGGGGATTAGGAATATGGTTCAGTGGTTAAGTGCTTGCCTAGCATTCCAAAGGGCCTAAGTTCAATCCTCAGTAACACACACACACACACACACACAATTGTAATATTATTTGACTTTTTAAATTATATACTTGAGTTATTTTACTTACAAAAAGCAAAAAAAAAAAAAAATAGGAGGGGGAGAATTGCAATGCTTACCCACCCTCCCCCCATTCCTAAATGATTTATTTCTCTTATATTGGTTGGTTGTTTTGGGGGGTCCTTACCACCAGTGGCAATGTTACACTTTTTCCCTCAGTACTGAGAATTAAACCTGGGGGGTTCTACTACTGAGCCACATCTCCAGCCCTTTTTATTTTTTATTTTGAGACAGAATCTGACTAAATTGCCCAGGCTGGCCTACAGTTTGCAATCCTGCCTCAGCCTCTGAGTAGCTAGGATTACAGGTGTGTACCACCACACTACACAGGGTTCAATTTTACCCATTCTGGAAAATTTGAAATTCAGGAAACAAAGGAGTAATCTTCAGGGAGAATTTAAGAGATTCCTAGAGCTAGAGAATGAAAGGGTTAGTTTGATTGTATGGGGCCAATCTGAGCTGAAGGGGGTTGTGATTTAGATGCCTCTCCTGATAGGATCCTGAAGCGACATCAGCACAATGATACAAGGAAACCAGTTTAGAGTGCTGTGGCTGACATCTTCCAACACAGCTCTCACTGGGTGCACTGCTCTTTCTTTGAAATTCACAGCGATAGAATGTTTGCAAACTTCCTAGTCTTTCCTATTAGAATGCCAGCTCCTTTAAACTCATCTACCAGATGTCTGCATTCCACAGGAAGCCTGGAGCAGTAATTGGCCCCATAGATAGTAAGTGGTAGGAGTACATTCAGAAAAAAATCAAATGACTAATTTCTTGTAAACATTTTGTAAAGTATGTTTACAAATTTCTTCCAAAAATTTTTTAATCTATTTCCACAATATTCGTATTTTCATTAGAGAAAGTGGGCATGTTCATTTCTTCATCTTTTTTCTCATGTCTTCTTATAAATATGTTGAGTTTTATATTTGTCCTGATTTGCTATACCAGCCAATTATATATATATATATACATATATGTATATATATATATCTCAGCCAATTTTATATTTTATATATATATATATATATAAAATTTGTTGATGGACATAATACCTTTATTTTATTTATTTATTTTTATGTGGTGCTGAGGATAGAACCCAATACCTCATATATGCTAGGTGAGTGCTCTGTCACTGACCTACAGCCCCAGCCCCCCGACAATTATTCTTGATAATTTTATATAATCAATCTCTTTGAAAATTAATCTTGTGTGCTGACAGTAGGTGGGTGGGTAGAATAGCTCAGTGGTAAATGCTTGCTTAGCATGCATGAGGTCCTGGGTTCAATCCCCAGCACTGCAACAGACAAACAAAAAACCAACATGCTTTCTAATCTGCTATCTGCAGAGATTTCCATTAAAAACCCTTCCAAGAAAGGCCAGGGTTCTTGAGTTTGAACCTTATATACAAAAGAAAAGTAGAAAGGCCAAGATGTGAGATAAGGAAGAAAGTCCTACTGATAAGCCATCAGCCAAGACTGACATTTTGCTGGCAAGCAATGGAAGATGGATTACAAAGAAAAGGAAGAAAGTGGCTTAGATCTCTCCCAAGAAGTAACAGCATAAGAGAAAGGAAAGTTGAGATGGCTGTCCTGGGACACTATAAGGTGGACAAGAATAGCAATGTTGTCACCTTCGTGGGGAATGCCCTTCAGGGAAATGAGGTGCTGGAGTTTTAGGACCAGCCACTTTGACAGGTGTTATTGTGATGAGTATCTCACTCACTGTTCTAATAAACCAGAAGCCAAATAAAGTGTATGGATTAATAAAAGACATGAATTTGGGCCCGGGTTGTGGCTCAGTGATAAGAGTGCTTGCCTAGTACATGTGAAGCACTGGGTTCAATCCTCAGCACCACATAAAAATAAATAAAACAAAGGTATTGTGTTCATCTACAACTAAAAAAAAAAGTATTTAAAAGCCATGAACCTTTTTAAGATATAAAATGTTTATAATCATTGAACTAACATTTAAAAAATTTTTTTTTCTTATCTACAAACATTTGTTGAGGAACTACATTGAGCGAGGCCATGTGTCAGAGGCTTATAGCAGTGAACAGAGATGGGTTCTGGAATTACTTATTGATGGGAAAGAGAGATTTTAAATAAAGTTATATACCAATATGCAATAAATTTTGCTCAGAGTCTTCTATGTGAGCATTTAAAGGGAGGTTCTCTTATAATTCCCCAGGGTTCAGAATTCTGGCTCGTCTTTCTTGGTTAGAAAATTCTATTTCCAAGAAGGAGGTATACAGACTGGCATTCTTTAATAAAAGCATTAATAGTGTTCCAGGAGGTAACAGACACCTATTATCCACATAGCTTTTTAATCTTTTCTATATCAATTCTTCTATTTATAGCCACTCAATATATAAAATGCAGCTGTCCATGTATTCCTTCAGCTTATAAATGACACAACAAAGTCTTAGCCTAATTAAAATACCATAAAGTGGGTAAAAAAAAAATTCCCAGCTCCTTTCCCTTTTCTTCTCCTATCAATAGGATTAGAATATTTCTCCATCCAACTCTGCCTTCGGATGCTTATCACAGGCATTCTCAGAGCCACCAGCTAATGAGAGGTATCAGCAAGTCAGGAGGAGGGAGAAAAAGCCTTATTTTCCAATTATGAATGTACTGATTCATTAACACTGACTCAAGTGTTCATTTTAGATTCAGGTTGTCATGGACTTGCACTTAAACAATAGTGGCATGTGGATCTTTGCCATCTTTCATCAATTTTGTGTGGGGATGCATTTAAGCAAAACAGAAAGGGGAGCTGAAAGGGAGTAAAATATTCAAGCCAAAGTCAAAATTATATAAGCTTGCTGAGAAACCCTAATTCCTTTTATTCTCTGTTGGCCAATTTCATAATACATTGAAATAATGGCTTATCCTATAAACTTCAAACCAAACATTAAGGAATCAAAGTACAGAGGCCATTACCTGATCCTAAGTTAAAACTTGCCTAAAGTCATGGAAAAGTTAACATCAGTATTAAAGCATCTACTTACAAAAAACTAAGTAGTAACTCTGATTATTATTATTCCTCAATGTTGACAAATGTACCCAGCCTTTTTATAAGACCACACTTCTTTAATAATGCTCCACCAAAAATATAGCTGATCTTTAGTAGAAAAAATCAGATTCCAATATCCTCCATTCTCTGTGCTTCACTTTCTGCAGTTTCAGTGACTTATGGTCTACCACAGTCTGAAAATACTAAATGGAAAATTCCAGAAATAAACAATTCAATTTGGGAGCCTTTTAAGGCAGCATGATGAAATCTTGGGTTGTCCCACTCCATCCCTCCCGGGATGTGACCCATCCTTTGTCCAGTATCTCCACGCTGTGTGCATGACCTGTTGGTAGTCACTGTGGCCATCTCAGTTACAGACTGTAGTATGCAGTACGAGTGCTCCAGTCACCCTTATGTAGGAGTCTAATTCTATATCCCAACGTTTTTGTCACACCTCACTTCATCTCATCAGATAGGCACCATATCATCTTACATCATTACAAGAAGGGTGAGTAAAGTACAATAAGGTATTTTGACACAGAGAGATCATATTCTTTTAACTTTTATTTCAGTACACTATTATGATCGTTTTGTTTTATTATTAGTTGTTATTGTTAATCTCTTGCTAGGTATAAATTAAAATTTATCATACTATGTATACATAAGAAAAAATATAGTACCCCTAGGGTTCACTCAGTATCATCTAAGGTTTTGGACATTCACTAAGATCTTGAAATCTGTTCCCTGGGGATAAGCAGGAAATATTTTGCTATCTGAAAGGAATGCTTTTCTAAGTGACTCCAAACTTCATATGCATAAAGCAATACGTGTACGTCAGAGGTTCTAGTAGCTATGGAGCTGGGGAGAAAGGGTTGAAATTTAAGTGCTGCCAAGTGACAGCGATCTAGTACACATTTTACACTTTCCACTAAAACTGTGGAAAAAGCCACACCTATGAGTAAGTCGAGGACTATGGACTACTGTAGAATTTAAGGCAAAACATAAATAAATGCACTGTAATAAAACCTAAAACAAGTTTCCATTTAAGATTAATGTCGGGCTAGGGATGTGGCTCAAGCGGTAGCGCGCTTGCCTGGCATGCATGCGGCCCGGGTTCGATCCTCAGCACCACATACAAACAGAGATGTTGTGTACACCGAGAACTAAAAAATAAATGTTAATAAATTCTCTCTCTCTCTCTCTCTCTCTCTCAAAAAAAAAAAAGATTAATGTGATCAGTAACTTAACTGACTCCCAAGAAAGATACAAAAATGTGTCATCTCTATAACTTATTATCTAAAATATCCATGGTAAAATAAAAACTTACTAGATATTTGGAAGCAGGAAAATATAAAGTACCAACTGAAGGGAAAACAAAAGAAACAGACACACAAATAACTGATGTTAGCATTGAGACAAAGATTTTCAAACAGCTCTTATAAATATGTGAAAGGATTTAAAAGGAAAAATGGGCAGAATGAGTAATCAGACAGGAAATCCCAGAAGAGAAATGGAAACTATAATAGAACCTAGTTGAAATTCTAGAACTGAAAAATGCCATGTTGGAAAAGAAAAATGTACCTAGTAGAAGTTAGAGTAGATAGGACACTGGAGGAAAGGATTACTCAACTAGAAAACAGGCAATAGAAATTAAGCAAACTTGAAGACAGAGATTTAAAAAAAATAAATAAAAGAATGAATAAGGTTGGAGATATAATTCAGAAGTAGAGGGCTTGTCTAACATTGTTAGGCCCTGGGCTAAATCCCCAGTACCACAAATAATCAAAAATTAAATTTCCCTAATATAGTGAAATATACCAATGCACAGATACAAGTAGCTCAGAGACTCCTTAAAGGTTACATACAAAGGACACTATATCTAATGAAATGATACTCCAACTACTCACCCAAAGATAAAGAGAAGGAATTTTAAAAGTCAGAGAAGAGTACATATTGCATTAAAATAATATACTATTCTTGTCAGAAAAAGAAATGGAGCAAAAATTCAATATAATGGCATCTTTAAAGGGTTAAAATAGAAAACTGTCAATTGAGTATCCTATGCCCTATAAAAATATCTTTAATCAATAAAGAAAAAAATGAAGATTTTCAGCTAAAACAATGCTGTGGTGATTTATTTCCTATAGATATTTACTAAAAGCAGTATTTAAAAAGTTCCTGAGGCTGAAAAAAAAAATGAAACTAGGGGGAAATTTGGAGGTATTTGACAGAATAAAGACAACACAAATGATAACTATGTGGACACATGTAGGTTACTTTTTTTATTTCTTTAAGGTCAATTAATATTTAAAGCAAAAATAATAATTAAATGTATTATGGAATTTAATGACATGTATAGTCATAAAATATATGACCATAATAGTATAATAGCACAAAGAGGAAAGGAGAGTGAATAGGTTTGTATTACACATGGAAAAGGACATACAAACAAGAGCTAAAAAACTAATAGAAAAGTTTAAGTAAAATACTTAATAAGTCAAAAAAAAAAAAAGAAAAGAAAAGTAGGGGAAAACAGAATGAGTGGAAAACAAAGAGATTTAAGCCCAACCATATCAATAATTTCATTAAACATAAATGTCAATATTTCAATTACCAGATAGAGATTGTCAAGTAAGTTAAAAACTGAAAACCCACTTAATAATGTTTATGAGAGATGCATTTTAAATATGAAGGAATATTCTCTCATATGTGGAATCTACAGAGAAAAAAAGAATAAAAAAGGGGGATCTTGTGAAAATAGAAGGGAGAGCACTAGAGTAGAATCAGGGGATCAAAGGTGAGGGAGAAGGGGTGGCAAAAGGGAATAAGTGGGGAACACAGTTGGTCAAATTATGCCACATGGATGTAGGAACATACCACAATGCATTACAATTTTATATAAAACTGTAATGTACCAATTAAAATGAATGAATTAATTAATAGAAGGAAGTAACAGAAAGGGATCAGAGGGAGGGAGGAAAAAAGGGAAGGAGATAGTACTAAAGGTTGAAATGGAGAAAACTTTTATATGCCCATTTGCAAATTTATCAAAATGAAACCTGCTATTATGTATAACTACAATGCATTAAAAATAAAAAGAACAAAGACAAATGTATATCTATCTAGATATATAGACACTCATATATAGACATATAAACATACAATTTGAAACTAAGAAAATAAAAAATGCATTCCATAAAAATATTAATTCCCTGAAAGCTGGTATGGCTATGTTAATATTTAAAAAGTAGACTTCTAAATAAGGAATACTGGCAGAGAAAGAATTTATGATGATGTATAGATTAATTCAAGACATAACAATTCTAAATATTTATGCATCTTAAAACAGAATTTGAAACTACATGAAGCAAAATATGTCAGAACATAAAGAAAAATAGGTAAAATCACAACTATAACTAGAGATTTCAATACCCATTCTCAGAAATGGAAAAAAACAAGCAATAAAAAAAAGTAAGGGGATGGTAAGACAACAACATTACCTAATACAATAGTATATATATATATATATATATATATATATATATATATATATAATAAAATATATATATATAATAGTATATATATATATTTTACAGCATCTATAGTATACATACATCTATAGTATACATTCTTTCTAAGTGTACCTTGATCAAAACAGATATTTTCTTAGTTGTAAACAACACTGAGCAGATTTCCAAAGTTAGATACCATACAGAATATGTTGTTTGACCACAATGGAATTAAATTTGAAATCAATAACTATATTATCTATAGTATTATCTATAATATTCTCTATAATATTATTATCTATAATATTTCTAAACATTTAGAAATTAGGCAAATCCGCTCCAATTAAATGATGGCTAAAGCTCCTGTATTAATGCAGAAATGTTCAGATGTGAAATGATTGAATTGTGGGAACTGTAAGCTAATCAGTTTATCCTAGTTTGAATGGACAAACTGGGTGGTAACTATAGCAGGTGAGGCATGATCAGAGGAGGTGGCTCACTGGGGGTGTACCCTGGAAGGGTGCATCTTCCCTGTGGCCCCTTTCCCCTCCTCCTTTCTGCTTCCTTGCTGAAATGAGGTGAGCAGTGTTCCTCCGCCATGTCCTTCCACCATAATGTTCTTCCTCACCTTGAGCCCAGAGTAATGGAATTGGCCAACTGTGGACTGAATCTCTGGAACCATAGAGTCAACCCCATGACCAGTGTAACTCCACTTCATGTACAACCACAAGAATGGGAAGTTATACTCCATGGATGTATAATATGTCAAAATACACACTACTGTCATATATATCTAAAAAGAACAAACAAAATAAATAAATTAACTTTCCCTCCTGTTACTTGTTCTTGTCAAGTATTTTGATCACACTGACAAAAAGTTGTCTAAAATATCACTAAAGCAGTGATTAGAGAAAAAGTTATAGCTTTAAATGTATTTATTTGAAAAGGAGACAGGTTCAGAAGCAATGATCTAAGTTTTTTTTTTAAAAAGTAGCTTTATTTCTTTATTTTTATGTAGTGCTGAGAATTGAATCCAGTGTATCCATGAGCTAGGCAAGTGCTCTACCATTGAGCTACAACCCCAGCCCAATGATCTAAGATTTTAATGTGAGGTGTTAGAGAAAGAACAAAATTAAATGCAAAGTATATATAAGTAAGAAATAATAAAGAGTGGCAAAAAGTAAAAACAAAAGATGGCTCCTACAGACCCAATTGGGAGACCAGCCCAAGTCAGGCCTAGGACCACACCTGCTGACCCATGCCAGAGTCCAGGCCCAGGCCCAGGACCATCTGGCAGGCCCAGGACTCCCCCCACCACTGATCCACACAGGATCCCAGGCCCAGGCCAGATCCAGGACTGCCCACATGACCTGTGTGAGAGCCCAGGCCAAGGACCACCCCTGCACAGAGTGGAGACCATGCTAGGGCTCCCCATTTATCACCATTTTTTGTTCCCCCAGCTTGCCTCCGTCTTGGGACACTGCAGCCATTGCCATAGCCCTCCCCACATAGTAGCCCCACATAGTACCCTTGAGGCAACAAACAGGGTCTGGAGACAGCTGCATCTCCAAACAGGCAGCCCAAAGTCATTGAAGTTTCACCTTTTCAGCTTCAACTCTGAAAGTGGTTGCATCCATCTTGGGACACCCCCACTGTTATCCTGAGTTACTTCACAATTGATGCCACCACCTTTAGTTGCAGTAGCATTCATTGTGGAACACTGGCCCAGTGATTGGAAAGTCCAACACCAAGTTGAGGTACAGGTAATCTATAGGGACACAAGCTTATAGGGTAGAAACTGTAATACCTCAGATTCTCACTGAAAGAAAGGATGACACATAGACAACATCAAAAATACAGGGAAGAAAGTGCCCCAAACAAACCAAGATACTACAATAATAGAATCCATTCACAGTGCAGTTGATGAAATGACAGAGAAAGAGTTCAGAAGGTACATAATTAAAATGATCTGTGAATGAAAAAATGACATAGGAGAGTAAATACAGGCAAAGATTGGTCATACCAACAAAGAGATAAGAGAGCAAATACAGACAACTATTGATCACACCAACAAAGAGATAAGAGAGCAAATACAGGTAGCAAAAGATTATTTCAAGAAAGAGAGAGAGAGCAGCCTGCAGCAGGGCCCCGGAGATCCAGGCCAACTGATTCGCGTGGCCTGCCCTGCGGCTACAGAAGGCGTGGCGCCTCAGTGAAGCCATTAATTAGCAAGCAGGGAGGTTAGGGAAGGCCATTAGGTGGAATCCCACCAGCCAAGCCCACACGGACCCTTGGGCCGAGCACGGGATCTCAGAAGGGGAAGGAAGCGGTACAGTCCCATCCCCCACAGCGGACACTCCACCGAGGCAGTCAGCGGCCACCATCCGGGAAAGCTGAAGGATACACCGCCACTCTCCTTCAGAGTGCAACATCAAAACAGGTCGGTGTCATTCAGCTCACCCCCCAGACAGCGGGAATTTGCATAAAATCTCTCCTAGGCTTGCCGGGAGAGGGAGTATCAAGCTGAGCCTCCATACAGACTAGGGGGAAACCAGAGACACCTGACCTCCAACCCCTCCTCCCAGTAGCAGCCAAAAGGAAACCTGGCTAGCCAGCGCTGGGGGAGGGGCAAGCAGACAAAATCAAAGTGATAGAGTGCCAGGGATCCCAGCAGCCTGCAGCAGGGCCCGGAGATCCAGGCCAACTGATTCGCGTGGCCTGCCCTGCGGCTACAGAAGGCGTGGCGCCTCAGTGAAGCCATTAATTGGCAAGCAGGGAGGTTAGGGAAGGCCATTAGGTGGAATCCCACCAGCCAAGCCCACACGGACCCTTGGGCCGAGCACGGGTTCTCAGAAGGGGAAGGAAGTGGTACAGTCCCATCCCCCACAGCGGACACTCCACCGAGGCAGTCAGCGGCCACCATCCGGGAAAGCTGAAGGATACACCGCCACTCTCCTTCAGAGTGCAACATCAAAACAGCGGACACTCCATCCAGGCAGTCAGTGGCCACCATCCGGGAAAGCTGAAGAATACACCACCACTCTCCAACAGCTTGCAACATCAAAACAGCCAGCAGCAGGACCCCGGAGATCCAGGCCAACTGATTCGCGCGGCCTGCCCCGCAGCTACAGAAGGCGTGGCGCCTCAGAGAAACCATTAATTAGCAAGCAGGGAGGTTAGGGACTGCCATTAGGTGGAATCCCGCCAGCCAAGCCCACCGCCCACGCCCGGAACAGGCCCAGCGATCTGCCAGCATTGTAGTCACGACACCCCAATTGGAATAGGGACAGAGCAGAGCCGCCTTCCACTCCCGGAACAGGCCCAGAGAGCCGCCAGCGTGGTAGACACGTCACCCCAATTGGAGTAGGGGCACAGCCGCCGCCCGCACCTGCAAGGGAGACTTTTCAAGTATACAAGAGCAACATAAATAAATAGGGGGTAAATTTCAAAACACAACAGTTGCACCAAGCAGAAAGAAACGCGAGCAGTATGAAAAGACAAGGAAAGAAAGGACCACAAGCAATGCAGGTCAACTCAACTTTAGAAGAGGTAATAGCTGCAACAGATGGAATATCAGATAAAGAGTTCAGGATATATATGCTTCAGATGATCTGGAGTCTCAAGGAAGACATGAGACAGCAAAATCAGACAATGAAAGATCACATTGACAAACAAATCCAGGAAGTAAAAGATCAATTTCACAGGGAGATAGAGGTAATAAAAAACAAACAAATTGAAATTCTAGAAATGCAGGAAACAATAAACCAACTTAAAAACTCAATTGAGAATACTACCAGCAGAGTAGATCACTTAGAAGAGAGAACATCAGACAATGAAGACAAAGTATTTCAACTGGAAAAGAACAGAGACAGCTCAGCAAGTCTGCTAAGAAACCATGAGCAGAACATCCAAGAATTATGGGACAATATCAAAAGACCAAATTTAAGAGTCATTGGGATACAGGAAGGCACAGAGCTCCATTCCAAAGGAATAAACAGTCTATTCAGTGAAATAATACGAGAAAACTTCCCAGAATTGAAGATTGAGACAGAATCCCAAATCCTAGAAGCCTACAGGACACCGAATGTGCAAAATCATAAGAGATCCACACCTAGACACATTATAATGAAGATGTCCAACATACAGAATAAGGAGAGAATTTTAAAAGCTGCAAGAGAAAGAAAGCAGATTACATTTAGGGGTAAACCAATCAGGATAACAGCTGATCTCTCAACACAGACTCTGAAAGCTAGAAGATCCTGGAATAACATATTTCAAACACTGAAAGACAATGGGCTCCAACCAAGAATCGTGTATCCGGCGAAATTAAGCTTCAGGTTAGAAGATGAAATTAAAACCTTCCACAATAAACAAAAGTTAAAAGAATTCGCAGCTAGAAAACCATCTCTTCAAAAAATCCTTGGCAAAACATTACAGGAAGAGGAAATGGAAAATAACATTGAAAACCAACAATGGGAGGTAGGACAGTAAAGGGGGGAAAGTAGTCAAAGAGGATAACAAATCAGGTTTAGTAACATCAATAAACAAATATGGATAGAAGAACAAACCATATCTCAATAATAACCCTAAATGTTAATGGCTTAAACTCACCAATTAAGAGACACAAGCTAGTAGAATGGATCAAAAAACAAGACCCAACAATATGCTGTCTACAGGAGACGCATTTGATAGGAAAAGATATACATAGACTGAAGGTGAAAGGTTGGGAAAAATCATATCACTCATATAAACCGCGGAAACAAGCAGGAGTGTCCATACTCATATCTAATAAAATAGATTTCAAGCCAAAGCTAATCAAAAGGGATATAGAAGGACACTTCATACTGCTCAAGGGAACCATACACCAACAAGACATAACAATCATAAATATATATGCCCCAAATAATGGTGCAGCTGTGTTCATCAAGCAAACTCTTCTCAAGTTCAAGAGTCTAATAGACCAACATACAATAATCATGGGAGACTTCAACACACCTCTCTCACCACTGGACAGATCTTCCAAACAAAAGTTAAATAAGGAAAGTATAGAACTCAATAACACATTTAACAACCTAGACTTAATTGACATATATAGACTATACCACCCAACATCAAGTAGCTACACTTTTTTCTCAGCAGCACATGGAACCTTCTCAAAAATAGACCATATACTATGTCACAGGGCAACTCTTAGACAATACAAAGGGGTAGAGATAATACCATGCATCTTATCTGATCATAATGGAATGAAACTGAAAATCAATGATAAAAGAAGAAAGGAAAAAGCAAGCATCACCTGGAGAATGAACAATAGGTTGCTGAGTGATCAATGGGTTTTAGAAGACATCAAGGAGGAAATTAAAAAATTCCTAGAGTTAAATGAAAACACAGACACAACATATCGGAATCTATGGGACACATTGAAAGCAGTTCTAAGAGGAAAATTCATTGCTTGGAGTTCATTCCTCAAAAAAAGAAAAAACCAACAAATAAATGATCTCATACTTCATCTCAAAATCCTAGAAAAAGAAGAGCAAAACAACAGCAAAAGAAGTAGAAGGCAAGAAATAATTAAAATCAGAGCTGAAATTAATGAAATTGAAACAAAAGAAACAATTGAAAAAATTGACAAAACTAAAAGCTGGTTCTTTGAAAAAATAAATAAAATTGACAGACCCTTAGCCATGCTAACGAAGAGAAGAAGAGAGAGAACCCAAATTACTAGCATACGGGATGAAAAAGGCAATATCACAACAGACACTTCAGAAATACAGAAGATAATCAGAAATTACTTTGAATCCTTATACTCCAATAAAATAGAAGATAGTGAAGGCATAGATAAATTCCTTGAGTCCTATGATCTGCCCAGATTGAGCCAGGAGGATATAGACAACCTAAACAGACCAATAACAATAGAGGAAATAGAAGAAACCATCAAAAGACTACCAACTAAGAAAAGCCCAGGACGGGATGGGTATACAGCAGAGTTTTACAAAACCTTTAAAGAGGAACTAACACCAATACTTTTCAAGCTATTTCAGGAAATAGAAAAAGAGGGAGAACTTCCAAATTCATTCTACGAGGCCAACATCACCCTGATTCCGAAACCAGACAAAGACACTTCAAAGAAAGAAAACTACAGACCAATATCTCTAATGAACCTTGACGCAAAAATCCTCAATAAAATTCTGGCGAATCGGATTCAAATACATATCAAAAAAATTATACATCATGATCAAGTAGGATTTATCCCTGGGATGCAAGGCTGGTTTAATATACGGAAATCAATAAATGTTATTCACCACATCAATAGACTTAAAAATAAGAACCATATGATCATCTCAATAGATGCAGAAAAAGCATTCGACAAAGTACAGCATCCCTTTATGTTCAAAACGCTAGAAAAATTAGGGATAACAGGATCATACCTCAACATTGTAAAAGCAATCTATGATAAGCCACAGGCCAGCATCATTCTGAATGGAGAAAAATTGAAGGCATTCCCTCTAAGATCTGGTACAAGACAGGGATGCCCTCTCTCACCACTTCTGTTCAACATAGTCCTCGAAACACCGGCAAGAGCAATTAGACAGACGAAAGAAATTAAAGGGATAAAAATTGGAAAAGAAGAACTTAAATTATCACTATTTGCAGATGATATGATTCTATACCTAGCAGACCCAAAAGGGTCTACAGAGAAGCTATTAGAGCTAATAAATGAATTCAGCAAAGTGGCAGGATATAAGATCAACACGCATAAATCAAAGGCATTCCTGTATATCAGCGACAAATCCTCTGAAACGGAAATGAGGACAACTACTCCATTCACAATATCCCCCCAAAAAATAAAATACTTGGGAATCAACCTAACAAAAGAGGTGAAAGATTTATACAATGAAAATTACAAAACCCTAAAGAAAGACATAGAAGAAAACCTTAGAAGATGGAAAAATATACCCTGCTCATGGATAGGCAGATCCAACATCATCAAAATGGCGATATTACCAAAAGTTCTCTATAAGTTCAATGCAATGCCAATCAAAATCCCAACAGCATATCTTGTAGAAATAGATAAAAGAATCATGAAATTCATATGGAATAATAAAAGACCCAGAATAGCAAAAACAATACTAAGCAGGAAGTGTGAATCAGGAGGTATAGCGATACCAGACTTCCAACTATACTACAGAGCAATAGTAACAAAAACAGCATGGTACTGGTACCAAAACAGGTGGGTGGACCATTGGTACAGAATAGAGGACACAGTAACCAATCCACAAAACTACAACTATCTTATATTTGATAAAGGGGCTAAAAGCATGCAATGGAGGAAGGATAGCATCTTCAACAAATGGTGCTGGGAAAACTGGAAATCCATTTGCACCAAAATGAATCTGAATCCCTATCTCTCGCCGTGCACAAAAGTTAACTCAAAATGGATCAAGGAGCTTGATATTAAATCAGAGACACGGCATCTGATAGAAGAAAAAGTTGGTTATGATCTACACGCTGTGGGATCGGGCTCTAAATTCCTCAATAGGACACCCATAGCGCTAGAGTTAACAAATAGAATCAACAAATGGGACTTACTCAAACTAAAAAGTTTTTTCTCAGCAAAAGAAACAATAAGAGAGATAAACAGGGAGCCTACATCCTGGGAACAAATCTTTACTCCACACACTTCAGATAGAGCCCTAATAACCAGAATATACAAAGAACTCAAAAAATTAGACAATAAGATTACAAATAACCCAATCAATAAATGGGCCAAGGACCTGAACAGACACTTCTCAGAGGAGGACATGCAATCAATCAATAAGTACATGAAAAAATGCTCACCATCGCTAGCAGTCAGAGAAATGCAAATCAAAACTACCCTAAGATACCATCTCACTCCAGTAAGATTGGCAGCCATTAGGAAGTCAAACAACAATAAGTGCTAGAGAGGATGCGGGGAAAAGGGCACTCTTGTTCATTGCTGGTGGGACTGCAAATTGGTGCAGCCAATTTGGAAAGCAGTATGGAGATTTCTCGGAAAGCTGGGAATGGAACCACCATTTGACCCAGCTATTCCCCTTCTCGGTCTATTCCCTAAAGCCCTAACAAGAGCATGCTACAGGGACACTGCTACATCGATGTTCATAGCAGCTCAATTCACGATAGCAAGACTGTGGAACCAGCCTAGATGCCCTTCAATAGATGAATGGATAAAAAAAATGTGGCATTTATACACTATGGAGTATTACTCTGCATTAAAAAATGACAAAATCATAGAATTTGGAGGGAAATGGATGGCATTAGAGCAGATTATGCTAAGTGAAGCTAGTCAATCTTTAAAAAACAAATACCAAATGACTCCTTTGATATAAGGGGTGTAAACAAGGACAGGGTAGGGACGAAGAGCTTGAGAAGAAGATTTACATTAAACAGGGATGAGAGGTGGGAGGGAAAGGGAGTGAGAAGGGAAATTGCATGGAAATGGAAGGCGATCCTCAGGGTTATACAAAATGTCATATAAGAGGAAAGGAGGGGTAAGACAAGAGAATACAAATGGAAGAAATGATTTACAGTAGAAGGGGTAGAGAGAGAAAAGGGGAGGGGAGGGGAGGGGAGGGGAGGGGGGATAGTAGAGAATAGGACAGACAGCAGAATACATCAGACACTAGAAAGGCAATATGTCAATCAATGGAAGGGTAACTGATGTGATACAGCAATTTGTATACGGGGTAAAAGCGGGAGTTCATAATCCACTTGAATCAAACCGTGTAATATGATGTATTAAGAACTATGTAATGTTATGAATGACCAATTTAAAAAAAAAAAAAAAAGAAAGAGAGAGAGATTCTAAAAAAGCAAACAAACAATCAGAAATCCTTAAAATGAAGAAAACAATAAACCAAATAAAAAACTCAGGAGAAAGATCCCTTAGAAGACAGAACATTAGATAATGAAGACAAAATATATAATATTTTTTAAAAATATATTTATTTTTTTAGTTGTAGTTGGACAGAATACATTTATTTAATTTATTTATTTTTTTGTGGTGCTGAGGATCAAACCCAAGGCCTTGCATGCGCTAGGTGAACATTCTACTGCTGAGTCACAACCCCAGCCTCCAGAATATACAATCTTGAAAATAAAGTTGACCACACAGTGAAGATGGTAAGAAACCATGAATAGAACATCCAAGATTATGGGATAGCATCAAAAGACCAAATCTAAGATTTATTGGGATAGAGGAAGGCACAGAGATTCAAATCAAAGGAATGTACAATCTCTTCAATGAAAAAATATCAGAAAATTTCCCAAACATGAAGAATGAATTAGAAAATCAAATACAAGAGGCTTATAGGACACCAAATGCACAAAATTATGACAGATCTACAACAAGGAACATTATAATGAAAAT
Organism: Urocitellus parryii; assembly: GCF_045843805.1. Lineage (NCBI taxonomy): Eukaryota > Metazoa > Chordata > Mammalia > Rodentia > Sciuridae > Urocitellus > Urocitellus parryii. The sequence goes on along the minus strand of NC_135541.1, from coordinate 46,718,722 downwards.
GCCTGGCATACAGAATAAGGATATAATCTTAAAGGCTGCAAGAGAGAGTAATCAGAATACATATAGGGGGAAACCAATTTGGATCTCAGAAGATTTTTCAACCCAGACCCTCAAAGTCAGCAGATCCTGGAACAAGATATACCAAGCTCTGAAAGAATACGGATGCCAACCAAGAATCTTATATCCAGCAAAATTAAACTTCATATTTGATGACAAAATAAAAATCTTTCATGATAAACAAAAGTTAAAAGAATTTACAGCGAGATAGCCTGCACTACAGAACATTCTCAGCAAAATATTCCAGGACAAGAAAATGAAAAACGACAATGAAAATCAGAAAAGGTAGAAACTACACTAAGGAAAAGGCCAATCAAAGGAGAAACCACATCAAATTAAAAACCAAAAATAAACCAAAATGTCCAGGAATACAAATTATATTTTAATAATAACCCTGAATGTGAATGGCCTAAACTCATCAATTAAAAGACATAGACTGGAAGATTGGATTTTACAAAGACCCAATAGTATACTGCCTTCAAGAGACTCAACTTACAGGAAAAGACATCCACAGACTAAAGGTGAAAGGGTGGGGAAAAAATGTACCACTCACATGGACTGTGTAAACAAGCAGGGTTTTCCATCCTCATATCAGATAAAGTGGACTTCAAACCAAAGCTAGTGAAAAGGGGTAAAGAAGGACATTTCATTACTGCTTAAGGGATTCATACCTTAACAAGATATAATAGTCATAAATATCTATGCACCAAACAATGGGGCAGCTATCTATATCAAACAAACTCTTCTTAACAACAAGAATCAAATAGATTACAACACAATAATACTATATGACTTTAATACACCTTTATCACCACTGGATTGATCCTTCAAACAAAAACCAAACAAAAAAAATATAGAAACCAATAAAACAATCAATAATTTAGACTTAACAGACATATATAGAATATTTCACCCATCAATGAGTGAATACACTTTCTTCTCAGCAGCACATGGATCCTTCTCCAAAATAGACCATATGTTATATCACAAAGCAAGTCTTAGAAAATATAAAAAAAAAAAATAGAGATACTACCTTGCATTCTAGCTGACCATAATGGAATAAAATTAGAAATCAATGATGAAATAAAAAAGAGAACCTACTTCAACACCTGGAAACTAAATAATATGCTACTGAATGAACAATGGGTTGCAGAAGATATCAAGATTCAGAAATTCTTAGAAGTAAATGAGGACTCTGATACAACTTATCAAAATTTCTGGGATGCTATGAAGGTGGTGCTAAGAGGAAAGTTCATTGTATTAAGCTTATTCATTAAAAGAATAAAAAGTCAACAAATAAACAACCTGAAATTACATCTCAAAGCCCTAGAAAAAGAAGAACAAAACAACACCAAAAGTAGTAGAAGACAGAAAATAAAATCAAAGTGGAAATCAGTGAAATTGAAACTGAAGAAATAATTATTAAAAAATAACAAAACAAAAAACTGGTTTTATGAAAAAATAAATAAAATTGACAAATCCTTAGCCAAACTAACAAAAATAAGGAGAGAGAAAACTCAATTTACTAAAATTTGTGAAGAAAAAGGAAATATCACAGCAGACACTACTGAAATACAGAAGACAAAACTATTTTGAAAATTTATACTCCAGTAAAATAGAAAACCTCAAAGATACTGACAAATTTCTAGAGGCATATGATCAAACCAAACTCAGTCAAGAGGACATACACAATTTAAACAGGTCAGTTTCAAGCAAAGAAATAGAAAACACCACCAAAAGCCTACCAACCAAGAAAAGCCCAGTATCAGACAGATTCACAACTACTCAGCTAAAGAGAAGAATTAATACCAATACTCCTCAAATTATCCCATGAAATAGAAAAGGAGGGAACCCTTCCAAACTCATTCCATGAAGCTAGTGTCATCCTGATATCAAAACCAAACAGAGACACATCAAGGAAAGACAACTTCAGACCAATATCCCTGATGAACATTGATGAAAAATTCTGAATAAAATTCTCAAAAATCACTTACAAAAACATATAAAATTTGTGCACCATGGTCAAGTGGTGTTCATTCCAGGGATGAAAGGTTGGTTCAACATACAAAAATCAATAAATGTAATTCATCACATCAATAGGCTTAAAAATAAGAATCATATGATTATGTCAATTGAGGCAGAGAAAGCACTTGACAAAATACATCCTTTCATGTTCAAAACAATATGAAAACTAGGGATAGTAGGAACATACTTCAACATTGTAAAAGCTATCTATGCTAAACCCAAGGCCAACATCATTTTAATAGAGAAAAAATCGAAAGCATTCCTTCTAAAAACTGGAATAAGATAGGGATGCCCACTTTTACCACTTCTATTCAACATAGTCCCTGAAGCTCAAGCCAGGGCAAATAGACAGATGAAAGAAATGAAATATACCTCTAGAAATTTGTTGGTGTCTTTGAGATTTTCTATTTTACTGGAGTATAAATTTTCAAAATAGTTTTTAATTGTATTCTACATTTCAGTAGTGTCTAATAGGAAAAGAAGAACTCAAGCTATCATTATTTACTGATGACATGGTTCTATACTTAGAGGATCCAAAAAAATAAAAAAACTTCACCAGAAAACTTCTAGAATTAATTAATGAATTTATCAAAGTAGCAATATCCAGAAATCAATAATTATTAATCAAATGAATTTCTATATATCAGTGATGAATCCTCTGAAAGAGAAATTAGGAAAACTACCCCATTCATTATAGCCTCAAAAAAAAAATAAAATACTTGGGAATCAATTTAACAAAAGAGGTGAAAGAACTCTACAATAAAAATTACAGAACACTAAAGAAAGAAATTGAAGATGACCTTAGAAGATGGAAAGATCTCTCATGCTCTTGGATAGGCAAAATTAATATTGTCAAAATGGTCATATTACCCAAAACACTATACATATTCAATGTGATTCCAATTAAAATCACAACATTATTCCTTATAGAAATAGAAAAGGCAACATGAAAGTTTTTTGAAAAAATAAGAGACCCAGAATAACCAAAGCAATCCTTAGCCACAAGAGTAAAGCAGGAGGCATCACAATACCAGAACTTAAACCATACTGCAAAGCTATAGTAACAAAACAGCATGGTATTGGCACCAAAATAGGCATATAGACCAATGGTACAGAATAGAAGACACAGAGACAAACCCACATAAATACAATTATCTCATACTAGGCAAAGATGCGAAAAACATACATTGGAGAGAAGATAGCCTCTTCAATAAATGCTGCTGAGAAAAATAGAAATCCATATGAAGGAAAATGAAACTAACCCTCTATCTCTCACCATGCACAAAATTCAATTCAAAGTAGATCAAGGACCTAGGAAATGGACCAGAGACTCTGCACCTAATAGAGGAAAAAGTAGACCCAAATCTTCATCATGTTGAATTAGGCCTCAACTTTCTTAACAAGAATCCTGAAGTGTAAGAAATAAAATCAAGAATCAATAAATGAGATGATTTGAAACTAAAAATCTTCTTCTTGGCAAAAGAAACAATCAATGAGGTGAAGAGAGAGCCTACATTTTGGGAGCAAATATTTGCCACATACACGTCAGATAGAGCACTAATGTCAGATAGAGCACTAATCTCCAGGATATATAAAGAACTCAAAAAACTTAATACAAAAAAAGAAAATCCCAATCAATAAATGGGCTAAGGAGCTGAACAGACACTTCCCAGAAAAAGATATATCTGATCAGCAAATATATGAAAAACTGTTCAACATCTCTAGTAATTCGAAAAATGCAAATCAAAACTACTCTAAGATTTCACCTCACTCCAGTCAGAATGGCATTTATCAAGAATGCAAACAATAAGTGTTGGCGAGGATGTAGGGGGAAAGGCACACTCATACATTGTTGGTGGGACTGCAAATTGGTACAACCACTATGGAAAGTACTATGGAGATTTAGAAAACTTGAAATGGAACTTCCCTTTGACCTAGCTATCCCACTCCTCCATCTCTAACCAAAGGACTTAATATCAGCATACTACAAAAACATACCACATCAATGTGTATAGCAGCTCAATTCACAATAGTTATATTGTGGAACCAACCTAGATGCCCTTCAATAGATGAATGGATAAAGAAACTGTGGTATATATACACAGTGGAATATTACTCAGCATTAAAAGAGAATAAAATTATGGCATTTGCAGGTAAATGAATGGAGTTAGAGAATATCATGCTAAGTGAAGTAAGCCAATCCCCCCAAACCAAAGGCCAAATGTTTTCTCTGATAAGTGGATGCTGATCCATAATGGGAGGGGGCATGGGATAAATGGAGGAACCCTGATTGGGCAAAGGGGGAGGGAGGCGTGGGGAGCGAGCGTGAGGGCAGGAAAGATGGTAGAATGAGAGGGACACATTACCCTAGGTACATGTATGACTGCACATATGGTGTGACGCTACATCAAGTACAACCAGAGAAATGAAAAATTGTGCTGCAGTTGTGTACAATGAATGAAAATGCATTCTGCAGTCATATATACCTAATTAGAATAAATAAATTAATTTTTTAAAAATTAAAGTACACAACCATTAAAATTTTCAAAGCCATCGTACTTTGAAAAGATGAAAAAAATATACCCTACCATTTCTGCTCAAATGAAAAATAATAAAAAGAAAGTACAAATTGCTAGTATGTGAAAGGAAACATCACTTCAGATCTTATAAACATTAAAAGAATATAATAAAAGAATACTCTGACAATAAATTATACAGCTTTTTTTTTTTTTTTGGTAGTGGGGATTGAATCCAGAGATACTTTGTCACTGAGCTATATCCTCACCTCTTATTGTTTTTCATTTTGAAACAGAGTCATGGCAAGTGCTTAAGGGCCTCATTCATTTTCTGAGACTAGCCTTGAACTTGCTATCATCCTTTCTTGGCCTCCCAAGTTACTGGGACTATAGTCATGTGCCACTGGATGAATGACATAATTTTTAAAGAAATGGACACATTTTTTGAAAGCCATCAATTATTAAACTTAAAAACAAGAAATAGAAAATCTGAAGGATTCTATATCTATTTATTGAATATATAATTAGAAATCTTCCTAGAGAAAACCTGTGCCCTGATAGCTACCCTGGTGAAATCAACCATGCATTAAAGAATAAATGATACCGATTTTACATAATTTGTTTTTGAAAATAGAAGGATATGGGACTTTTTCCAACTCACTTCATGGGGCCATTAAATACTATATCAAAAACTAAAAAACATAATACTATCATAAAAAACTAAAGATCAAGCAGGGCCTGGTGGCACATGCCTATAATCGGGGACTCAGGAGGCTGGGACAAGAGGATTGTGAGTTGAAAGCCAGCCTTAGCAAAAGTGAGGGGCTAAGCAACTCAGTGAGATCCTGTTTCTAAATAAAATACAAAATAGGGCTGGGGATGTGGCTTAGTGGTCAAGTGCCACTGAGTAGTTCAATCCCTGGTAGAAGGAGGAGGAGAAGGAGGAGGAGGAGGAGGAGGAGGAGGAGGAGGAGGAGGAGGAGGAGGAGGAGGGGCAGGAATTGGAGAAAAAGAAAAAAATCTAAAGATCAATATCCTTCATGCAAAATATTCGTTCAATATAAATTCAAGCATGCAACACATAAAAAGACAAATATATCATAATCAAGAGATCAATCCCAGAAACTCATAAGGTTAATTTAACACTTAAAACTAGTCAATGTAAGTCACTCCATTAACTAAATAAAAGGGAAAAATAATATCTCAATAGATGTAGAGCAAATATTTAAAAAATCATCACCTTTTCCTATTAAAACCTATAGAAGAAAATATAGAAGAATATCTATATAAAATTTGGGTAGCCAAAATTTCTTATACATGACATTGAGAAATTTTCAAAAAGTGAAACATGTCGTACTGTAGAACAAAGCGTATAAAATGTATTAGCTACAGATCATTATCTTAAAAATTTAAATAGAGAAAAACCTGAACGGTTACTTCATAAAAGAAGATATATAAAGATGGCCAGTAAGTAAATAAAAAGATGTTCACCTTCAATAGTCATCAGTTAAATATAAATTAAAACCACAATTAGATACTACCTTACACCTGGTAGATGGTAGCGATTATGAGACCCAAAGCACGGAAGGTGGACAAAAGTGTTGTTACAAGTTGTTTTGTGTCCTCCCCTCCCCCCAAAAATAGATTGAATCTCTAACCTCTAATATCTCATATTGTGATCTTCTTTGGAAACAAGATCAATTAGATAAGGTTTTACTGGAGTAGGGTAGACCTTAATCCAATAGGATTGATGTTTTTGTGGAAGATGGCCATGAATGACGGACACCAGGAGAGACATCATGTGAAAATGAAGGCAAATTGGAATCATGTGTCTACAAGCCAAGGAACATCTGGGACTACCAGAAGATGGAAAAGATCCTCCTCTGGAGGCTTCAAAGCGGGTGTGGCCTTGCCAACCTCTTGATTTTGGATTTCTAGACTCCATAACTGTAAAACAACAAAAGATGATTGTTGTAAGGAACCCTGTTGGCAGTGTGTTGTTATGGCAGCCCTAGGAAACAAACACAGGTGTGAAGCATCCGGAGCTCTCATCTATTACTAGGAGTAACTTAAAATAACCATTTCTTGCTAAGTTAAACAAACATATGACTTGGCAATTCTGCTCTTAGGTATTTATCTAAGGGGAATGAAATGCCCACAAGAATATTTGTACAAGAATGCTCATAGTAACTTCAGTCAAAATAAACAGAAACTGGAGTTAAGCAAAAGTCCATCCATAGAAGAATGGAGAGACAATATGTAATGTTTATAATTTTGAGTTTCACTGAAAGATAAAACAGAAGGAGCTACTCCCAAATTCAACAGTGTAGAAGAATCTCAAAATTAACGTGCTGAGTAAAAGAAACCAGATATAATAAGGAACACATTGCATGATTCCACTTAGCTGGATATTAAGACAAGCAAAACTAATTGATTATGACCAAACATCACAACAGTGGTTCCTTCTATAGATTTACCTATAAAGGATCATGAGAGCACATTATGAAGCAATGGAAATATTCTGTATCATGATTTGGATGTTGGTTATGGCTGTATACATTTGCCAAACTTAGCTCTGAACTTTAGATCTTTGCATGGTGTGTGTTTGTTTTTATGCTATAATAAATGGTATTATCTTTCAGATTTTATTTCCTCATTTTTGCTGATGTATAGAAATCGACTTTATTGTACTTTAGTTGTGTTCCGTCTCTCCTCTCCCCTTCTTTTCTGTTTCTTTGCTGATGTCCTTAGCTAGAATCATTGTAAATGATTTTATGGAATTAATCATCACTAGATAAGTGCAATCAGACAGCAACAGTTTTCTTATCTTGATCTTTACTTTAAACCCACCCTGGATTAAATTTGGGGCAGATCCCTTGGCTTTTCCAATCATGCTTAGATAACAAATAAATAGTCCCTTTGGCTTGGCATTAAGAAATTCATTCTAGCCTAATAACCACATGACTTTAGTCTGGTTTAGGGTAACAATCAAAAACTTCAAACTCTTATCCCATATAAAGCATCTCCCTTTCCCCAGTGGGGGACCCGCCCAGGCTTGGAAGTACACAGAAGAGGTGGTACACTTTTACTGGCCACCTTCTTCATCTGTTATCAGCTCTATCTTCAGCTCACACACTAGCTGCTTATCTAAGCCCTTACTGTCAGTTGAGGCAGAGGGGATGACAGGAAATGGCACTGGATCAGCTGATGTGCTCTTGGCTCCCCCTGCATGCTGACTCTTATGGAGTGCTTTTGTGGGTTTTCTGCAGAGGATGCAGCTGAGACTTCCAATGGCAGTCGCCCTGATGATCATGATGCTTGTCCTCTGGCAAGAAGCTTTAGGATCTGCTTCCTAAAGGCCCAGGCTTCCAAATATACCACACACAACTTGGTAAAGTGTAGCCAGTCCTCCTCAGCACAATCCATTTTGAGAAGATTCCCAATTTGCCCTGTTATTTGTAGAACTACAGAACTAGTTTGCATTTCTCTGTATTCTCTCGTCTGGTGGCATATTGCTCACCTTTAAACAACCTGTTGAGGTAAATACACAAATTCCCCAGCTCTCCGAATTTGGGGGATGCCCTCAGTTCCCCTCACTCAAGTCTAGGTAAAGGAAAGTCACCCCTTCCCCTCTGCCAAGAGGACCAGTGGGAGGGTAACGAACAGCACACTGACCCTTCTCTCCAGCCAAGACCTCACTGCTGGCCTTTTGCACAGCAGCTCCTCGATGTTCCAAGGGTCCCCAGGCATGCCCTCTGTAAATGGTCAGACACCTTGCTCTGGGGCAGTGGAGTCATGTGGGGTACTTGGAATCTATCTGATTGTTCTCAAAGTGAGACAGCAAAGTCCCATTTTAACATCCTCTTGAATAATTGATCTCTTTCCTTTTCTCATTTCTCCTCGTCATTCTCAGTTGTATTTTGTCACTTTCAACCTTGCATTCCTATTACTGCGGTGCATGTCTATTTTTCACTACTGGAGGATACAGTTCTGGAGAATTGGATGCAAATGTGATTTGACTTTGCATCTGCCGTGGAACTCGGTGGAATGCTGGTATAGAGTTAGGGCTTAATATTCATCAAGGAATGAACAGATGAGTACTTGGAACTGCTCATGCAGGGTTGGTCAGTTTAGGCAGGGCTCAGACTGACCTTTTGTTAAATACCCTGGGCTTCTTAATTCCTTAGCCTGTGCCTAAAACTCATTCATTTGCTTGTTACTCAACAACTGTTTTTTGAGAATTTATTATATGTCAGATACTGAGTAAACAGTCAGTATTTAAAGATAGACATGTTTAAAAAAAATAGACAAGTCCTCTACACTTTTGGAGTTTAGAACTGACACATCATGGTGTGGATATGACATTGAGAGGTGAGTAAGCTTTGGCAAGGTCAAGAGGAAGAACAGCCAATTTATGAAGGGTAATAGCTGACCACTACTGTTGACTTGGAGATGAGAATGTATGAATGTGGACAAAGGGGCACAAAGGATAGCATAGATCAGCCTAGCTATAAACAAGCAGCATGGAGCAAGTGCATGGTCCAGACAAACACTGACAGGCTTGGGCAGATGTTATGGTGTGAATATGGTTTGTCCCCTCTGAAACTCATGTTGAAATTTAATCCCCATTGTGAGCTATTAAGAGAGGTTTCCTGAGGTGACTATCATGAATAGATAACCTATTCATGCAGTTAACGGATTAATGGGTTAAAGGGTTATCTAGAGTGAGGGTCTATAAAAAAAAAGCCAGTTTGGCTAGATCTCTCCCACATGCCTTGTTTCTTGCCATGTGCTATCCCATGCCACCTCCAGATTTTGCTGGCAAGAAGGCCATCACCAGATGCAAGCCCTTGACCTTGGTCCAGAACCAAGAGCCAAAATAAACCTCTTTTCTTTGTAACCTATCCAGTCTGTGGTATTGTGTTGTTAAGATCAGAAAATGGACTAGAACAGTGGATGTGAACAGCTGCTTCTGAGAACATTCCTGGAACTTGGTTTTCTTCAGCATATTCCTTAAAAAATATGATTTACAACATGCTCTTAGTCTTTTGGAAACGTCTAGGTTAATGAAAATAAGCACTGAGGTATACTTTCAATGCCTGTTTGTGATACCTGATTCTGAATTGATAAATAGCCTTGTCAATTCTATAAGGTATTTAGATGCTCTTGTCTCACGTTGTCGCTTAGTGAGGGTCTCGTTATCTGCCCTCAACTCCCCCCAGTTCCCACACACATGCACACACACTTACCCTGGAAACTGAAGCCTTTCGGCTGTGCTAAAGGCGGGTACATACTTATCTCTCATTAAACTGATTGACAAGGATTTTGAAAAGTGACCTTGGGGAAAGAATATGGCTTATCCTAACTGAATCCTTAACAAAATTATGCCACGTTTGCCTCCGGGAACAAAGGAGCTCTGCAAAATAGGCTGAGTTGGGTATATTTTCTCAGCATCCAAATATCACGCACAAACATCTCAGTAGCAAAATTCAAAGCCACATGAAGAACCAAGTGCGTGTGGTCTGGAATATTAAAAATCCATGTTAATTTGGAGGCATTTCTGCCTGCAGGGCTCTAACAGAAAAAATAACTAAAAACAAAAGAAGGTCAAATGTAATGACAGGCTGATCATAATCTCTGGCTTACAAGCAGAGGGCTATCATGACTCTTAGTAATGTGTGAATAAGCAAGGTTTACAGATTATTGAGTAGCAGATACAAGATATTAAGAATACAGAAAGAACAAGTCTTCACTAACAGCATCGATATTGGTGCCGAATGATTCTAGGATGCCCACTGAGTAATGTGGTGTAACCTGCAAACCCTCGGGAACACAAAAGAACCCAAACGCTAACATTGGGTTTTGGCGCACACGGTATTCTCCTGCTGTAGCTGGGTTGGGCTTTCATGTGGCCAGAGAATTCCTTCCAATATTTTGTGGTCCTGGCAAGCTTCAGTAGACAGTTACTTTATAACTGTGGGCCAAGCCACAGGTGAAGGTCAAAGACAGGGCTAGGGCAAGCATCTACAAGGGAAGCTGGAAAATATGTGTGTTGGGGGGGGGGGGCGGTGGAAGCAAGCAGGTAGGTGAGGCAGGTGGTGAGGAATGGGAGTATACTATTTGGAGCCGCAAGCAGAGTTCTCACACCCAGAGTAGAAGCCAAGTCTTGTAGCCAGAAAGAGAATGGGTTCTTGGAAATAAAAACAGCTGCCAACAGGCCAAGGCATAGAACCTAACAAAGATAGTAAACCAGGAGGGTTGAGAGCCAAGAGGGTGAGTGAAGCCAGCAGGATTGGAAAGAAGTAGCTGGTTGGATGGGAGGTGTCCTGGGGAATAGGCAGGGAGGCCTGTGCCTGCTCAGAGTGGTCAGAAAAAACACCTTGTGAAATGGGACATCTCTCTAGATGACAACTACAAACTAACAGATAAAAAAATCAACCCCATATGGCTCCCTCCCAAAATGTACTTCTCATGGTTACTGTTTTTTTTTTTCCTACCTGAGGAGGAAGAAAGTTGAGCAATAAGGCAACCTTTACCCTTTAAACAAGGGCATGAAACATATCGTAACAAAGGACTCTGTGGTCAAATACATGCTGAAAAAGGCTATCGTATATCATCTTCTCCGTAATTTGCAATGTACATTAGTTTATCAAAGGTTCTGAAAAGCCCTGGAGTGGAGAGACCTGCTTGTCCTTTCTCTGAGCAGCACACATTGAACATTTTTTCTAGAACTTTTGTTACACTGACTCAATTATAAAGACAAAATTCATGTTGATTCAATAACAGGGAAATCACAGAAAATCCTTCCCAACACTGTCCAGAAAAAAAGTCCTTGTTATTTATTTATTTAAAAATATCTATTTCCAAAAAGGATTTGAAATGGTGTGTGTGTGTGTGTGTGTGTGTGTTATGATTTGTCATCAGAATGTGAAGAGAGATGGTCAGGATGATCATCCAGTTTCATTGAATTATGTCTTTGAAGCAGTAATGACATTGATGGTCCTGATAAACCAAGCAGTAGGTTCCAGGTACTTTGAAGACAGCAATATAGAGGCTACATACAGAAAGTAGATAGAATTTCTGGCGGCAAATCCAGCAAATTCAGCATCAGAAAATGGAGATCATGTTCTGTCTGGCCTTCTCTTTGTTCGTTAGTAACTGCAACACAGGGCTGTGGACTGTTGGGGCAGGTATGTGTCAGGATGGAACCAGTAGCTCTTAAAGCCTTTGATGTTAGAACTCAGTCCCTGCCTTCAATGTGCTTGCATCTTTTGGAGCTGGAAAGGACACTTGAGATCCTACACCTTTCATAAACAAAACAAGTCAATATGGGATCCCAGGCAAGATTTAGGTAGCTTGGTGTATGTTTTACTCTCCTACAGATTTTTTGGTAAGAATATTTTCTGCTTGAATCAGATAACTCAGGTTGTTATCGGGACCCATGTGCCACCCTGTCACCTGTTTCCACAGAGAGAAGCTCTGGTGGCAAGGACAAAAATGGCATTTTACTTTACCTATTCTTCTTTGAGATCAGGGTCACAGTCTTTGTGAGAGGACTAAGGAACTGAGGATAGATGCCTTTTCCAGAGAGAGCCCAGGGTGACCCTGAGGGCAAGCTAGCTAATGAGCGGCCCTGGGCTAGGCTGAGGATTAAGCCTTTGTGCTGTGACAGAACAGAACCAAAGTAACGTTTGGTTCCTTCCAGCACCTTTCTGGAGCCTGCTCTTCCAATTATATTTAGATAGAAGTGGGTTTTCTGTAATGTTGTGGAAAGTTGCAAAGGAGACACTCTTTTAGCACAAAAGGAGGGCAGATACACTAGCAAAAAGGTCAACCTCAGCTTAAGAAAGCTTTAAAAAAAAACTTTAAAAAAAAAAAAAAACTCTTTCAAATAAACACCAGATTCTTATGAGAAATTCTTTCCTCTCATTTCTTCCAGATTGCCCAGGTCCTGACCTTCATCTTTCTATATTCATCATCAGTACCTAAAAAAGGAGATGACTCAGAGGGTGGACAACAGAAGAGGCAAACTTTTGGGAGAAAGGAGCAAGATTTAAAAGTACTGAAGGCCAGGCATGGTGGTGCATGCTTTTAATCCCAGCTACTTGGGAGGCTGAGGCAGGAGGATCCGAAGTTCAAGGCCAGTCTGCGTGACTTATTAAGATCCTGTCTCAAAGTAAGATTTAAAAAAAGAAAAAAAAAATGCTTGGAGAAGTAGCTCAGTACCTGCCTAGCATATGTGAGGCCCTGGGTTCAATCCCCATTATTACAAAAAAAGAAAAAAAAATGCACTGAGGAACTACAGAGGGTCCAAGGAAGGGAGGCAGAAGGAAGGAATGCAAGGAGAAGGCTCACTGCCTATGAAAGGAGGAGCCATAGGCTCTGATCTAAAAACATGTGGAGTTAGAGTGGAAACTGCTTGAGAAAATATTGCAAGGTAAATTGGGAACTATGGTAGTGAAAGAATCAAGCACCTAAGCACCAAGGAGAATCCAGTACTGCAAGGAGGTTCATGGGCTCAAGCAACTTCTCTCTTGTGTTCCTGTGTGCTGAGAGAGGGCCTACTGTGTGTGCAATGCCATGCTGAGCATTAATCCCCATGATCTTTGGACATGGGACATGGTCTCTGCTCCCTTGGAGCAGACTCAAGTACATAAAGGACAGAATGTAGACAGTGAAGAAGAGTGTGATTATGGAAAGGGAGGTGGAGGGAGAAAAATTTGGAGAATTGGATGGGCTTGAGCATTGAGCATGAGTTGAGGGCAGAACTGACCAGTTGAGAAGCTTTTGCAAAGCTGAGCACTCGTGTTAGCATCTTGATAGACATTTTTAAAGGTTGTGTGCCAACAGTTTTCACACACATGCACACATGCATGTGCACATACACATGCACGCACATACACAATAAAGTCATGACTCTGTGGGGTCATGGAGCAATTATTTATTTATTTATTAGTTTTAGGTGGACCCAATATCTTTATTTTATTTTTATGTAGTGCTGAGGATCAAACCCAGTGCCTCAACGTGTGCCAGGCGAGTGCTCTACCACTGAGCCACAACCCCAGCCCATAACAATTATTTTTTAAAGGTATTATTACTTTGGTGCTAAGACTTGAACCCCTTTATACATACAATGCACTTTACCACTGAGGTATGCCCTCAGTCCCTGGGGCATGGAACTTCTTGCTTCTAAAATTGCACTGCAGTAGACATTTGTCATACATTTGATCTCCCAGTATCTGAACCCCTTTCCTTTGCTTGGGAGTTTCTCACATTATGAGGTAGAGTGCATATCCCACTACAGACTGTAAAATAGACTTTTTCTTTCCTAGACTCTGTTGCTAGGATATTGGTCACATGATCTAGGTTCTGCCAAACAGCTTTAAATGGAAGGCTGGTGATGTGATGGACCAGGATCAGCCCAGAATCCATGCATGTGATAGCTGTGGCAGTGAAGTGGTGGTGACAGGATGGGAACAGGAATGTTAATGGGCAGTGGAGGATCTGCTGGTGGCAGTGATGATGGTGGCCATGATGGTGGTGAAGGCAGTCATGCATCAGCAGTTGCTTTCTAGAGGCAACAGGAACAGTGGTTTCGATGGCAGCTGTGGTGTCCAATGTCTAGTGATGCTGGCAGTGCCAGCAGTGGCATTGGGTGACCAAAGGTAGCAGCAGTTTTGCATTGTAATTTTAGGCATTGTACCTACCATTGTAGCCTCCAGACCTGGATCTCTGGTCCTCCTTAAGACATTGCAAGCTACTTAATAAGCATTTCACCTTATGTTAGTCTCAGTGTTTGTTGCTTACAATTAGAAATCCTGGCTGATAAACAAAGCACTTGAAAAAATACTTTTTAAAAAAAAGTTTGAGGGGTTGGGGCTGTAGTTCAGTGGTGGAGTGCTTGCCTAGCACACGTGAGGCACTGGGTTCAATCCTTGGTACCGCATACAAATACACAAATGAAATAAAGGCATGCTATCCATCTACAACTAAAAAAAAAAATTAAGAAAAGTTTGAGTATAATTCCACATGACACTATTCTTGTTCACCAAAGCCAACAATGACTCAGAGTAAATTTTTATTCATTCAATAAATACTTATCAAATATGGAATCTAAAAATGGCTAATGTATAGTAAAAAAATATAAAGACAGTTACCAAGGAGCCAGGGTGTGGGAGAAAGGAAAGACACTAGTCAAAGTGTACAAAATTTCAGTTATACGATGAATGAATGAGTATAGCATGGTATTTATACAGTATCATACACTTGAAATTTGTTGAGGGTAGATCTCAAATGTTCTCACCACACACATTAAAAATGGTACCTAGCTTGCCTAGCATGTGCAAGGCCCTGGGTTTGATCCTCAGCACCACATAAAAATAAATAAATAAAATAAAGGTATTGGGTCCAACTACAACTAAAAAATAAATATTAAAAAAAGGTACCTAGGTGAGGTGGAGGTATGTTAGTTAGTTTGATCATGGTGGTCCTTCCACAATGTGTATATATCAAACCATCATGCACTATACTTTATATAACTTTGTCCATCATATCTCAATAAAGCTGAGAGAAAAAAAAACAAAGACGAATATCAAATACTTATTAGGCGTCTGCTTTGTGTCAGACATTGCAAGAGACACTATTAAGGGCAGTGACCAACCCAGATACAATCCTTGCCACTGTGGAGCTTATGGCCTAGTAGCAGATACAGATATTAAATAAATACTGGAAAGTATAATGGCAGAGTTCTATAAAATATTAAGTGCAATCATGTGCTATGGGAAGCTTACCACATAGGGAAGCTTAACCTAGTTTTAGGTGCCAGAAAAAGCATAATGCGAGACACGAATGATTCCGAGCAGTTAGCAAAGGGAAAGAAATAGAATGAAGAAAAGCATTTCAGATGGGGGAACAACACCTTTGAAGATACCAATGTGAGAGCTGTGGTTGGAATTTTGAGAATCTGAAAGGAATCTTTGACTGGAGGTAGAAAATGAACTGAGAGAAGAGGCTGGAGAAGTAGGTGAAACCAGGTCATGGAGGGCCTTGCAGTCTATGGAAACAATGTAGATTGCTGAGACCCTCCATCCATTAGGTCAGTCTCTGCAACCTGTACTGATTTGCCTCATAGAAAAGAGAACAGAAATGAACCCAAAGAAAACTTCGAAGTCACCTGAGTTTCTAAACAGATATTTGGTATTATGGACCGAATTGTGCCCTACCCCTAAATTCATATATCAAAATCATAGCCCCGCCCCAAGTCCACCAGAATGGGACTGTATTTGGAGGTAGAGCCTTGAGAGAGGTAATAAAGGTAAACAGGTTACATAGTTGCATCCTCATTCAACATGACAGGTATGTTTGGAAGAACAGATTAGGACACATCCAAGGCACAGACTGAGGGGAGGCCACATGAGGACCTGGGGAGGAGGTGGCCATCTTCAAGGCAAGGAGAGAGGCCCCGGGATAAACCAACACTACGGGCACCTTGATCTTGGATTTCAGTCCCCCAGAATTTTGAGAAAATACATTTTCACTGTTTAAATTACCCAATCTATGGCATTTGATTATGGCATCCATATTAACTAATACATTTTAAACCTTCACAGAGACAATGGTCTTGAAAAATCAAAGAGCTTTTGATTTGTAAGACCTGGAATTCTTGAAAGAGAAAAGATTTTTTTCCTCCGTGCTCAAAGCCAACTTTGAAAAACCAGAGGCAAATCCTATAAAAGTTAGTACATAAATTTAATATCATAAAGAAATTGAAAAAAATGCATCATGATCTTAAAAGAGAATAGTAATTATCTTTAAGATAAAATCAACATGCAGGGGCAATAGCAAATGCAAGAGAGCCAGACCTCAGAAACTCTCTCTCGGAGAAGGGGGTCCTGAGCTCCTGTCCTGGCTATTGGAGATCCCTAGATATTGGAGGATAGCTTAACAAATAGAGAATTTAATTTTCACCTCCTAACCAGGGTTTGTCGGCTTCTGCTGGCAGGAGGGTTCTGCACAAACTGTAGGCACCTACAGCCCAGAAGTATGGCAGCTCTTAATGGCAGGCTGAGCCCTTCGGTGTTGCAGCAAACCCCAGCAGCCCACCTCAACATCTTCTTTCTGAATTCTTGCCTTGTAAAATCCATAGGTAAAGATAAGCAAGGCTAAGAGTTGGATTTATTGAAAAAGAGAAACAGGAACAGAATTCTAGCAGTTCCAGAAGGAATCCTATAGCAGGTTTCCCCCTCTGTGGGCTAATCTAGGGATTTACATAGCACTTGGGTCAACACTATTGGATCACTCTTATGCTAATCAGGGTTTGGAAAAGTAACATGGCTACTGGTTCAAAATTATGCGAATTAGAGTTTGGTAAAGTACCAGCTATTGGTTAACTCTTGAGTCCAGACTTTAATTCAGGTCTGCCCCACTTCCATTCTCTCATCTGTAATCACAGTTTCCTAACAGGTTGGTCAGTAGATTGTGCATGCTGGGGGTTCTAGAGCTACAGTACTCAGGGGGAGCAGACTTCTGCAGCAGGTGCCCCCCACCATGGCCAGGCCTGGCTGCTGTGTGTGGCAGGTCAACTTTCCCTGGCTCACTAACCTACTTCACCCCATGTTGGATATAACTCTGCTGGCCTCACAGTGCCTCTAATACACAGCATGTTAGAGTTAGGCCCAGGCAAGAGCTAAGGAGACGACAGTCATGGTTGGGAGTCTATGAGGGTCCCCGTAGGATTATGTAGGCATAATCTCTTTTCATCTTCAAACTCAACCTGTGGGAGAGCTGTTGTTGTTATCATCTGTTTTACACAGAAGAAAACTGTATATGTCTTAGGTATTTACTAAAGATAAAAGATGAGATAGAACATGATTTTGCATTATTTATCTATTAGTGTGTAATACCTTACTCCATTCTTTTGCAGGTTAAAATAAACAAAAAGAACTATTTCACACAGTTTCTGTGGAACAGGCAATTTTGTTTTTTTTTTTTTTTTTTTTTTTTTTTTTTTTTTTTTTTTTTTTTAACATTTATTCATTTTTTCTTAGTTCTCGGCGGACACAACATCTTTGTTGGTATGTGGTGCTGAGGATCGAACCCGGGCCGCACGCATGCCAGGCGAGCGCGCTACCGCTTGAGCCACATCCCCAGCCCCAAACAGGCAATTTTGGAAGAAATAAATTGGTGCTTCTGACCTGGATCTTTCAGGAAGTTATAATCAAGAATTTGGTCTTCAGTCATCCGAAGGCTTTACTGGAGCTGATGGATCTACTTCAAGATGGCATAGTCACATGGCTATTGAGGGGAACTTCCTTAGGGCTGCTGGAGAGGCGCTGGACCTGTGAAAAAGGCAAATCTGTATCAGGTATGGTACTAAATATCAGAACAGCAATGGCCAAGTGATGGGTCTAAGGACAGTTTTATAAATTCTTAAACATACAACATAAAACAGTAAGAGGTGCCGATTTGGCTTAGAGAGGCCAATAGGCTTAACAGAGCTCCGTGTTTGGGATAAAGAATATCTGGACCTGTCAGTGGATGGCCAAGGTGGATCAAAGCCAATCTTAATGGATGCTGGTGGACATAAAGGCCAAAGACCAAAAAATGATGGGAAAGAAGTGTACTTCATCAGACACCTGCAAAAGGCAGAGGATAACTGAGGGTCAGATGCCTTACCATGTCGGAACAAATGGCTTCCCTGATGGTGCAAAGGTAAGGGATAGAGAGAAGAGCACAACACTGAATTTGATTATGGAGAAATCAGCAATTTGATTCTAAAATTATAAACCACATTTAGTTATGGAAACTAAAGGAGGTTTGTGCCCCCATGACATATTGTTCTTGCAGATAAGTATAGATCTTACACTATAAAGTATAAAGGCTTCAGTCTTGAGAAATATTTATTTTGCCTCAGAGCAAATGAAGTGACACTGCAGGTCTGCCTCTTTCATACCACATGCTAAGAGTTTAAAATTAGAGGCTCCATGCAATCTCTAAGCCAAAGAGCTCTCATCTTTGGAGGAGACCACTTCCCCTAAGAATCTTCTTGTGAAGATTCAGTAAGTTAATTTGTGTAAAGCACTTAGTGTGTAATGCATTACTCCAATGCTTTGCAGGTTAAAATAAGCAAAAAGAACTATTTCACACAGTTTCTGTGGATCAGACATTTGGGAGAAACAAATTAGTGATTCTGACCTGGATCTTTCATGAAGTTATAATCAAGAATTTGGCCAGGGCTGCAGTCATCTGAAGACTTTACTGGGGCTAATGGATCTGCTTCAAGATGGCGTGCTCACATGGCTATTAACGGAAACTTCTTTAGGGCTGCTGGAAAGGCCTTATACCATGGAACTCACTTTCTCTGGAGCAAGTGATCCAAGAGAGCGGCAGTGTCTTTTATGACTTAGCCTTACAAGCCTGTTATTCCTGAAATATTCTTTTTAAAAAAAAATACTTTTTAGTTGTTGATGGACCTTTATTTTTATTTATTTGCATGTGGTACAGAGAATCAAACCGAGTGCCTCACGCATGCTAGGCAAATGTGCTACCACTGAGCCACAACCCTAGCCCTTCCTGAAATATTCTAATTGCAAAGTCAGACCTATTCAGTGTAAGAGGACACTGCAAGAAAGGAATATCAGAAATTGGGGGACCATCGGGACTGTTTGTTGAGTCTTTTAGGAAAAAAGTGATTCTTACCATTAAGAATCCATGACTGAGTTGTTTATCTCATTAGTGCCACAAATGACAAAATTCTGAGTCACCATATAGAGTTGTACAGGTTGTTGGCCATACCAGGAAGCCAGGTAGAGAGGTTTGATCCCTGCACCATGATGCAGGGTTACGTCTATCCAAAGGAAGGACTGATTACTTTTTTTTTTTTTCCTGAACTTTACACAAATTCACTTGAAAGCTTGAGATTTACCTTTGACATCAAAGAAAACAACAAAAGTGAAGCTTAAACACCCATGATATCTTAAACAAAAATATACCAAAGAAACTTATAAGAAACCACTAGGGAGGTGTGAATGAGGAGTTCACTCTAGTATTTGTTGCAAATCAGCAACTTACTGAACTTGCTCTGCAAAATTCGACCTCTTCCAGACTTAACAGCTCATCGTGTGTAAATTACCTATCCCCACACTCTTCTAATTCTTAGTTTGCATTATTGAAATTTTCCAATGCTTTGAGGAGATTTTTGTTCTTAGACTCCCCAATATAGTTTTATATTTCTGTGATTTCCTGTTCTAGGAATCAATAGATGATAAACTCACAGGAAAACTTATACTGTTTTGCAATCAGGTATCCAAGTGGTAAAAACCAAAACAAAACAAAACAAAAAAACCTTTAATTGTAAATTCAGGGCCACCAATAGCTTTCTATACCGTTACATCAACTATCTGGTATTGTCCTAGCACATTGACACCTTGGAAAAAATACAGATGAAGAAGAATTTCCCCTACTATGTACATACAACTGGGATTTCAGCATCTTACTTAGATCTGAGGAAGGGGTTTTGCATTTCCTCCACTTTGCTGAGGCCTAAGGATTAAGGACTATGGGGATACTTCATTTTAGTGGAGACTTACTGTGGGCTCTAAACTCTCCTTTTCTCTTTCCAGGATTGCACTAATTAATCTATACTAATTATTAATCTATTAATTAACCTCCTTCACCCTGCTAGATAACATATCTCATTCCAGTGTCTTTTTGAATAGTTCCTCAAAGATAGCACAATCCCCAAAAGATAAAATTCTGGCAGCCTTGCCTAACCTACTAATGGCCCAAGATCATGTTAAGGTAGTTAAAACCTTATAATACAAACCCATTTGGGGGGAGAAAAAATATGAAATGAGAAATACATTCTCTCTTCAAGAATCAAATCAGCTTTAAATAAAAGAAAGTTCTATAAGAAATCAGAAATCAGTTGTATAAAAATACTTTGGTTTTTTAGGTACTGTGCTATATAAATTGCTGCTTTTGTGTTGATAAGAAAACTAAAGAATATAGAATGCTTAAGTTGCTAAATAAGATAACATACATGCTGACTAATCAGATTGAGGTAAATCTTTAAAATATGATTAAAATTGACTTTTTTTAAAAATTGAAAATACAAAGATTTCTCATTTGATTTTATTTATACTTAATACAAAAAGTAAGGACTTTTTGTTGACAAGTTGTTTTTTTTTTTCTTTCCATAAGACTGGAGATTGAACCCAAGGATTTACACATGCTAGGCAAGTGCTTTACCACTGAACTATACTCCCAAACCACAGTTTTTCTGTAGATCTTTTCATTTTTCATCGGACATAGCTTAGCTTCCATGTGTGAACAGACTTCAAGATTTAAAAAAATGTTTTATATAATTACTTAAAGTCATAAAATATGGCTGGTGGAAAAGGTAATGATGATTCAAAGCATAGACATTATTAATCATTTCAGATGAAAAAATTTGCAATGGCTGCATTTTGATTCTCTCTTCTTTCTCTTTTTTCCCCATGGCTTCTTGGTCCTTGTTTTCAAACACTGAAAATAATCTCAGAATATTTTCTTGTGTTGAAACATTAATTTGCTCAGCTGATTCTCTTGTACTCATGCTTTATAACAAGCTTGTTAAAGTGTTTTTGACAGTTTCTAAACCTAACCCCAACATGAAGCCAGGATGGATCAAAACAGATAGAATGTTTGAAGAGAGAAAGAATGTCACATAAAAGAGAACTTTGATTCTTCTACAATTAAATGGTACTATGGGTTGAATTAAACACACGCTGTCCTGCCGACAGCCAAACTCTGGGCTGAAATGGAGCTGATCCCTTTGGCTTCAAAATCAGTCAGAACCCATCTCCTGATAAAAAGAAATGCATAAATAATGTTGGTTTAAAAAAAATGTTAATTTTCTGTTAGCAAATGGGTTAGCCTAGGCTTGAGAAAAGTGAACCATGTGAATTTTTTTCTCTCCTAAAATGGGTATGAGCAGTCTGGTAGAAATAAATTATAAATTAGATTAAATTGTGGCAGAATAGGTAGAGTCAGTGTGTGAATTCCTCACCCCTCACCCCTCACCTTTTCTAATAATGAAGATCTGGTGTCAGTCACTCTTGGCCCCTATTCCTGCAGCAGTTATGAGTAGTGTGACCTTGGGCACGTGCTTTGAGCTTGGTGTCCTCCATTGTTAAATGGGTGGAAGGGAGAAATAAAAGTGCCAATGACATATAACAACAAT